>NC_046645.1:14506019-14833072 GCF_900324485.2 Mastacembelus armatus
GGTAAAGCCACTTTAGGGAAATTTTACTTCTTTCTAGTTAAATGAGCCCTTGGTCAGTTAAATACATGCAGGGCTGCAGTCATACTTGGTCTGGTTTTAGCAGTAGTTTATGGTGCCTAAGGTTAGCAAACGTTTTATAGATGTTGCTCTATGCCTGACATTACTGGGTCAGTTTGCTGACTTTATGATATTCTATACCTGTGCTACTATTAAAGAAGAAGAGGTTAAACCACTTAACCTTAACAGGGCGGAAGTCATGGCAGCTAATTTTGTCAAAGCAGGTGACTCAAGAGAATTTTGTGAAATTAATGGAAATTCAAGCTGTCATTGAGCTGTCATTTTGTTGGGTAAAATACAATTCACATTTTTTTTATTTAGAATTGAATCAAGATTTTCTTGATTGATTTTTCTCCAATGAAGTGTTGGCTTAATTATGTTTTTGCAGGACATATATTTCAGAAGTACCAACATGATCTTAATAATGTTGCTATTGTTGGAAACATTAGTTTAATTTTCCCTAACCTCCTGGAAGGCTCTTCTTGAGCCTGATACATTTTATGATCTCTTATCTGAGCCCTTTCTTTCACCATGTCAAACATTTTAGATTTGTTTTTGAGCCTGTCTTCCTGTTTGTGAAATGACCCCCCCCCCCCCCCCCCACCACCATTTTGATCAATCAATAGTGCTGATTTAGCAGTTAGTATTGATGATGTACAAGTATGGTATGTGTAATTGCCCTTTTTGTTACCATTCATTATTCTTTGGCCATTTTCCTGGCTATGGCATTGGAGATAATGTCCCCATGATTAATCCCGCTGATGGTTGGTTTTCATACAGCTGTCACTAAGGCCTATTAGTTTGCTGAACAAAACAGAGATGTGGTCTGAAACCAGACTGCTTAAAGCTTTTACTGCACTACTTTTTCCGCCAAAGCTGATTCAAATGATAGCCTGGTAAAAACCCTTAGGATCTGGTTCCAGGAAAAAAAAAAAAAAAGTGCTCTGGTACAGAGTGCTGAATTTTAGAACTGGCAAGAACCATTACACTTGAAAAGAAAAGCTACCTACAGAAACGTCATCAAAGAAAAATCCAAGAATTCTTTTCTTGCCGAATGAGCTTTTTGCTCCGGTGGATGACAGTCATCCCATAAACATGCATGCATGAGATGAAATGTGTTTTCACAGCTTCTGACTCTGCATGAACTCATTCTGGTAGAATGTGAAGTGTCTGTCTCTGACCACCTTTGGGTCCTCTGATCTAATCTTCTGGGAAACAGACTTGAGGCTAAGCCGACACAGTGGAAAGATTTAATGTGGTCATACCACAGCTGAGGAAAAAACATTAGTATGTTATTAGAGAAATGATGGACTGTTTGGTTCACGGGCACATCTTAGGTTCAGTGGTCCATGTCTGTATTAGTATTTCCCCCTTTAATGCCAAAGTACTCTTAAAGCAACATGTGGCATTAATGCTGATGGACATGATTGGTCCCAAAGGAATACAAATAAGGATTCAAATTAATATTCTTGTCAGCTCTGGTATAAAGTTTTCAAAAGTTTCCTCCATGATTTCATATTAAAGGTTTTCACTTTTTATATATTTTTTTGTTTTATTGTGAATCTCAGAAAATAATGACAAGCGGAGGCTTTCTTCTTTAAATATCACAAGCTGGTGTCATGGGATGGATTTCAGTAATTCTTTTACGAGGGGAGACATTTGATTGGTTGATTGACAGACACTTAACTCCCAACAGATTATCAATTTATTATTAATCATTGGCAGATTAAATTGACAGATGAATCATCAAAATAATCTTAATCTCACATTACCTCACATTAGTTAAATAGTGCAGCTTTAAGGATAAAATGTTGCTCTGTTTGGTGTAAAAGAAAGTCCTTGTGGCTTTTATTTTGCTGACTGACAAGTGCTGCATATAGATCGTCACATTGACTTGAAACTGCCACAGTCCTTGGTTGCATTACAGTATGTGCTCTATAATCCACTTTGGTGTCCGTGCACTTTTATTAGAGATTGGGGTTACAGTGCCCTTGTGGGAAGGTAGTGATGATCTTAATAGACTGTGTTCTTAACTCCTGAAGATGTGCCACATGAAAAGCCCTATGCAGTTACTCTCTTTTAATAGCGCAATAAAGTATAATAGATAAAACCCCATCATTTCTTTGATTTAGCACTTTTAATATATTCCTGGTTCGTATTTGTTGCTTTGGTAATGTGGAGCTGCTCTGAATTGCAGTGTGTGGCTGAAAACTGCTGTTCTTGCAGTAATGCAATCAGAATGCACTCTCAGTGATGAAGGTTGTGACTACACGACTTGTTCCTGGAGTGTTGAGGAAGAAATTGCTCTCACACACCAGGCAGAGAATCAATCTAACTGATTAACTGCACACACACACACACACACACACACACACACACACCTCCAGTCATCTTTCCCCAGTCCTTCTTTCCAACATTGCTTGTCCTTTCCTATATGACTTCATACGTTGTAATTACGGAAATGGCTATGTGTCATATTTCCTGTTGGTAAGAATTTGAAGAACAGCCGTTGATTAACCAGATCTCAGTTTGTACTGCAGGTCGTTTTGCTGAGCTCAGCCTTTCAGAAAACTGATCCTGAGATATTTATGAACCACTGGTTGTTGGAAGACTACCAATTACTTGCTTGTCTTTTGTCAGAGGGTTCTTATGAAGGAGAAAGAAAGGAGAAGTGATATGTGTGTGTATGTGTGTGTGTTAAGTAACTAAAACCGACTGTGGACCAGGTATTATACTGTTGACATGAAACCAAACAGTAATAGAAGGAATCCTTTTTACTGTGAATGAACTGTTGGTTGCAGTTTGATAGAGGTAAATGAAGTGTTAAGCCATTGCAGCCAATTTACTAGTCTGGTCCTGTTTTTATAGTCTTAAATAACATTTAATGGATGTGAACGCTAGTCCTCGCAAATGAGTGAGCAAAGGAAGGTCGTCTGTACTTTTTCCTTTCAAGACGAATTTTATAATGGCACTTTCAACTGATTGTCTTTGAGACGTTGAATTGGAATCATTTACTACCAATATCACAAATGGGGAAGGATTTTCAATATAGTCTAAAGTAAATATTGTCTGCACATAATGGGATTTTATGTTTCTTATGTTTCTTACTTCCAAACCTAGATGTCACAGATATCTGAATGTGATCTGGTAGTTGTGACCATTGTGAAAGAGCTCAGAGATGGGGGCAGGGATCATAGATCAGTTAGACGTGAACTAGATCTCACATGGGGAATTTAAATTGGAACAGTAAATCTGTAATTGCTTTATTTGTTGGAATCTGTCTTTGTGCTTTCTGATGCTGCCAGTATTAAACATTATAGGAAACAGATTTTCTGCTTTTCAGATAGTGATGTGACTTTTATGTAAAACTAATTTTGCAGACTCCTTTTTATTAATTGGTGGATACTAGATCGCATAATATCATGGAATAGTAATTAATAAAATGACGGGGGAACTTTTTATTTCATTGGGATTTGAAAGCAGTGTAATGGATGTCTAGAGTTATGCAGTCAAGATGTGTGCTCTTGAGTAAGAGCTGGAGTTTTTATGAGACTGTCAACAGGAGCACCAACATCATGAAGCAATACATGATATACAGTATGTTGGATGTAATGCACACTGTGCATCCACTGTTCATATGTTATACCCTCTCAGCCTCTGAGAATGAGTGCTGTTAAATATATTATCTAGTCACTAAAACTCAAAAATCCCCACGCCTATTATTTTTTTTATGCAAGCCCACACACCAGCTGCGAACTGAAGCACATCAATGTGTCGGGATATGGTATTGTACTATTTTTCTGGGGTTCTCATGGTTCTTTCAGTTACAATCGTCTTTTTTGTAGTTTTTATAACAGCTAATCACAATGGACGAGGCCACTTGTGCCTAAAACTTAAAGCATACTGCTGGTTCATGTATATTCAATGAATAATAGACCTTTTCATTTAAATGTAATATACTGTGGTTGAACGTTTCTGTTGACATTGTGTCTCTGCTCAAATGATTGTTTTATGTTCAAAATATCATCACTTATAATGTTATTGACAAAAACACAAGGTTGAAGTACTGCAGTACTCACCCATTATTGTGTGTTACAGGAGTGTGATGTGCATCACGTGAGACAACGTGGCACAGCAGTGCTGTTGTGTGTTGGCCTTAAGCGTTAACAGCTAGAAGTTGGAACGTAGTGCAGCATTTAGCAGCTAAAGAACCACATTTTTTTTTCTCAGGAGTTGGTGGAGACAAATAAAGAGCTAAAAGAGAATGAATATTGCACTTAACATTTGTCATGCTGCTGAAAAACTTTAATGCCAACATTAATAAAGTAATAATATGTCAGTGTTTTGTGGTTTCAGCTCATCTCTGGGCTTCAGAAGTCAGTTAATCCTGCTTCAACTAAAGATGCACAAAGGCAGAAACAAAACAAGATCCATATTTTTATTTTTCATCATACTGAGAAAGCCAGCCATTGCTTTTGGTAAATCTGTGCATCCACAGAGACCAAAATGGTCAAGTTCAGCATCAAAATATTGGATAGAAACAGCATACACGTGCTGATCCTAATCTACAGAAACCCATTCAGTGGTGTTCAATCACAGTCAAATCCAGAGCTTCCAACATTTGTCCTTCATTTATCCCAAGATGCATTCATTTACATGACCAAATGTCAGTGAGCTCCTATGATGACTGTAGAGACCTTTGGCCCTTTGACCTTTGAAAATGAGGCCTCACACATTTAAACACAGACCACCTAGGGAAATGTGCATTAGGGTGTCAGAAACATGGTGTGCATGGTGTGTCATGCTGTTTTATTGTATTTTTTTCCATCAGTATAACATGATGTTTTCAGGAGAAGTCAAGAACAACTCAGTGCAAAGATAGGAAGTCACAAATGTGTTGAGCAACATGCAGAAAAACAGACTCACCCCAAGCATCTTCCAGTCTAAATACAGGGCTTAGTGGTTTTGAGGTGTGGTTAATTTTCCTGTGCAGTTAGGGTATGGCAGCTCTCTGATCTCATTAACAGCCTTGGATAGTGTCTGTTTAATTTGAGAGTGGAATGTCTGCGGCAGATCTGTTCAGTGTCGGAGATAAGGTGGGAAAATCCCAACTGAGGCCAGGAGCAGATGCTGTTTCCAAAAACCATCAGTTGAGATAAGCAATAGACAAGCACCTGCCCTGTCTGCACGATCTAGAAGATTTTCATTTGTGATCTTAAATGTTGTACGAGCTGGAAATGTCCCAGCAGACCTCTCTTCATAAATCAGTCATACCTACTTTATTGCCTTTACACCAATGCCTCCATTAAATTATCTCTCATGCCTGTAATTGCAAAATGAAGCACTGCAGTTTCTCTGTGTCAACACTGTGTGGGTGCTCTATAATGAATAACTCCATGATTTATGAGCCTAAACCCCTCAACTCCTCCCCACCTCCTCCCCATATCCTCCCCACTGTGTATGATGCATGGCCCATTTAGAGCACCTCCATATCCCGAACTGTTCTGGATAAATACTCTGCGTCTCAGGGGACCATCAATCTATAGTTATTTTGTTGAGTCCTGTTGTGCGACGCTCCCTGAAGTGTGTCTCCTCACTGTGGGGAAAATCCATCATGATAAGTAGCTGTGTGATGTTGTAATGGCTGAATTGATGAGTGCTAATTAGCATCAAGAAACCGCGATAGTGAACCAGAATTTCACTGAAAGCTAAAAGCAGATGGATTGACAAGGCAAATATTTTGTACTCATCTGTAGCCTGTGTGCTGGTGCTAATGACACTGAATTAATGTTGTGATTCATTCATAAATTGGTTTTCCAGTTTGTATTTAACAAACTCCTTTGAAGGTCACTTTCCATGTGTTTTACTGCTTTCCTTGAAAATGTCATGATGATTTATTGTAATGTGCCAGTAAATGGACAAAAGATCAACCTAAAAGTTGGAAACCTAAGGATTCTATCACTTGTTGATTTACTGAATTTATTTATTTATTTATTTTTTTAATGTGGAACAATAGAAAATGTTAGTTTTGCATTAGTAATAATTTTATCTGTAGTTGAAGCTAAGGATAATCTACGCCCACCCCTGTCTGTGCTATTACACTGCACCTGGCCCTCCACCTACATCCACATCCACATGTACACTATCTCAGCTAATGCAGGACCCTGGAGCCTGCAGCTTGTCAGCTTGACTAATTCTGCCTCAACATCTCGGTCTGAGGGGAGTGGTAGACCCAAAACGTTTTCCTGTATTGTTTGAAGCAAACTTATGAAGGGAATATCTGTGCACCACCGCCAGACTGTTCATTGCGTCTGGGACACGGCAGCCTTTAACTGCATCTCTCCACACTAAAATTTTGTTTGCAGTGTATTTTAACTCAAAAATATTACATAAACATTATATACAGTATATATAACGCAGCACTACTACAGAGTTTAAGGAGGAGGACAGTAAACTGTCAACAGTGAGACTGATTCAAAACCTGTAGCCAGCAAAAAACTAAAAGTAGCCATCTTATCTTATCTCTTATGTTATCTTGTCTTGTCATATCTTATCTTACCTTGTGGTTGTCTGAAAAATTAGATGCTACATTTTACACTGGACAGTGGTAATACTTTATATATTGGCATGAAAAACTTTTGTGATCAAATTACAGTCTGCAAGTTTTCATTGTTTTGCTTCCACTACATCCTGTTATGTTATCAGAGGACAATGCAGTATTAAAGTGCATAGTGATACACCCATGTCATTGCTTCTGAAAACGCACGTGTTACTGTGTGTATACACAGTTTGTGTGTATGCTGTTTCGCTTACTCGTCATGCGCTGATCCCTGGTGGCCTCCGTCCTGTCAGCGACCACACATGCACACGGTGTCCTGAGGGTCAGGCTCCCTTCGGGGCAACAGAGTCGGCCAGTGAGTTAGTGTCAGCTGCCAGCCGTGGTTTGTGCTGAGAGCACAGTGGAGAGGAGAAGTGTCTCCCCTCATCCATCAGCCTGTAGCAGCCTCTGCACCACTGTGGCCTGCGTGTTTCTACACGGGATCACAGCACTGAACAGTGCTGTCTGTGCTGAGGGTGATTTGCTCAAATGTCCTATACACTGTATGTAGACGTTCATAGTCTAGAGCCTGTAAGCATTAAAGGTGCAGTTGATGATATTTTGATGCACATCTATTACAAATACACAAGTCATTTCAGTCCGGGGTTAGTGACCATGCCCCTCAGAGGTCCTGGATGTGTGTTAAAATAGCAGTGGTGTTATAGTGAAAAGGGAGTTGATGCCAGAGGAGACAACTCAGAATCCATTGCATTAGCTCTTCATGAGTAAGTTGGACTCCATAAAGTTGAAACTCAGGTTTACATGTTGCAAGTCATTCCTACCCAGATCGTTGTACTGTTTGGAAACACTCGTGACAGTCTGTGTGGGCTCCACTGTTATGTTCGCACAGCTGCTATAGATAAAGTCCAGTACAGCAGCATACATTTGTGATCTAGCAGTTTATGTGGTACATTTGTATCTTTTGGCTGTGATGTGAGTGTCTAAGTGTGTGTACATCCACAGCTACAATATAACATCAGCTGATATATAGTTGCAAGATAAATCAAATGTGATGACTAATTTATATAGAAATCAGGAAACTGCAAAAAGTGCCATTGGCAACTGTACAGTTTGATCTTATTTGTTCCTAATAACAGGCCCATATTGGCAGTAAATGCAATATATCATTAAAAAACCTCACACCTTAACAGAACCGCTGACTAAAAGTGACACAATGTGCCACAGAGCCGTCACTAACCCCTACAGTTTGTCATGACTGTGTCAGGTACATGTAGCTTCAAGCTATGTTCTTTTAACCACCATTTTCTTTTGACAATGCCTGAATTTCACCAAAGCAATCATGTTAATGCAAGTCAGAGCTAGGAGTGTGTGCTGAGAGTCAGGGAGGTGGAGGGAGGAGAATGCTCTTCCTCAGAATCCTGAGGAAACAGGAGCTAGGTGAGAGAGTCGGATGACTGCTGAAGTTGAGAGCGTAAAGACACAGCTGAGCTGACGTGGCTCTGCAGACCGCGGTATTTAACGTCTTGCTTTCAAATGCCTTTTTCAGCGCCTTCTTGTCCCCCCCCCCCCCCATTCATTTTCCTCCGGATGAGTCTTCCAAATATCAACTGAAACTATTTCAACTGTGGAAAGTACCAACCAAAATTATGTTGAGGATGGTGTTGTGACCACTCAAGGGAACGCTGATGGAAACTTTGTTTCATCCAGATATTGATGGTGAAAAAGAAATACTAAGCAAATAAGAAAGCTCTGTTTGGGCAGGTCATGCAGCATATGGCATTTATTTTGCTAATATAAAGTATCAATTTAAGTGGTATTTAGTACCACCACTAGTACTAGTCAGCAGTTCTTTCTAAGCTCATGATGGCCTAACTTGTGTAGAAGATACACTGCAGTGTGTGCAGAATGTGTAAATAGGTTTAGATTGCATAAAGAAGGATGTCACATATATTAATGGGCTCCTGAAGGGTCTCAGGAAGGGTTCTAAGGCCTTTGCTTTTATTGGGGAGTGTTGACTGATAAAGGCACTGTGTGCTATAGTTGGGCTAACTCTAGTCAGTGCAATGTTTGTCAGTCATTTTCTGCCACTGGGAAATACATACAAGTACCATCCAGTTAGTGAAGGTTAAGCTGCGTATTTGCAACTAGGAACTGGCCACCTGACGAGTCCATGTGGCTTTGTGGCCCCCGGAGTCCAAATATGTGGAACATGAACATCTGACAAATGGAATATTCTTTGAAATGCAGCATTTAGTATTTTTATAACAGATTATTCAGCCTATCAGTTCTATCACTCTATCAGTATTAGTGTGGGCTTAAAGGTCTATCTGAAACACTAGAGTGTCTTATCTCCTTAATTGGATGTAACTCCTGGTGAAACAGGATGTTGGAACATTGCACATCAGATAGTTTAGCTGTGTAAACCAAAGGGGTTCAAGTCAGGCTTCCAGTAATTGATGTTGGTGTTGTTTTACTAATAAAAAATGTATTCACAGTCCTGACTCAGTTCCCCCATTTTGCAGCATGGAAGATACAGTGGGTACGGAAAGTATTCAGACCCCTTTAAATTTTTCACTCTTTGTGTCATTGCTGCCATTTGCCAAAATCAAAAAAGTTCATTTTATTTCTCATTAATGTACACTCAGCACCCCATCTTGACAGAAAAAAACAGAAATGTAGAAATTTTTGCAAATTTATTAAAAAAGAAAAACTGAAATATCACATGGTCATAAGTATTCAGACCCTGTGCTCCGTATTGAGTAGAAGCACCCTTTTGAGCTAGTACAGCCATGAGTCTTCTTGGGAATGATGCAATACGTTTTTCACATCTGGATTTGGGGATCCTCTGTCATTCTTCCTCGCAGATCCTCTCCTGTTCTGTCAGGTTGGATGGTGAACGTTGGTGGACAGCCATTTTCAGGTCTCTCCAGAGATGCTCAATTGGGTTTAGGTCAGGGCTCTGGCTGGGCCAGTCAAGAACGGTCACAGAGTTGTTCCGAAGCCACTCCTTTGTTATTTTAGCTGTGTGCTTAGGGTCATTGTCCTGTTGAAAGGTGAACCTTCGGCCCAGTCTGAGGTCCTGAGCACTCTGGAAGAGGTTTTCTTCCAGGATATCTCTGTACTTGGCAGCATTCATCTTTCCTTCAGTTGCAACCAGTCGTCCTGTCCCTGCAGCTGAAAAACACCCCCACAACATGATGCTCCCACCACCATGTTTCACTGTAGGGATTGTACTGGGCAGGTGATGAGCAGTGCCTGGTTTTCTCCACACATACTGCTTAGAATTAACGCCAAAAAGTTCAATCTTGGTCTCATCAGACCAGAGAATCTTATTTCTCATAGTCTGGGAGTCCTTCATGTGTCTTTTGGCAAACTCTATGCCGGCTTTCATGTGTCTTGCACTGAGGAGAGGTTTCCGTTGGGCCACTCTGCCATAAAGCCCAGACTGGTGGAGGGCTGCAGTGATAGTTGACTTTGTGGAACTTTCTCCCATCTCCCTACTGCATCTCTGGAGCTTAGCCACAGTGATCTTTGGGTTCTTCTTTACCTCTCTCACCAAGGCTCTTCTCCCACGACTGCTCAGTTTGGCTGGACAGCCAGGTCTAGGAAGAGTTCTGGTCGTCCCAAACTTTTTCCATTTGAGGATTATGGAGGCCACTGTGCTCTTAGGAACCTTGAGTGCTGCAGAAATTCTTTTGTAACCTTGGCCAGATCTGTGCCTTGCCACAATTCTGTCTCTGAGCTCCTTGGGCAGTTCCTTTGACCTCATGATTCTCATTTGCTCTAACATGCACTGTGAGCTGTAAGGTCTTATATGGACAGGTGTGTGCCTTTCCTAATCAAGTCCAATCAGTTTAATTAAACCCAGCTGGACTCCAGTGAAGGAGCAGAACCATCTCAAGGAGGATCAGAAGAAATGGACAGCATGTGAGTTAAATATGAGTGTCACTGCACAGGGTCTGAATACTTATGACCATGTGATATTTCAGTTTTTCTTTTTTAATAAATTTGCAAAAATTTCTACATTTCTGTTTTTTTCTGTCAAGATGGGGTGCTGAGTGTACATTAATGAGAAATAAAATGAACTTTTTTGATTTTGGCAAATGGCAGCAATGACACAAAGAGTGAAAAATTTAAAGGGGTCTGAATACTTTCCGTACCCACTGTAGATCTTGAGTTTTGAAATGCAAATTCAAGCATGTTTTCAGATAAGTTCTAAGTCTCTCCTTTTGCTGTGAAACCCAGACTTCTAGGATACTTAAACATCTCTCCTCCACTCTGTCTTCTTTATTGGCTGCAATTTTCCTCATCTTGTTCTGAAGTGTCATCCATTGGCATTTGCCACATAGTGACAAAGGTCTCAGTGCCCTCATGCTCTTGAGTCAGCACAGCTTCTTTGTGCTGTTGATTTCTGTTTTGCACTTTGCCTAAAGGAACAGATTGACATTATTGTGAATATGCTTATTAATTCTTTTCTGACAGTCGGGTGGGAAGATAGAACTAGCAGTGATTAGTTTATTTAGCATAAAGACTGAAAGCAGGGAGAAACAGCTACTCTGATTAACACATCCTGTTTATTTAATATGTTCACAAACAGAAACATAAAAACTCCAAGGTGCAATTCAATGGGGAGTTACATGATGTTATAATTATGATGTTTAGGGGTACTAGTAGGCAATTTTTAAACTCTCTTTCTCTCTTTTTAATCTGTCTTTTTGAAATGGAACGCATGAAAACATATATTGTACCTGCTGTTTTTCAGGCTGTATGCTGTGTTTTGGCCAGTCAGCCTTCTTCCGCTTCAACCACCCTGAAGAAGCCTTTAAAATGAAGAGCATGATGCCCCATGGAGGGAGTGTCTCCACTGTGGACTATAGACTGTGTGCTGGTACTGTATTGCACGAACATCTATGCTTATGTTACACCTATTGATTTACGTTTTACTGTATTTTCTACCTGTTTACACTCGAATATCAGAACATTTAACTATGTTAAACAACTACAAAGATTGCCTGTTATTCCTGTTTGCAGATAGGTTACAAGATGTTGTTGTCAGTGTCAGTATTTCTATGGCAGTACTCTTTGAACACTGCAGCCTGAACGGCACCCAGCTCGGACCTGTTGCTTGAATTCACACCTTGCATGTTTTGTGTGCATCTCATTCCTCTAGGTCTGCTGGTAAAGGTTTTAGCTATGCACATATGTGTGTTTACTAACTGCATCTCCTGGCAGGCTCCCTACTGTAAGTGTGCCTCCTTTTGGCCAGCTTTACTACCCAGGATTTGTCATAGCATCTTATTTCCCCTCCCGTTGCTGTTGATGCTGCCTGCCACCAGGAATAAGTATAGCACACAGGCGAGCTTGTTGATCCGGGCTTCCTGAGCCACTAATGAAAGCCTTCCGTTGTTTGGAAATGTACCGTTTTTCTCATTTGTGCATTCCTGAATTGCATTCAGATAAAGACCACTCCCCTGATAAAGTAGGCATATCTGTCATATCTTCTTGGGAGTACGTAATTGCACTTGTTAGGTATATATCAATTATAAGATGAGAGCGATTATAGAGGGTAAACCCAACTAATTGACCGACTGACCTATAACAATAAGAATTTTTTTTTTTTCTGAAATATAACCTGTGATAAATGCTGGCTGTGGCAGAAATCTGTTGACGTGTGTTGTCATGGTCAGTTCTTGCTAAAACACTTGTAAAATACATACATGGGCCCAGGGGAGCATTTTTTTCCAGTTCACAGCAATGTAAGTGTGACCCTGGGGCAGTACCATGCAACCTGGATAACATGTTCCAGTGGAAGTCCTCCTCTCTATGAGCCAGCTGTGATGTGAATAGTTACACTATACCTGCTGCGATTTATGGGACTGTTGTGTATATGCATGTACAGGCTGAAAAAAAAAAAAAACACTGAACTGTGTTCTTAGTTTGCTGACAAGGTGTTGTTTGTAGTTATGAGAGGGAATGAGAGGAATATACTGAATCCACAGCAGTTTTTATAGCAACCAGTGTTCTGAAGGGGAAAATCTTATTTCCCTATCTGCTGTGATCAAGGCTCTTTATGTGTCTTGAGCTTTAACTTTGTTAAGCATTTAAAGCATAGCTCTGTAGTACTGCTGTACCTTTGAAAAGCTGGTTCACATTCACCTGTCTGTTGTTTAGATTTGCTAAGCTTTGCCAGGTCAGTGATGGTCCAGTGAGCAAATGTCCTCAGCCAGCCATCTTTCAGCTACCACCTCTTTACTGATTGGACGTTTCCTGTGCCTCTCTGGCAGGCCAGCAGATGGCTTTGTGGCCCGGAGCTGCTTACTTAAAGAGGCAGACGGCTTAGGTTACAGTATCTTTTTCAGAGACTATTTATAAACCTCCAGTTTCATTCTACTGTCTGCCATCTCTCCACCCTCCCTTCCTCTTTTTCCCTCTTTAGTGCCTTGCAGCACCCACCCACAGGCCTTCGTGTGTGTGTTAACACTGCTTTTCAGTAAAAGGTCTTTATCTTCCTGTGATTTGGCTGCTGTGTCATTGGCAGCTTGACAGTCTCAAAAAACAACTGAAGACAGAGCTGAGTGTTTGTAATGCAGTTGATTGTTATTGCAGTATGGCACCACCACCTGTTGATTCTTTGATGTTCAAATGTTTTTTTTTTAAATTTTATTTTGCAATGAAAACATGTTTATTAGTAAATACAACTTGGCTGTTTTGGACAACCTAGATTTTTTAAAATCACATTATATCATTTTATCTAATTTTTTTGTAATTTAAAGACATTTGCACATCTTTCCTGCCCCAAGTTTTCCTTTTCTAAACTAATGTAAACCTACAGATCCATCTCTGAGGACAATCTTTTTCTTCAATATTTCACTCAATAAGGTCTCTATTTATTAATATTATTCTTAGGGCTTTCAGTCGCTTAAAATATTTAATTGCGATTAATCGGATGATCGTCATGAGTAAACTTGTGATTAAACTCAACTTAATCTCACATTTTAATCTGTTCTAAATGTACCTTAAATTAATACTTCGCAAGTTTTTAATACTCTAATCAACATGAGCATCGACAAACATGGATGCTTAATGCAAATGTATGTTTATTATTAGTGAAACTACCCTAAACATACAGCATGAAGAACATAGACATGTTTCAAAAACGGTAGTTATGTTTTTCAAAGATCTTGTTCATGTCTATTAAACACATGGAAAAAAAAAAGAACAGAAAAAAACACAAGTTCCCATAATTTCTCTTTCTTTGCACTGAGACAGCTGCTCAAACAGACAAGGCTGTTTGACTTGTCAGATGACAGAGCAGCTCGGTTTTTCTGAACAACCTGCCCTGACAGTGAAAACAACCTTTCACAAGGTATGGATGTGGCAGGTGTTGCTAAGTATCTGCAGACATCGTTTAGTAAATGAATTTACCGTTCAGAAGACCGTTTCTACTCCTAATTGTGCATACATATAATAATATTACTATATACATATACAGTAATATTTTATATGTGTAATAGTATAACCCAAGTGATCAGAAACCTTATTTTACAAACCAGTAAAATGACAGTACAAAAACCTTATTTGTGTCTCAGCAGGACAATATGGTGATACTTTGTCTCCAGGCTTATTCAGAGCTGAAATCTGTACTAGAGACTCGATAACGGTGACGAGCCACTGAAGCCAGCTGTTGTGGTTTTAAAACAGCGCTGTACAGATTCACAGCACCGTGGACAGGAAGATCACATGGAAGTATTAAGGAGGCTGCGTCAGGTTAGCCATGACACCGGAAGTATTACGATGTTACCTTCAAAATACGAATCGGTTAATAATGCTTTTCAGAAGAGCCGGGATAAGGGGTTTACTCATTGCTCCCCAGTCTACAGTTCAAAAGCAAGTAAAGTCTCAATAAATGAGGGATATTGTTGTCAGAGAGGCAGCTTCCCTGGCCCCCGGAAATGGACATAACACTACGCTGGTTAGTTTGTCCGAAACAGTGACAGTGCGCTTCCGAAGTGTTTCCCATGTGAACCGCAGCTTTATTTTTGTTGGCTCCGGCCGGAAGAGCTGTGTTACGTTTAGGTAACTCGACAGCAGTGGGACCGCAGGCAGCGGCTGAGCCCAGCACCCAGCACCTAGCACCCAGCCTCCGGCTGTCACATCAGCTCGGTAGTGGCTCTCCCCCCGGTGGAGCCAGGCACGGCAGTGCTCCGTCACCCGGTCTGTTACCGGTGTCCGGTGGATGTGGGCCTCCGTGTCTGTGAACCGTATTGACACTGACCGGGTGGCACTTTTATTCCTTCATGTGAGTAACCCTACTGCTTAATGCGAGAGAAGGGATACGAACCGGTCACACGCCAAACTCAATGCAAAATCTTCTGTTTTTATGTTCACTAGGTTATCTGGCAAGGTACGCACAGCGTAGACGTGACATATTCAACGCGATTCACTTAAACGTCGGTCTTTATTTAGCATACAGACGATTAATAAATATGTCCTTTACTCGAAATTGCGCTTTAGCTTAGGTCTCATTGTGCTCATGAGGAAAATGACATGATCCAAGCGTATGTTTATTGACACAAGCGCTTACTGATGATGGCATTAATGCCGAATTGTAGAGAGCCTCACGTTTAATAAAATCTCCCAAATCGCGTAATGCATCACGCAGACCGTTTTACCTTGAAAGAAGGTAACATTAAATTGTCGTATTTTTTTAAAACGACTTTTGTCATGGTGTACTCACGGCGATCGTCTGTACTCCATGACATCATTGCATGGGCTTTCCCTCAGTAAACGCTTGCATTTATTTTTGTCACCCAACTCTCTCGCTTTTGACTCGGTATGGAAGAATCATGCGGGGGTTGGTTGTGGACAACGATGTGACATTGTGTTCAGCGGATAAAATGTATTGTTGTGACAGCCTGCAGACCGTACTGCTGTGTTTTTTCCATGAAAATGTATCCGACTTATTTGTGGTTTAGGCTGTCATGAAAGCAGAGCCTCACTGTACGGCAGAGTCCCTACAGGGGAGCAGGCAGGAAGCTGCTCCCATCTCTGTTGGACAAGCACAGCTGATGCATTATTAGTGAAGCTTCTATATTTTAGAGCAGTTTTGCTATTGGGACATGCCTCTCTGGCATCAGCCCTGGGAAGCTACAAAATGGGCTTTCCTTCTTAATGTTATTATGTTCTGTGTTTTCATTTGATTGTTATTTTTAACGCTTTCTGATGTTTTTACAGCACTGCTGAACTTGACAGCTCTATTCTTCTTTCACCTGTCACTGGTTGCACTGGTTGGCACTGTTGACTGGTGCAGTTATCTTCAAGACAAGTCAATCTAAACAGATTTCATTTAGCATTAATGAAACCTGGTGTGCGCTGCCTCAAGGCCATGCTGGTGAATCTCTGGACATTTCTGTTGTAATAATCCACTATGCTGACATTAACGTGAAACAGTTAAGATTAGATTACCTGGTCTGCGTCCTGTGTTGCTTTTGGGCCACATAGTAATTGGGTTATGTAGGTACATTTTCTCCCAATCCCCAACCAGTGCACACAAGAGTCTGTCTGTTCATCTGCTCATTTGTGACCTTCTCTCTTTTCTTTACCTCTTCCATGCACTCATGCTCTCCTTTCTTCCCTGGCTTCTTCACTGGGCTGGAAAACAGAGATTTTGGAGATTTTGAACATATCTGAAACAGTATGTTACGACTGTAAGGTTACGACTGCACACGGCAGTTCAAGTTTAAGGAAAGTTGTTAAACTCTCTGGAGAGTTTATGGAATTTTTCCAAATATTTTATGAATTGTGCATGTAATTTGACCATGCTGTATTGCCTGTTTTCATCCAGCAATCATGCAGTGTTGGAAACCCCTGACTTAAAGTCACTGAAGTTACTAGTGTTAGGAGCTCAGCCCAGTCATAAAGAGAACCGTGAACAAGCATTTCGTTCTGATGAAAGTTGGAGAATGACATCGTCTGTGTTGGTCTATGGAGAGAGGATAAAATGTGGTTAAGGAAAGCCATGAATGTGAGAAGCGAATCACTCTATGATGGTTCATGATGCTATGAGACAGGATTTTAGAACTCTGAAAAGTTATCACTGAAGAAGTTTGTCCTCTGTCTCAGCAATTACATAGTAAATAGTACAGTGTTACATTTACAAAGGAATCCACAAGGATTGTGGACTCGTATCTCTTTGATTGAGCAAGTGCAGTGCCTTGCATGATAATGTTACATAGCATTGCCAGGTCCAACTGGAAGATCCTTATGTTCCAACACACAACCTCCAACACCAATATAGGATGGATGAACACATATCTGAGTCCTAATGCTGCCCAGTGATTTTGAGTGCATATTGAATTAATACAGGCCCATTGCAACATATTTGTTTGTTACTGAACATACACTGTACTTTATGATGTTTAGTGGTTTGGAGCACAGATTATGAATTTGCATGAATTATTCACGTGGAGAATAATTTAATTGCACACCAGGTTCAGTCTTGATTTTTTTTTTTTTCCTATTGTGTACCTATTTTAAAATTTTGTTTCTTTTTCTTCTCTTTCATTAGACACAGAGAGTTTGGTCAATGGGAATCACCAAGAGAGTCCAGCACAGTCTTCTTCAGCCCCTGGACAGAGCGTCCAGTCAGAGCACAGTGCAATTGTCAGCTCTATTGAGAAGGACCTACAGGACATCATGGACTCCCTAGTCATGGATGACCCCCAACCTTCGTCCTCAGAGGCCAAAAAGCCTCCTGGAGGCCAATCTGTTCCTCACTCCCCACTTTCACCCATGGTCAATGGAGGTGGCAGGTATCTACTGTCCCCTCCTACCAGTCCAGGTGCCATGTCTGTGGGTTCCAGCTATGAGAATACATCCCCTCCCTTTTCTCCCCTTTCTTCACCCTCAGCAGCCAGCAGTGGGAGCTTTACCAGCCCATCTCCTAGTGGAGGACCCCAGGACCAGAGTTCTTCTCTGCCACCAGTGCCTGTACGTTCCTCAAGCTACAACTTCACTTCCCAGCCTCCACCTGTACCCCAGCCACGGACCATACTGCCCCACTTCGGTGGGGGAGGACAGAAGGTTCAAGAAAGCCCGCGGCTGCCGAGAAAGGTCTTATTAGAGACTCCTCCGAGCCCCAAGACAAGCCGCAGAGGACTAATGCAAGATGGATCTGAAAGCCCACGACAAACACCCCTTCTGTCCTCTAATGAATCTCTCTGTAGTAGAAACATTGTACCAGGTAGCCCAAGACTCACACCCAAATTCCCTACCTGTCCATCCCCATCGCCCTCCAGTCCAAGGACCAAGACAGCCACAGTGCTTCAGGAAAGGCCTGCCAGTCCTTTCAGAGAGCAAATGAATCTAGCTGATTGCTCCAATCCCTCCCGGCAGCTTTCCCAACCCATCAGAGCTTTCCAGCCTCCCTTGGACCCCATTGTCCACATCATCCAAGCATCACCACATGAACAGCATCCACGTTTGCTGCAGCCACCTGAAAGCCCTCGCTTGGCCAGGAGGAACATGGAGCTCAATGGGGGCTGTGGAGGGAGCAGCAGTATGAGAGAGCTTCCCCCTCTTAGTCCCTCCATGGCTCGTAGAGGTGTCCCAGTGCTCCCAGGGGCACTACCAGGGACAGTCAACACCTTGAAGACTCCTGATAGCCCTTCAAGTCTCAGCAAGCTTATTCCGGAGAGTCCCAGAGTCCGGCGCAAGACTGGATCCACATCTGAGGAGCCGATTTGCAGCAGGGGAATCAGAGCCCGCAGTCCATCACCTACATCTATGTTGATGGACGGAGGTAATGGTGGTTCAGGGGTACGGAAGGCAAGCTTTGGGAGTTCCCTGTCTCCTGCATACAGTCTGGGCTCCCTGCCTGGTTCATCCCCTGTGGCCAGCCCAAGGACCCATAGGAAGATGTCTGCAGGGAGACCCCACCCTGGGATGAGGGAGAGGAAGAACAGCATCACAGAGATCAGCGACAATGAGGATGAGCTGCTGGAGTACCACCGACGACAGAGAGAGGAGAGGCTTCGAGAGCAGGAAATGGAGAGACTGGTGAGTTGGCAACGCTTCACCAGGAAAATGCTGTTATTCAGTTTAATTTATTTATGTACTCAATACACCATTTTTACTTAAAGCTTACAATATTTTTTACTTAATATGTCACAGGATGTACCAGTAATTTGTCAAGCTGATCTGAAAGTTTTTGACTTTTGATTTTATGTTAATTTTACATTTTATTGCTCACCCTTCCAGATTCTTATCTACTTGCACAGTAACTTTAGATATAGATAGATACTTTATTCATCCCCCATGGGGGAAATTCAGATTGTCCAGCAGCTCTTATATTTACTTTAACATAGATATTTCACTATAAAATATAATAAACAGATAAAGGCACTCAGATTATTCAGAATTACACAATGTTGATACTGTTAAGAAATTAAGAAATTGCTATTGTAAGAACTTAGTGTAAAATATTCTTGCTTGTTTTGTCCAGAGAGCAGTCCAAACATGGACAAAAACAGCTAATCCTCATATTTGACTAGGTGGAATTAGTGAAAAGTATGGATTTTTTTTCTTGAAAGTGGTGAAGCTAATGTGAAAATTCAGTCAAGGCACTTGTTTTAAATGACTGCTCTGGAGTGTGAAATGCTGGACAGCTTGTATTTAATTAGGGCAGGTGAAATATTCTAGTTGTCTTCTAGTAAATGGACTACTGGTGATAGTTACATCTCTGGAGCGAGTGAGTTTGAGCAAGACATTGAACCCTAAAACTGATCTACAGTTACTGTGGCGACCAAGTTCTAACTCACTTTCACTAAGTTCTCTTATTTCCAAGGTGAAAAATTCTGAAAAGGATAGTTTTTTTTCCTGTTGCAGTGAAATTAATCAGTAACTTGTTTTCCCATTAACCAAGAACAACTGAAAAAACATATCACGTATGCGTAATGTCATCCTGAACATGCTTCAGCTATCACTGACTATAAGTTCTGTCTCTAATTCTGACAAATTTATTTCAGTATATTTTTGATAGCGTGTTTGTGAGTACTGAAAATACAGGTACTAATGGACTATGTCACATAAGTACTTTGACAGGTTTTATTGATCTATAAAAAAGGTTTGTTGAAATTAGTTTGCAGAAGCATAGCTATGATCTTATAATTAATTTTGGAAACAAAGTCTTTCTAGTGTAATGTGGAGATATTTTACAGAGGATCCGTGGTCAGAAAACTAAGCACCAAACAGGCACCAAATATGTCACCTTAGAGGATGTCAGAGTTCTGGTTTGTGATTATAATTTCAGAAATACTTTTGCACAGTTTTGGTATATCTCTAATCTCTGTGACCTCTTGGAGGGATCAAATGATTACAATGTCTCCATGTTTGTTTAGAAGAGGAGTACAATAAGCGGCCAATAAACTATCTTAGTCAAGTTACTGTGAAACTGGGCTATTGGCTGTCTAAATGGCTGCTGACATGCGGTCTCAGGGCACTCAGACGAGCCCATAGCAACCGCATTGTGTGTTGTTTCCTAAGCTGAACAGAGAGGGGAGGGAGCGGAGGTAGACATCTTGAACTTGTCTGCCAGTCTGAGGGAAACTGCTGAGACAAAGGCCTTTAAAAACCTTTTATATGTGTTTGTGCTGGTGTGAAAAGGCATTTGTCCGCCCTGCATGTAATTACAGTGTGTGTGTGTGTTTTTTTTTTTTTTTACAATGTGAGACTGGGTGAAGCCAGCTCAATTGGACAGACTAAGGCGACATGCCCTCTGTCTCTGTGTACAAGGTTATATTCTGGTACTTCCTAGCTAGACATGACAGTAAAGTCGAGACTGTGATTTTATAGGGTAAGTTCAGGATTTTTTTTTTCCTAAAGTCTGCCAATTGCATGCCAGACTTTGAACTGTATACATTTTATGAAAAAAGCATGCTTGCATGGGAGACATCCTGTCCAATATTTGTATGTATTTATACACATACTGTATCTTGGGAGATTTCCTTGAATAACATATATATATATATATATATATATATATATGTTTGTTTAGAAGAGGATATATATATATATATATTTATATTTATATTTATACCAACTGCTGAGCTGCTCACTGTGATATATTCATCGTAGCCCTTACAGCAACTTGTCTTTTATCTGCATGCAACTTTAGTTTGCCTGATTGATAAATAACAATATATTCTATGTATTTGTTTGGTCTCACCCACTTTCCAGCTGTTATTAGCCCAGTAATAGCACAGCTGTGATCTTTTTCTCACCGCATCATTTCTGCTGCGATGATCATCTTCTGAGAAATAAGATACCCAACTTTGTCAGTTTTGTATTGTTTCTCTATCTTTTTTCACCACAGGTTGGTCATCTCAGGCTCTCTCAGATAGTAGCAGGTTGTTTGTGTCATTTAAAGTACAAATTTCCTTTCAGGTTAATCCAGATGGAAAGTTAAGAAATAAAGCCAGTAATGCAACTACAGCAAATACTGTATCATTCTGCCACAATGGCAATGAACTACTATCCTAGGAAACAAAAGAGGGATATTTGTCTTAAATGGACTCACTTGAAAAGATACTGACATGATTTAACCTAGTGTGACTGCTGAAATTAGATGAGATGAACTTTGGAACCTTTTTTTCGCAAAACAAGGACCTTGCATTTTGCCTTCCATTTCTTACAGTGTTGCCATATTCCTGGTGAAAAGCTTCAGGGTCAGTGTGGAGAATCGGAAAAGTTACAGCAACCGAGATCTATTCTCATGTACACATGGCCACATCAAAACTTTTTTAAGACAGACTTGGAAAAATCCTGAACTTACCCAACAAAAAAATCAATATTTGTCCTGAAAGTTAAATTCAGATAACAATTTATCTCTGTTTTTATCCATTATTTCAGATTTTGTGGCTTTTAGGAAACATAACTTCCCACAAGCCCAAGACCATTGTGAGTTAGGCTGACAGAATGAAACCAGTTGGAACAACCTATCAGGACAAACAAGGAAGGTCAAAGTGCATAGACTTCTTTTCAGACAGCGGAGATTACAACAAAAAGTTTGAAAGATGACACAAGAAGAGTGTTGAAGCCAATAAGATGATGGGAAATATGTCCACTGCTGTACTGGGAAACATTTTCTAGGGGCTGTAGTTTTTTGTATGGTAAAAAACTGAGCATAATTAAATCATAGAAGGCTTCATTATACCTGCAAGTGGTATAGTAAATTGTTGCTAATTTTAGAATATCATTAAAAAAAACAAACACCTGAGGTATGTTTCACTTTTTCCAAAAACCCAATGAAAGTAACTTTTCATGAGATTTTAAAAGATGGTTATTTAAGCTAGTAGGACCTCAGCTCTGTAAAATCTAAAAACAGTCAGTAAAGCCTGGTTTTACTGACTGTTTTTCTTAGTGTGTTTAATAAATTTAACTGTGTTTGGGTGAGTGTTATTTTGGATAATTAACTGTTCAAGGCAGTAACTTTTTCCATCTGCTAACTGGGTGTGGTGATTTACACTGCCAACTAACTTAAAGAAATGCCATTGTTGTGGGTTCAGAAAAGAAAAGCAATCTGTGATGGTGGTCTAGAAGCCTTTTCACAAAACAATAAGATTTGTGTTGTTGTTGTTGTTGTTACAACCCCCATGTTGTAATTTCTTGGCACATATGCTGTGTAACAAAGACCATTAGCATCTCTATTGCCCATATCAACCTTCACATGCCCCAGTCAAACCTTAAGTCCTTTGTTCTTACTGAAAGATCATTAGCCACAACAACCTTTGGACCAGTACAACTATAGACATGCACAGAATAATATTTATATTAGATGTGTGCAAATATCTCATGGCACGGTCAAGAAGACATTATAAGGCTTGGAGGGAACAGTGAGGGCTGCCTGAGACTCAGACACAAGATTCCTCAGAAGCGTGTTATGTTATTGTATTTTTCAAATGCAGAAACTTGCAGCTCTTTGAAGAGGCAGGGCGTGGAGCTGCAGGGCCCGTAATTAGTTACAGTTGACTCACTGTCATGACAGATTTTTCTTACCCCAGAGCATCTGCATTTAAAGCATTTCACACACAGCCTGCGACTCATCTACACAACTGATTATCAAAAAACAAAGTTATGTGAACAGTGAGCATCGGAGACATTTATTCAGTAAGAGTCTTGTAGTGAAATCAACAGCTCAGAGGCAACAGGACGCTGCAGGCAGACTACAACAGCTTACGCTGTTTTATCAGCCTGATATTGGACTGTGGATTGGTTTGGACCTGTGGTGCTGTTTAAATGCAGTTTATTTACATTGTTTAACTAACACTCAAAACACTAACATGTTAGAATCTGGGAAAAATATGGAATGGAATTGTAATTGTAATTCTGCTTCAGTTCTGACCATTATAATCTCCCCTTATGCACTTCTCATGCAAAATTGTAATTGTATTTACACACACACACACACACGCACACACAAATATATACACACACACACACACACACACACACACACACACACATCCAAATCAGGTAAAAGATAGAGGTGCCCAACGACTGGGAAAACCTAATGTCTTAGTTTGGAACCCTCTCTAATGGTTGGTCTGCAGGGAAGTCTGGTTTCCCGTGTCCTCCCTGGCACTGCTGCGTCCACATGGCTGTCTCACTGACATGCTGTCTTGGCAAACAAACTTGGCACATGAAGAAAGGCGCAGCATGCTTCATCTGTAGCAGACACCTGCACCATTCTGTCCACTAAGGATGACCTCATTATTCCTAGGATGCTAAATAAGATTGCAGTCTTGATTTTAATGAGCGGTCACTCAGCGTAGCATTAGAGCAGACCTGTATATGTCGGTTGTTAATCAAAAGGGAGTTTTTCTGTCATAGAGGATAAAGTGACTCAGACAATGCTGCTTGCAGCAGCCACTGAAAGACCTTTTAGCTCCTAAAACACAATAAAGCTTCTGTCTCAACCCAGAGTAGTACATAACAAACCAATACCATCCTTTTGAGCTGAGGTTTTTAGGGTTTACTTGACACAGTGCAGTCTCCAGGGATTACTACTGTGGGTCAGTGGACGTCACAGATTGCTTAATGCCCACATGTGGCTTTTTCTGAGAAACACAACTCTCTGGATTCAGGGGATTTTATTTAACTGCCCTTGAACTTGAACCAGTTTTGAATACTTTTCCTCAGGCAGATTGAATTCCATGCTGCTTAAAAAGGAAGTTTAACTCTGGCCTTTGTCATTTTCATAAGGACACCAAATACCCGAACCAGTCTGCCCCTGTCCCCTTCATCTCTCCTCTTCTCCCTTGCAATTCTTTGTGTCTCTTCTGGCCAGTCGTTTTCTAGCCCAGAAGAATGTCACAAATGTCCTCTCTACATGAGTCTTTTCTGCATGCTCAGCATCTCCACTGCTGTCCATGTGGACTAGCAGACCAAATATACCCTCAGACTTCAACAGAACGCCAGATATGTACACCAGCATCCTGATATATAAATATATCCACATACTGTCATCTGGTCAAACGCACAGGTGTAGCTGAAGTGGAGTTTTGGCAGGATTGCACATGGTCATCTGTAAATCAAGAGGAAAGAGAGCAGACATTAAGTATTTCAACTACACGATATTACAATTTAAAACATTAGTTTACTGGTAGGAGGCCGATTGCACAGGGTTTTTGGGGTTTTCTGTTGTAAAACTAACGAGGAACAGTAAAGGAGAGACAGGCTCGGACAGCTAAGTCGGGTAAGACCCTTTATCTGGGACAGCGATAAATCTGTCTCTCTGCTGCAATAATCCATTCTTAAGACTGCACCAACAGTTATGCCACGTGTGGATTTTCTCTACTGAAAACAAGTGTTAACATGCATTGTGTTACTTTATGCAGTGTTGTTATTGTTCTTTGTGTACTGCTCATGACTGATTAATCCTCAATATTTAGATGATGCATAACTCTTCTTGTAGTTGTTATTTGTCATGTTTTTCAAAACTATAAATATTTTTTTCTAACCATCTCAGTGCTTCCTGCTGTTTTGGGACCTCTCCAGTAGAGGGGGTTATCTAACTGTTGAGTTGGTGTTAAGCTGTGTATTCTCTCTTTATGTATTTTCCTTATAATTTTGCAGTGTCTTTTTATTTATTATTTATTGTCATTATGTTGAATAATTACTAAAATACAAAATATGAAGTTACCAAATATATATATCAATAAGATCTATTTAATGGCTAAATTAAAGATGATTTTTATTATCGATTTTCTTGATCAGTTGCTTAGACTATAAAATTTCAGAAAATTATTAAAAATGATCAAAATAACCTGAAAATCACAACCGGTCATCAGTTCAAAACTCAAAGATACTTAGTTTACGCAAAGAAAAAACTAATTTGGAGAAAGTCTGGCCTTTTTTCTTGAAAAATCTAAAAATTCTAAGATAATAAATTAACCGGATAACTGCCACGGCTCTAATATTTTCTTTGCACTTCCTTTGTATGTTTGTATGCACAAATCAGTTTTTAGCTCAGTTATTTCAGTCAAAGAAATTACTTTAAGCAGTTGGAGTTTGAGCAAATGTGCTCAGTGTTTTAGGTGTAAAGATACTTAATGTTTCATCCCTGTTATTTACACCTAGACATTTATGCTTTCAACATCTGAAATTAAAGCTGTTAAACTGTTTACCTGATTTAAATACATCAGCCTGTAAAGTAAAGAGCAGTCAGCGCACATAGTATAAAGTGGTACTTGGTATATTTACTATTTGCCTGTTTACTTTCCTTAGACCTAACCAGCAATCTGCCTCCCACTTGAGGAAATCCCAGCACACATTGATCTTCAACTCCACCCCTGTTCACACAGATTCTTTACCACATCTGACAAAATCTGGGTGGGGGTGGTTTGTGCTGAGGGAGGTGGTAGGGGTGGCTGTTCTTCATCCGTCCCAAAGTAGCACAGCCATTTGTGAAATCGCAGCTCTGTGGACTGGGAGTCAAAGAGCAACATCTTCCAGTCCTGTTCCAGAGTTGTGTAATTGTGTGTGCCCGTGTGTGTGTCATGGACTGGGTGGCAGTAGGACCGTGCCAGAGCTGAGACAAGGTCAGAGTAGGGAGCAGGCCCTGGTGTGCCCGCTCACGCTGGCTAAAGAGAGGCCAGTCCTTCTGAACAGCGTAGCAGCAGTCATGAAGGTAACTGCCAGTTGTTGGTCTCTGATTTTAAAGAGTCACTGGATTTTACTGTGGTGGGTTAATTTGATTTTCATTTGTATAAATATGCATTGTTCAGGGAGCGTTGACTACATGTGATGCCATGTGGTTACAAGCTTTCAGGTGGTTCAGTCATTAACAAGGGAAGCTTTCAGGCCTTCACGCTGCTTGGGTGAGATTTTGTGAGTTGAACTTGAGAAAATGTTACATGTATGCATGTACATGTATTTTGGCAGGTGGCATGATGTAGACATAAATGTCAGTTCTATAGTGAAACTAAAAGCCAGGTAGAAACTGAAGGGTATTTCTAGTATAGGAGTCACATAATTAGTAAATAAATGACGCAACTTTTGAACATTTAAACCCCAAGAGCCACCTTATTAAGTACAGTTGGCATGTGTAGAATGTAAACAAGCAGCAATTAATAGCAGCGTTGTCTGTCTGTTAACATACAAAACAAATTTACAGCGGGGAATTTTCCTAGAATTGTATTCTTGTCAAGCAAAAAACAAAATCTTCTGAAACAAGAGTGAGTTTCCCTGACACTAAGAAATAATATGCATAAGTAAATACATTTAACTACTAAATTACTGGATATCCTTACAGTAAAAATATTAAATATATTCTGTCTAAATGTTGAGTATGCTAGAGAGGAGGGGGTCAAGAAGTCACCAAATGCAGCAGACTTCACTGATTTAGTATAGAGACAGAGCAGAGGCATAGTTTGTATTCATAATGATGATGATGGATATCAGGTTGTCTGAGAGGAGACAGAAGTATGTAAGTTTGGGAGAGAGGGTGTGAAGTTAAGTATAAAGGAGAAGCTTAAGTCAGCACTTTTTCCATCCAACTGTCAGGCAAAATTTTAAAACGCTGCAGACGGTAAAATGTGCATCGCAAGGTTCCATAAGAACTGAGGCAAGACTTGAGGGAAAATAAATTGGCCTCCAAAATGTCAAAATAAAAACATACCTAGCAGAAAACTGGATAATGTCTAACATAGTTCAGTAGACATTCCATTTTGACCCTGAAACATTAGACGATAGGCATGAAGTCGTAAAGTAAACAACCCTGAAAATAGTGCAGTGCACTTGGAAATGACCAAAAGACAAATTTCAGACATGTACAACATCACTGGATGTCAGCCATATTGATGTTTTACAATCATCTGGGAATATTCTGAGGCAATTTTCAGGTCACATGTTAAATTTCCATTGCAGGTTTTCTTAGTCTTAGTCGAAGTCGGTATTTTTCAGAAAAGTGGTTTTAAAAAAAACAAAACAAAAAACTCCTACCTCAGTTTGCCAGAGGCCCATGTAGACATACAGTAGGTCTTCAAAATACTAAGTTTACCAAACCCACACGTCTTATAATGACAAATGTAAAAATTGACCAGATCCAACAGGTGTTTTTAGGGTATTTTTAGGCGTGGCTCTGTGGATGTCAATATTAGTGACTTGTCTCAAAAACCTTTGGACTGATTGCCATCATACAGACATTTATGTCCCCCTTTGGTTAGCCCTCAGAACTCTGGTGATTCCCCTGACTTTTTGTCATGGACCCTTCTAGTCGTGGTGAACCTTAATTGCTAAATATCATCATCATAACTTTCTGTATATCGATTAGTGGGTTCACAGTTAACACCATGAGATGAAGTTTTCTTATCTTGTGCTCTAGTGTAGCACACACCGACTATCTGCTCCAGAATTTCATAATAAAATTCACGTACAGTGTGTACTTTGTACGTAGTATGTACAGTTTTATTTTTCTATAAAACAGAGCACCATTTTTTTTTTTTTTTAAATTTATTTTATTTTATTTTATTTTTTTTTGGCTGACCTCTGAATGGAAACCTCCCTGTGGAGCTCCAGGTGCCTGGGTGCATTGTTTGACAGCTAGGCAACTGTTTGCTTGGTGTTGCTGTTTACTTTGAATGGTATGCTCACTATAAATAAGTCTCTTCAGGCTAAACAGTTTCACATATTCAATACAGCGGTTCACTACTGTGTCAACCACGTGCTACTGATATCAATTTTTGTACGACATTTGTATTAAATCCTAAAAAAAAAAAAAAAATGTTTAACTTAACAAAGCTGATGCAACTGTCTGCAGATCTTGCAGACTTGATCTTATCTCCTCCTATAACAGCAATTAAGCCATAAGCGTGCTTATTATCCCCAGCAGTGTTTAGAGAATGTAAAATATAACTCCCATAGAGCCTTTAATCACAGTATCTAGTCTTTGATGTTCTCATTTACACTGGAAGTGTTTGACATGATAACTGTAACAGTCTTCACTTTGAGAGACGCCTTCAGGGTTTGGATCCCAGTTGAAGTGGAGGCTTCAGCGGTTTAAATGCCAACCACCCCCACTAGGCACAACAACTCCATAGTTTCCTCTTAAAATCACTGGCAGTGACACCAGCATGGAGGACCACTAGTTTATTATCCCAGAGAGGATGGCTGCTGCTACAGCGTAGTCTGCTTTTCCTATTCCCCCTGTCTGGCTTTGATGATTGTTTTCCGCATGGGAGATAAATGGAGCAGCAGATAAGGAAATATATTTCTTGTTAGGATCATCTGTTTGTTGCTCCTCTGGGACTAGAAGATGATGAACCCTCTGAGAATCTGAGTCTGATCATGAATGGGGTTTGTTTTGCAGACTGTTCAGGAGATGCTGAGTGTGAAGCTCGTCCTCCGCCTGCAGATATATGTAGAGAATAAGGCTTTGTTGAACTTACCCAGTTTACACTTGAAATACTGTGAGTGTGAGTTTACTATTTATGCCTGTGATGTAGATAAACACTAAAAAGAATATGCATATAGATGGAAAATAACTGAGAGGAGGTAAACACATTAGAGAATGCATGTAAATATGAGGAAGAGAATGAAAGTAAGTGAGAAGAACATATTGACTAGATGAGGGAAAACTGACGTAGGATGTCACATTAGAAAACGATGTGTTTAGTGTTTTGGAGAGTGAGAAAGAACAATATTAACCCTATTTCTAGTCAGGAAAATGCTACAGAGGAAAATGCCTTTAACTCCATAATGAGCAATACTGTAACTTTTATAAGGAGAAATAGTGTTCTTACAATTAAATGTCAAATTGTTCTGTTGGGGTTTTGGTACTACAACCCCACTTGGTCTGATGTGAACAGAATCTTATGATGGCTAAAGTTCTAGCAAACTTTAGATAGATGAAATGGAACTGTTAGTACAAAATAATTTTTTTGTTTTTATGATTCTTCTGTGCTTGCGTTATGTCCCAAATAAAAAAAAAAAAAAAAAATCTGTGGCTTTATTACAACAAGAAGTAAACATAGTTTCTCATCAGGAGACATGTTTTTTTTATTTTTATTTATTTATTTTTTTGTTCTTTTTGGCCCCATTCTACTCACGCTCAAACTATGGGCATTAGTGCTTTGTTTGCCCTACAGGAAAATGAAAACACCCTGCAGAATTTATAGTTGTTTTTTTTTCTCTCAACAAAGCAACTCTCTCAAGAGAATCTTGGAAGAGAAACTCAGCCTGCTCTTATCCTGTAATGGCCATGGATGCCCAGAGTGGGTTTCTTAGCTGGCAGAGATGGGGTCTGTCACAGGGCTCATTTGTTAGATGCTGGTTTTTTCTACTGTATCTATGAAAGCACTGAGCCTGATGCTGCTACTTAGTCTTTATAGAACACTGACATTAGTGACAAACCATGTAAAGAAAGTTTAGACCCGTGTTCGTAGATTTGGGTCTGTGTGCAAGAGGAGAACTGGAGCCTGAATGCGCAGGACAGACAGATGAGATAATAAACAGGTGATGTCATACATCCTCTCTTGACCATATTATTTGAACTGGTTATTATTTTAATAATAAATAATTGTTTTCGACTAGACACATTTTTTTGTGCTGTTTCAAACAAGATAGAATTAAGGTTTAAACAAACGACTTATATAGTAATATAACATTCACATATACCATTGTATATATATATTCAGAGTGTTGTAATGTTACACATTTTTGCAGTGTCTAAATGAGTTGTGCTAGTTAACATAACTCTCTTTGCCAAATTGGCTTACTGTATAGTGAAGAAGCTTCTTTCTATAATGAATGTTTCCAGGGAGCTCTGTCACTGTTTCCTCCAGCCCTCCGAGGGAAGGGGTGGGGTTGGGTGTCTGTTCTTGTTGTGGTGGTATCTGGGATAATGGGTGTTACTAGTTTTTAAGACCATTGTTTGTTCAACTGTCTTTTGGCCAAACTGGCTTGGTTTGAATGTGTGCCCCATTTCAAGGTTTGAGCTGTTACTTCTCACGGTGTCCATGATGAGAGTGAGTAAACAGATTTATGTTTTTTTTTTTTTGTTTGTTTGTTTTTTTTTTTTCCAGGATCGCAGTGAAAGTTAAGGGTTGGGAGAACGTCTTAGGGGTTCCTGAAGTTCATTTAAAAAAAGGAGTACCTGTTTGCTAAATATTGTAACCAGTCTCCCATGGGAAAGTTAAGAGGCCTTAAAATTGCATAGGCTCAGTGACCAAATGTGGTAATATCTGTTGTTCAAGGCAAAACCTCATTGTTGGCATCTAGTAAAATGGTTTGGATTAACATACTGACCTGTTGTACCATCTTGTTCCTTCCCTCTCAGCTCTGAGGGATCTGCTAATGATACTATGGAGCAACCTAGAGACCCATAAACTAAGGGGATTTTAGAGCCTGTCGCAGCAGAGCCTGTTCAACCTTTGAACATAAAAATTCCTCTGGGATTTGAAAGACCCAGTAGAGCTACAAAAAGCATGCAGCTGATTAGCAGCATAATCTGAGCAGTTTGCATATGTCAGGAAACAGATTTGATGCTGTGTCAAGTTGAATTCTATTGAGGCCCAAACACATTTAATGGTATAAAATCTGTCTGTTGCTCATCCATTACACAGGTTTGGTAGCCTAAAGGCTGTCTGGCAATCAAAGGAGACAATGATAGTTCTGGCTTTCAATCAGCTTGACAAAAACACGGCATCAGTACCCTGAGTGGTCTAATATATGTCTATGTTCAAGCAGATGTTGAGGGGGAGGGATTATGAGTAGTTGTAGACATGCCAGTAAATGTTTGAAGTTTGACTTTTTTCTAGTGAATATAGAACCCTGTTATACAGCCTGAAGGGGCCTTTTACACCCACCTACTCAGTTAAAAGCTAACTGGTCCCAGATTACAGCTTGAAGATAGTGATCATGCAGATGCGTCCCTCAGTGGGAAAGCTATACTCACAGCACTTACTGAATGAGAAGGCACTCCAGGGAGTTTATTTGTGGGTGAGCGGAATTTGGTTCGCTAAATATTCCTACGCAACAAGAAACAGGTTGGGCCTGAATAGATCCCAAGATCATAAAGTAACAAAGTGCTTCTTTGGGTCCAAAAACATATCCATTGTTAACAATGGAAAATAAATTCATTTTTCTGGAGGTGTGCTTCTAATGAGCTATAGTTTGACTGACATAAGCTTTTCTATTGTGAAATTACGAATTACCTGTTTAAATCTGCCCATTTTACATGAGACAAATTACCCCAAAATCTTAAGTTGGTGTGTTGGCAAACCAGCTGTAACTTTGAGTCAAGTGGAGATTCTGGCTTTTTAAATATTACTATAATAGCCTTGGCAGCAGGCAGCAGCTGACATTTAGAGTTCAGGGGTCATGTTGTTGTCCTGGTTTGCCAGGGCCCCCATACCGTAGGTTGACTGTTTCTTCATACTGACAGCTGGCAACCAGTCATGAGTCTGACTACCAGGCAGCACCTGCAAGAGGACATGGTGTGCATTGTTGTGTTGTTTCAGGCCTGACAAGAGTTTTGACAGACAGCATGTCTACTCTAACTTAAATTAAGGCTTGATGGCAAATGCATCCTTGCAGATTTTACTTATTCCAATGTTAGATTATTACGTTGTCAATCATCATGGTTATGTGGAGATTATATGTTCTTACCCTAGTTGGTAGCCTGTGACACATGCAGTTCAGTTAAATGCTTAATTCTACTATATTTTTGTGTAATTGTTACATAATTGTCAATGAGTACATCATACCACAGGAGCAGTTTGTCAGTGTTTCCCTTTAAAATGAATAAGTGAAGTAGATCACTGACCAACACTTCGATAATATCAAATCAATGCAAAAATATCTGTTGGTAATATCTTTTTCTGCTTGGTTTGGTGAAATTTGCTCAGACAAATTGTGAGATTTTAGGAAGGTTTTAGTCTCAGTCCATCACTTTAGTTGTCAGATTTTGGGTAGCATAGCAGGGCTAAATCCAGTTATAGGTTGCACTATGTGTAAGGGTCTGATGATGTGTTTCAGTTCTTCTTTGAAAATCCCACCTGGCTAGCCCTAATTTGAGTTCTATCTTTGGTTGTGTTTGTTTTTTGTCACAGGAGAGACAGCGATTAGAGACCATCTTAAACCTCTGTGCTGAATACAACAAAGGAGAGAGTGCAGACCTGGACCCCCTCAGCTCAGGGAGGATGGGACTGGCAGAAGCCTCTGGGCGGAGACCATCCATGGAGAATGTGCTTGGAGTGGCACCGCCTTCAGCTACACTACGCCTGGCACAGAGACAAAGAGAGAGCGATGAGGAGAATCAGAAGGAGGAGTGTAGTAGTACAGAGAGCACTCATCAGGAGGTGAGGACATCGCCTGCTCCCAGCAGAGCATCAGCACTGCACAATGGAGACAGACAGGTCAGAGGGAATGCTTATTTCCCATCAAAGATGCTCTCTCTGCATGCTGCCATCAACCAGCATGTGCAAATAACATGCTTGGCTTTGCTTAAACCAGTGGTTAAAGTGAGGTTTAAGGGCCACCAGAATCCATGAGAGGATTCAGTGAGATCCTGGGGATGGGAATTTATTTAAATGATCAGAAGTGAGTAGCAGTCAGCACCTGAGAATGGCTGTTCATATCACATCAGGTTTAACCTTTTACAATTATTACCTGTCCACATACCACGTAGGTAGGTGCAGTTGTTCTGTGGTCACACAGGCCCAAGTTTATGCATGTGTTCATTCTAAACACTGTATATATGACTGTAAAGTCCATACTCGGAAACCATTTCTGCTATGGTCTCATGGACAGAACAAACCTCTGAAGATCAACATAGAGAAATCTTCAAAAAACATTTTTTTCCAGATTGTATTAAGCTACAAAGCTGTTAGTTTCCTGCCTGTTTATCCAACAGACTGCTAAACTGTTTAGACATAATACAACACTGTACACATGGACCATCAGGCCAAGTCACTGTATAATGGACCTTCTGCTTGTAACCTCACTGCTGTGATCTTAAACTGTCCCTTTTCTCTCTTTGTTTTGCCTTTCAAATCCTGAAACATGAAAGAATCCATACAGAGGGACTCACTTCACATCACTCACTAGTTCACTTTTAAACTTGTGAATGAAAAAAAAGATGTATCTACTTCTGTCAAATCACATTCAAATCGGGGCTGTTTGGAGTCTGTCTAGTGGCACACAGTTGCTGTTTTTTTTTTCATTTCTGGTTTTAAACTGTTTCTTCAAACTTTCTGTGGTTAGACCTCAGTGATTTTCCTTGTAAAACATAATAAGAATAACAAGAACAGTAAAATAAAATAATAAATACTGTGTGTAAACAGATTGCAATGTCCCATCCCCCTAGTTTTACTTTGTTTCTTTGTTTCTGTCTCTCCCTGCAGCATGAGGACTCATCTGGTTCAGGCAGTGCAGGTCGACTGGAGATGGGTTACCTGGAGGACGAGCGGGTTCACATTCTCGCTAGGATCGATGAGCTCAAAACCCGGCTGACTGAGCTGGAGCAACAACTTCAAGAGTCCAAACAAGAGGTACAGTGCAGTGCTAATATCAGGCTAAAGCCCAAAACACTAACTAAACTCACATTTTTATTGAACTAATTTGCCAGTGTAGAAATATTCAACAGGGTCAGTGACAATACAGTTCATGGTCATAGCATCATTACAGGCTGGCATGTGTGACTTCTTCCAGGCAGAGATGGAGCGTGCCTTGCTGCAGGGCGAGAGGCAGGCAGAGCTCGATCAGATAGAGGCTGAAACAGACATCATCACTCAGCTGCAGCACAAGGTGGACGAGCTGGAGAGCACCATCCAGAGGGAAAAAGACAAGGTAGAGAGTGCAATGGATAAAAGGTGTGGGGTGGCTACATCTCACATTTTGAAATGATTTATTTGAATCCATCAAATATATATACAGGATTCAAGTATTTGCCATGGTCATATTCATGATTTGACACTTAAAACAGAGAAAACATACACCCAATGCCTGTGCTTTTACAATCTTCTGAACAGTGTTCTTTGGTCTCTTTCATTCCTACTGGTTTGTCACTGTTGGCCTTCATTCTTGTCTGTGCCAAGTTTCACTGACAGGGATCTGAATTACACAAGTTACACAATTACAGAGTTTGAAGCCATATAAAGGCTAAATAAAGGACTGCATTGACTTCTTTGGGTGTCCTCTCGTGCATGTTTTCAACTAAATGGTTTGCGAGTTCTCATCTGTTTCTCCTCAGCTGGACTCTGCTCACTAAAATACATCCATTAACTTCTAATCCTTTCTCACCTTCTTCAGCACTCACTGTTATTGTATCTCTGAGCCACTGCTCACCTCTTGATTTACTGTCTGCATGACAAACCCTGTAGGTCAGGGCATCTGGCTTCCCATGGCTCTTTGGGCTCTGTAGTGTTTGATTTAGTAGTGCATGAGTTGTACAATAGATGTTATTACGGTGTTCCAGTGATTGAGAGGACAAATTACTACTGCTCTGTTTGGGTTTTTAGGGTTTCCTGTTTTCTTAATGCACTCTGTTGTGCTCAATTGCACCCTGTTTTAACAGTTACATGGAAGAAATGAAGCTTAGAGGACACAGCTTATTTTTTATTTTACTTTTTGTTAAATAGTGGTTAAAATCAACTCTTGCAAATATTTCAAAATCTAAAGTTTTTGTGAGCATCTTTGAAGTTTCCATGTGAGCGTTCCACACGGTATTTATGCTTGCTGCATTAGACCATAAGTCATTGAGTTTAGTGAACCATGGGTTAGTGCTTTGATCAGATGTGTCACTTTACTGCCCTCTTACACTATAAACCTGCCTTGAAATTTTGGGTCTTAATGACCAAAAACACAAATCCTTTTTATAAACACGTGTCAGCGTTTGGCATGAAAATACTCCATGCCAGGTTCCCAAGGTACAGGTAGCAGTAGAAAGTTATAGAATACATTCTCCATGAAGATTTTTTCATTTTATAAAAAAGAAATAAGTAGATAATTTGTGCTCAGCTCTGAGCTTATTTTCAGGCCTTAAAAGAAGCAACAAAGAATTTACCTTTCTAAATGAGATTCCTAAGTCCCAGAGGAAGTGTTTACCTTTTCTGTCTTTCACCAGTGGTGATTTCTGTGTTTGAAACTAGAGCAGCACCCAGGAGAGATGTTTCTATAATATACTTCAGAGCAACTGAGACAGTGTCACTGCAGTCAAATTAACATTGCTCAGGATTGTTACAAGTGAGTTTATAAATGTTCGGGGGCCAGTAAATGTCAGGTAATTTTATGAGGCAATTTTCTCACAGCTTATTGAAGTGCTTGGGAAATGTAATTGTCTGATCTGACTAGTAGCCACATTTAAGTTCTGAGCACACTTGTGTCATTTATCAAGCACAGACTGTGAGATGTAACAGCTTAATAGTTTTGCACCTTTTTCCTGTCCCCTGCCAAGCCCAAAAATCAGTCCTAATGTGTCTGTTGCTAACACCTTACAGCTTTTTTTATTTGCATGGCGTGAATTTTGAGCAGTGTGTTTCTCTGTCTCTCTCTTTCTCTCCCCTCACCCATCCATCCTGTGTGTGGGTGTGCGTTGTGTCTTTCTAGGAAAGGGCTAATGTTGAGGCTGAGCGCCGGGCCCTGCAGAGCCTCCAGGAGGGCTACGCTGAGCTGAAGAACCAGCTTCATAACTGTCCCGAGTCTCTGCGGGAACAGTTGCAGGAACAGCTCAAAAGGGTGGGTCGTCAAGTTGAGCAGAAGCACCTAGACCACCACCCACCTATTGGCTCTAGTTAGCACTCCTTTTGAAACTACAAACTACCTGATCCAAGCCTGTAATGCCACACACTTCCCCTGAAATCAGTCCTACCTACAGCCTTTTAGATAGTACTATGGTATGAGTCCACGTTGAAGGTGAAGTGCATTAGTCTGGCTCTCAGAAGCAGTATTTGAGATTAAATACCTGTTGAAAGTTTGAATATTGTAATGTCATTTTTGGTGTTTTAACACGGTGGAGCATGTATTTTTCTTAAATCTATATCAGACTTTTCAATGTCTGTTTTAATTTCTAAAAATGTGCCATAGAAACATAATTTCTGTGAGCCAATTACGACAGCTAAAGGAAGCGAGCAATTAAATTCTTGGTAAAGGTTGACAAATCTCTATAGCTGCCTTTTCAACTTTTGACTCCAGTAGAATTTGTATGACTTGGCATGAGTAGGCCACCTTTCAATTACATATTTACAAAAATGAAAGTGTTATTGTATTGCTATTAAATATTAGTAATACAAAGCGAGACCCTTAGCAAAAATATTTAACACAGAAGTTTATTTCTCACTCTGCCAATTTCTGTAGTTACTATATTTGCCATCACTCAGTACATACCAACACCTGCAGACACCTTTAGCAGTGGCCTTAAAGACAAACATGCACATAAGCACTGAATGTATTTGTAAGAAATCCACTCAGTGCCCCTCACAGATGTGCTGTTGCCTCAAGGAATTCTGGCTCCACACCATAATCAGCTACAGTACTGGAGCCTTCAGGTCTACACAGGAACACACAAAAGGCTCCAGATCACTCTAGCCGCTGCTGCTGCTGCTGGAGTGTTTTGGTAAACACATGACTCATGTGAGACAACCCCACTGTACTGCATGTGTTAATATGATCTGCATCTCTTCTGTTGTTTCTCGTGGCTCGCCTAATTTGTATAACTGCTAACTAATCAAGTAACATAGGCCCTGACTAGATCCATTCTCTGTCTTCCCTCACTCACCCTGTGGCTTCTCTTATGTAAATTAATGTTGTTGACCATGTGGTTGTGTTTTAATACTTATTGGAAATGTAAATAAGAAAAAGATGATTTCACAAGGTACAGTAATTATTGTTGGCTGTATTTATTTTGTTGAAATATCTCACTACTTGCTAGTGATACTATGTCAAGTATTCAGTAAAACATTTTTGTTTAGTTTGTCAGGCTGCTGGGAAATTCAGCCCTTAGGTAGATGAACAGAAATACATTTCAAACTGTGATTAAAAATCAGGATAAAATCTAAACAAAGAACAAGATTGTGTGATTTTTGTTTTTCAGTGCTTAGCTGTGTTTTTTTTTTTTTTTTTGTTCAGGTTTTTTTTTCCTGTCAGGTCAAAATTGACTCTCAAGAGCCATCAGCTACAAACACTCATCTCCCTGCTGCTGTAAGACTTAAACCTGACAGAGCAACATAGTGACATAGCAGCACCAGGAAGAGCAGGCTGATACCTGAGAGAAATGGCTGGAATATGTGTTTACGCTGAATCCAGTGCAGTTTTTCTATCAGTGCTATCAGTCATTGATATATTTTGTAATTTGTCCACATAGTGTTATTAGCTCATGAATAATAGAGTTAAAGTGATTGGGGGGGGGGGGATCAAAATTTTGAGAAGAAATCTTCCAGTGTGAAATATGTTTTTACTATAAATGACCATCCCTTTCCTCCTGTGTATTACAGTGCATCTAATTGCCACACACCAGTAGCTGTGCCGCAGTAGAAGCATGTTCTTCATGGCTGTGTGCTTGACTGAGCACGGTGTGTTTTCAGTTGCTCCCAGAAAGAACTGCCGGGGAAAAGCATTTTCATGTATAAGAGTCGAGGTGTTTTTGCTTTGCTGTTAGCAATAATGCTAGCCTGGGATTTAGTGGATGGCTTTAAAATGAACTGTGCACTCCCTGTGTTTTCTGTTTATGATATAACCACTGATGATGTTTATGGACCTCCATCAGGACGGAGAGGCATTGGAAGCAGGAACCAAAAAGTTTGAAGACCTGGAGTTTCAGCAGCTGGAGAGAGAAAGCAGCTTAGAGGAGGAAAGAGAAACCATCAGCCAACAGTTGCTCCAGGAGAGAGCAGAGTACCACAGCAGTGTGGCCAAGAGGAAGGTACAGAAACACCTGACTAGGAATGCAAGAATATCCTGAGTATGGTTTAAACAATATATGAGTCATTGTGTAAAGGCTAGAGTGGTGAATAATTTACTGTTATTCCATATCTATTTAGTCTAACCAATTATAATGAGTTTTACTTCCCTTTAGCATTAAGTAGAACTTCAGTGATTTTAGTCATACATTGATTTAACCCTGTCACATTCTTCACTCTGTGCTGCTGTTACAGTTTGCACTGAATGTTTTATTCTTGTCTTGTCTTTAGGAGAAGGTGACTGCTTTGGAGAACCAGGCCAACCAGCTCAGCCTACAGGCAACTCAGGAGTATGAGCGACTGGCTAAAGACAGAACACTCACACTGCAAATGCTACAAAAGGTACTTTTCACGCTGTCAGTGCATTAAATTGTTTCATACTAAGTGGATTTTTAAAAAAAAAAGTACAGCTGCAGATAATTTCTGAGAACCAGTGTTTTATATTTAAGTTATACATTTACAATTTGGGGTGTTTCTTCAGGAGAAGGAGAGATTGTCAGTTCTGGAGAAGAGATACTACAGTCTAACTGGAGGAAAGAGTTTCCCCAAGTCCTCCACTGCAATGAGAGAGGTGAGAGAACTATTAAAAAACAAACACATTAATGCTCTTTGCCTGAAAACAAAATGATGACAAAAAAAGTTGAGTCACGCCTCACCACATTTACCTCTCTAACTGGCAGTGATTTGTTGATATGCACACTTTGGAATGGTTTAACACACATGCTTTAAACTGACTAATCTGACACCTTAGGGTGGAAAATGCAATTGACATTTTTATTTTGAGCTGTTGATAATTAGAGTGTAGAGCGCAGAACAGACATGTTGTCACTGGACATCCTGGTTGTAGCTTGTAACAGAGCTCTCACACACTCCTTCTAAGTTTATGTGTGTGTGTAGAGACCAATTTGTATCTAGTGTCCCATGAGTTTTCTGTAGGCGTTAAAAGCACGTGTCCCTGGACTGTTGTAACAGGAAATGCTCCATATCAGCGAGACTGACCTTTTGATGGAGGGGGTCCACTCCTCCCAGTATTCCCTCCACCGAGCCACTCCTTCGTACTTACATCCCTCCCCTCCCTGTCAATTGTACTCCAGCAGCCCTACGGAGGTAACATGACTAATGATCTCTGCATGAAGCCCACTGCTTCCTCTTTGTTGTCTTATGCAACCCATCCCAGAGGTCATTGCACTGTCTGTGTTTGGTCACACTGTGACTGTAGTTCCACCTGTCATGCATTGTGGTAACCTAAGTTGCTTTTTCCACTACACCTTAATTAATGACAGTTAAGAGGGGCCAGGACACTAGCTTTCAGTTGAAGTTGGGTATTATCCATGGATGCAGTGAATTAAACCAATATTAACTTACCTGAAGTCTTGCTATGTGTATTTAGTATGTTGTGGTCAACTAGTAGTGACACATTACTTCTTAACTTGCCAGTGCTTCACTCTTTGTTGCCTGTCTGTGACCTGATTATGTGTTAGCCACTTGTGATGCTAAAGAAAGTGTTTGTTGCTGAGTGTGTTCTTGTTTGTCTGCTTTCACACACACTATGCACCTTTTAGCTGAAATAACAGCCACAAAACAATATGGGCATGTTTGACTTTCAATGAAGTCTCAGGGCGTAATCTGCATAAGAGGTGACGGTATTGTGGTTTTGGTGTGTGTGTGTGTGTATGTGTATGTGTGTGCATGTGTGAATGATCTGTATGTATGTATAAGTGCAATAAAGCATTGTCCTCGTGGCTTCTCATCCTGTCTGATTGTTGTTGACTGTTGGCTGGTGCTCAGGAGTACATAATGCTGTCAGATGTCTGTAAGATGTACAGCAGCAGCGGCCACCATCACAGCAGCAAGCCCACCTCACACAGCCGCTCGATTACCATAGAAGCTGCATTAGCTGACGCCTGTGAGGTACCATCGTTTCTAGTCTGTCGCTTTCTGACTTCTTCTCTCTGTGTTCACTTTCTCTCCTCTTTCTCTCTCGATCCTTCTACTTTCATGTCATGCTGCTCCCTCTGCTGGTTTGCAAGTTAACCAGACTGTACTGATGGGTTTGCTCGATGCTACATGAGTCTTTGGTGTAAGCAGCTTGTGCTCGCCCTGTCTGTAGCTGTGAGGCAGTGTTCATTTATAGTAGACACTGATATGACTGACTTGACAAGCAGTATATGGGTTTAAAATGTAGGTTTGCATTTGGTATTTATAATCATAACTGTTGATAGACTATAAAATTGCATGGCAAAATTATTAAATGTATACTATCTATATAACATGGTCAGTGCCTTAAAGACTAGGGTGTCAGGCCACTCTACCAGTACAGCACATTTATTAATACCTACCATTAACAGTGCCCTATTTAACAAAGAAAACAAATGTCAGATACGTCGGTTAGGGAGCTTTTTGTGAATATAATAGTCTAAAATGACCAAAATTACTCGTTAAATGAGGATATTTTTGGCCATTTTTATAGTAGCCAACTCCTGAATGCGACAAAAACCTTGTGTTGGCTTCATATATATAATTCTGTACCTGGTGTTGGTTGTCTGTATTATGTTGCTAATTACTTTGTATTTTAATCAAGTTAGTATTTCCTTTTAGACCCTCCTTCCTTCATGATGTAGAGGGTCACTAAGTTTCCCTCCTGCTGCCTGTCTTGCTGACACTTCACTCCTGTGTCTCTGTACTTCTCTACCGGTGGGTGTGTATGTGTGTGTTGAAACTGGGAAAGGAGTACGTGACAGTGGGTCAGTTAAATCAGGTGTATGGGATGCCAAAAGTGGAATCGTCCCCAACCTCCCCGCTTCGCCGGCCCCTGCAGTCTGGAGCAGTAGACCCTGCCTTCCCCTGCCTCCCCTCTCCTCACGGCTCCTCCCTGTCTCTCTCTGTGGAGGTGTGTGCTGTCTCCCTATTCTTCCCTTGCTTAAACATGTGTGGGTGTACTTGCTGGAGGATGTAAGAAAACAATCAACCCCCTTGTTCCAGTCAATGGAGTCTTGAAAAGGCAGCATCACACAGATGCACAATTCTTGGAAACTCAGCTGCAATTCCAGATGAAAAAAAAAATGGCTCGACCTACATTTGTTAACTATCCATTCTGAAAATGAAACATATGACTAAATTATAGTTGGTTTATCCTGGCAGACAATACCCCCTTTTTTTTTTTTTTTTTTTTAGGTGTTATTGCTGTTACCAGGTTAAACCAACACTTAAATGAGACCACCCCCTTTTTTCCTTTTATTGTCTCCATCCTTTGTGTAACTGTCATTGCGCTGCCATCATATTCGTCTCAGCCTCATAAAAAAGAAAATCTTCCTTGACTGACTTACAGATAGAGTCAGTCTAAATTGCTGCATGTGTAAAGGCTAATCCTAGAGTTTTTCTGTCACTACTGAAACCCATGAACACTCTAAACCCTGTGATGTGATATTTTGTCAGTCTGGTGCTGTCTGTTGTACTGCAGGTTTGCCTGAAGACTCCTATTGTTTTTTTTTTTTATAGCTTTGCTAAAAATGCCTCACAGCCATACTGCCAATTTTACTAATATAATCCACCATTTTAATATAATGTGTGTTGTATTTTCCAAGTCATTAGATTGTTTGTGCTAGAGCTGAATGTGAATATGAATAAATTGCTTTTATCTCTTCACTTCCAGCAGAAGAGGTGGACTGTTGTGCAGTAATTGGGAAATAAAAACAGCTCTGTTAAACATAGTGAATAGCTGCATGATAGTCATGTTAGTAGCAGCTCTATTATATAAGCGACGTGCCTCAGTCAGCTCTTTCAGATGTATTTTTCAGACAATAGAGCCAGAACAGACTGAAGAAGAATGGACGCTTGTGACTATTGAGAAAAACCGTAGCAATAATGGCAGCAAGAAAACAGAAATGCTTTCTTTTTTTTAATTTTAGATATTGTAAATTTTACACTATAGAGGTACTGTAGGTATTATGGCCCAAGAAAAACTGAAGTGAAGTCAAACATGAAACTAGAAGAAAGCTTTAATGTTCTTGTGAGAAACTGGGTCATTGCAGTAGAAACATAGAATTAAAATACAGGCATGTAAAATGGAGATTTAGCAGCTGGAGGATATAGGCCATGATGCAGCCATGATGGCAAGAATAATGCACTGCAGATATTTATGAAGAATTTCCAAAGTATAAGAACCTTAATTGCGACTTTTGAGATTGTATAAAACACATTTCTATCTTCATTCTACTGTCCTTGAATGGTTTCTAATCTTTTCTTTCCTCTCTGTTCTGTTTCTTTCTGTGGCTTCTCTCTGTGCTCTCCAGTACCAGTCTGAGGCCAGTAGGCCTCACCTCAACAAGTTAGGTTTAGAGCAGTGGTACCACGAGCTGATGGTTGGCTCCAACCAGATCTGTCCTCCCCCTCTGCCAGCCAAGTGCCTCTCAGGCCGCAAGCCTGTGCTGCAGGTAGAGGACCTTCTTGTTTCTTTCTCTTGATTTTTTTCCCCCCTACTCATCTTTCTGCTGTTTCTGTGTGCTGTAATGCCTTGGGCAGCCTTCAACCTGCTGCTGTTGACTGTTGAGCCTCTGTGTGTGTATGATGTTGTGTGTAAGGGTGAGGGAAATAAAGCTTTTTCATTTCAACGGTTTAATAATTTTATTCTCTTCATAAAAAAAAGTTGAGTGGCAGTCTTCCCCTCTTAAAAACTGCTAGAAAAGACCTCAGCTTTCAAATAGTCAACAATTCTGACTTTAAGAAGCTGTTATTGTGAATGAGGGTGTCTTAACTTCAGTATGACAAATGAAAACAAACTGAATGTAGCTGTGAACACAGAGATTTTGCATCTGTGTGCTGGAGTTTTTTGTTATGACTTTGGTATAAAACATGATGTCAGTTTATGTGCTTAAGGTGGAATAAAGCTTAGAGTATACCTGTAGCAGACATCCACAGAAAATTGCTTCAAATAAGAAAGTGTGAACATTTTCAAGTAACTACTATGAACATCAAGTTCTTCCACAGTGATCTATTCTAGAGCTATTCAATGAAAGGGACTCGGCTGCTGGTTTGAACTCTTGAATTGTCTGTTAGCTCTTGGATGGTTTTCGTGCAGGCTTTAACATCAAAATAAACAGATGATTGGAACTGCAAGGGCTGGTAATCAACCTGGTTCCAGTTTAGAACCAGTTCTAAATTTAGCTTAGCAGAAAAAATCAAATACTACACGTATTCTCTCAATTCATCTACTTTAGATGCTGCGGACTGTTACTTCACATAGCTCTGATACTTTTTTCATCCAATTGTTGTGTGTGCAGCATGTAGTATGAGGTTCATGCTTGTGTCTATACTCGGTACCTGCTCACTCGCGCACAGGAAACTCTTTGCTCACACTAAAACACACAGGCTTCTGCAGGAACACCTAGGACAAGGGAAACTATGGCCTAAAACGCCAACAATATTGTAACCCATGGGTAAGGAGGTGGGTGTTAAGTAGAATAAAAATGAAAACAGAAATGATCCTGAACTTTATGTGTTCAGAATTAGAGATAATATACTATCTGCATTGACGCTTAAAACCTGTTTAGGCCCAGTCTTTTATTTTAAACAGAGAACTGACCAGACATTGATAAGGGAATCGAACTGAGCAGAATTACTAATGGTATTGGTGTCAATCAAATATAAGTTCTAATCTCTACTCATAGCATAATGCTAATCTTATTTTTAACCAGTTTTTTAGCAGGTGATTGCAAATCATCCACAGTGGATTTCAATACTCCACATGCCATCACAGACTTGACGTATATTGGTTGTAATTAATATTTTCAACATTTCCTAATCTTGATCTTCATTCTCTATGCTTTCTCCCTTAGGTGTTTCGCTCCAAGCTGGACAGTGATCCAGGCCTGTCTCTACTACATCAACCTAAATCAGGCTCTTCATCACCTCTGCAGCATGGAGCAGCAACACTGGGCCGCAACACAAGCTCTAAGGTAAAACAGGTGTTAAGTCTTTATCTTCTTACAGCATGCCCACCACAATTTAAAAATCCATATAATTATTTGTTTACATCTCTTTTTGACATTTGTTCTCTTTCTTTGACTTCTCCTTCTGGCCCATCAGAGCCCCCTGCTGGTGGCCAACAGTACTGGCAGTCTTCCAAGGAACCTGGCTGCAACCTTGCAGGACATCGAGACCAAGCGACAGCTCGCTCTGCAGCAGAAAGGTACCTGACCTGGTCTGACCCCGAGTTTCACTTTACAACTATCAAGACAACACAAATCATTAAGGAGTAACAACTATCTGAACACTACACTGAAGTCCTACACTGTTTACTCATTAATAATTGATTTTTCTGCAAATAAATAAAACATGACTTGAGTAATGAAAAACCCCATAATTAATACTTAGTTATTCATACATTAAATAAATTCATGTTTGTATTGAGTCATTTGTCATCATCTAGGTTAGTATTTCCCGACCAGTGTAACAGGACCTCCCTATAGATTACATGATAAATCTGAGGTGTTGCAACACCACAGGATAGGAAGGCAGAAAACACCCACTGTGCAAAGTTATTTTTCTCAGATGTTCTTTAATTGATTTTTTTTTTTTCTTGAATAATTCTACCATTCCACTACAATAAAATAACTGAAATGAAATGTAGTTTTTGACCTATTTGGTTATAGTATCCAATGTGTACATTTGTATTTGTTGACAATGCGACAGAAGTAGACATTACATCATTGTCGCAAGCCAAAAAGTGTACAGGAACAAGGAACAATATATCTGGGTTGAAGACAAGTTAAGATTAGTGTTCCTATGAAATCAACAATAATAATTGTATTTATATAGTACTAATAATAAATAAACACAAAAGTCCCAACAGCATATATTCACAAACACACACACATATATAATTCAGTTGCATGAGACACCTGAAACTGAAAATTACTATAAAGTAATGATAACGTAATGCCATGCTGTTCTTTAATAATGTATGAACACTCTAGTACATAAACTAATCCATAGGTATTTATAGACATATTAAGCAGTAATTTTCTTGCCTTCAGCGATGCACACTCATCTTCTTGTGACTTGTTAGTGTTGGTTATTAAGTGTTGTCCTGCTCTTTTACACTTGAGCTGTTTATATGTGTGTGATGTAAGTGTAGTTTTAGAGATAAGTGGTCCTGTGTATTGGTGCTATTTCACTAAATGGTTCAGAGCAAAGCTGTTTGGTGTTTTAGCTCAGCCGGCTGGTACTAACAGGTGCTGGGTTGGAAACTGGATCATGTTGATCAGTGTCTGGTTTTCCTCACGTCTGTCCTTGTCCGTGAATTTGTCTGTTCCTGCACTGGTGAACTACAGAGCCTCAGACCTCCAGACACAGCACCATAGAGGAAAGCTCAGCAGGTAGATGGTTTACTGTGTGCAGGAGTTGACGATTTCTTATGTGCGTTTTACTCAGGGAGATTCATCCTGGTTTTACATCTGCTGTGTCCTCCGTACGTCATTTGCGGCATTTCAAATTAGCTATTTTTCTCCTGCCAAGGGTCAACCAACAAAATTGCCAATAGTCTCTTGTTTCAATGTCTCCATTCTTGTTCCTGTAATAAAAAGTAAAGTCACTTTTTGAATTCTTGAGAAGCAGAGACCTAGATGCCTTTTCTTTGCACAGAGCAGTATAACAGGCAGACTTTTTAGACTTCAACATAAATGAAGACCTTATGTACCTAAAAAAAAAAAAAAAAAAATCAAGTCTTATCCAAAAGTTAAGCCAGTCTGGCAGGCTACGTCTATTGATTTATCCATCAAAGTTAACGTTCACCAGAACTTGACACTTGGCAGCTGTTAATTTCAGACCCCGTCTTCACCCTAACCCTGCTCTATTCATCCTTCTCTCTCCATGCCTTCCATCTCTGGTGTGTCATTAACGCTTCTCCCCAAAAGATTTCTTTTCATCTTTTCTTTTGTCTGTAACACTGAATGCTCTTTCTTCTTCCATCAATCTTCTGTGGATGTTCCTGCTAGTGGAGAATAAATCTTGCATGTTGAATTCACTGTTTCTCCTTTGGAGTTAACAACCTGGGCAACTCTTCCCAGATGTATCTGCCCATTATCAGGCCCACAGCAGCATGGATTTGAAATTTGAGAAGCTAGATAGATACCTGTACTTAACTTTTCACTTCAGCTTTGTGGTGATGGGACTTTTTTTGGGGGGGGGGGGTTTGCAAATAATCTTGAGCTTGTGATTCTCAGAGAACACATACTTGTATTCGTGGTGCATGAGTGATGTTCTTGGAGTTTGTGGGCTGGTGCTGGTTGTATAGTTAGTGGGTTTTCAGCCTGGATACTTGGGACCTACTCTACAGCTGGCTTTTTGGTTTGTGTAAGAAACAAATGGACCTCTGCTGACTTGTTGATGGTGTTTCTTGTAGGATTTAACTTAAGTCATTATGCAGTGGTCCACCACATGAAAATCAGAACAAATCCACTGATCAGATCCCACCTTTCCCCCTCTAGGTCAGCAGGTAATCGAAGAGCAGCGTCGTCGTCTGGCTGAGCTTAAACAGAGAGCGGCAGCAGAGGCTCAGTGCCAGTGGGAGGCTCAACACAGCTCCCATCCTCACCTCATTACTTCATCCTCCTCATCTCCCTCCTACTCCCCTATCATGGCCTACAGCCCAGCACTGAGCCACAGCTCCGTAGTCCCCCCTCCTCTGGTTCACCACTCCATCCTGCACCACCACCCTCCATCAGCTGGAGAGCAGCCCTACGATACGCTGAGCCTAGAGAGCTCAGACAGCATGGACACCAGTGTGTCCACTGGGAACAACTCGGCCTGCTCGCCGGATAACATGTTCAGGTAGGACAGAGAAAAAGCAGCAACAAAACCTAAAGTTTATTGGCATCTAGGTTTGTCCTGATCTCATTTACTAAATTCTTGAGGGCTGCCTTTGTAAGAGCACAACTGGAAGACTTTGTTACTGATTTCCTGAGCACCTCAACATGAACCAGATCAAATCTGTCCAACGAGGACTCACTCTATATATGGTACTGTGATAGGATTTTGTAGACAAATACTAGATCTAATGGTGGCTGTCTCCTCTCTGAATTAAACCACAGATTTTTTACAAGACAATTAATGCTTGGACTCTCAGACTCCATCAGTTATCTTCTTTATCCACAGGGCGGCTAATTTGGAGGCCATCTGTTTAAGTGACTAGGCTGAGTGCCGTATTACAGCAGTGGTCGCCACAGCAGGTCTTCAGCAATCCCCATTGTTCATGTCTCCTTTACAGCTCTCAGGAGTCAAATTCCAAACACTATTAGTAGTGTTTTTTTGAGATGACTTCAGTAGGATTTGTTCTGTAATGAACAGTGCACAGCAGAAACAGGAAGGAGGGACGAAATAGTAAAGAAGTAAAGTTTATGAGCCATGTTTTGGCGCAGATGCTGACTGTTTTAGCAGTGTGTCAGAAACTCTAGGTGGTAAGTAGCTGTTGTTCCACTCCTTAATAATAGCGTTTAATATGCACACTCACTAATTGGTCTCCTTTCCTCCTGTTTGCCTGGGTATGTGATAATGTTTCAGTCTGTGTAGTTGAATAAATAAGAGCATGTTTACAAATCTTCATCATATTATGATGTTATAAACTGTTAGGGGATAATACATACTGACAAATGTGACAAAGATTTTGCGCTAAAAGACTTGTCATTGAAAAGCTTGTGAAACTTGCATATACAAGATGTCTGCATATCACACATATTGGCTTTAGTGGACAGTGGATAGCATTTCACTTTGTGTCATATTGTATGGTTGTAAATTTGAATATGATTTGAATTTAAAGTTGATATTGATAGGAAAACTTTAATGTGGGGTTTTTGTCGTAGATTTCCTTTAGCTGTTCCCTGGGATTTTTTTAGGGGCTATTACATGTCATGATTAAAGTCTTAAGAACTTTAAATATGTTTAATCTCTAATGAAATCCAGTCACAGGTATTGTCCTCAGTATTGCCTTACAGATATAGTTTGACCCTTAAATAAAAGGTTAGCTGTGTTATATTGTATTATTGTTCAGAGGTGGTAATTCTGAACATTTTATATCTTTGAATTCGTTTTGAATGCAGATGAATGATTATTGTATGTGGCAACTATTTGTCTTTGACATCAGTGTTGGAGGAGTGGACACTCAGAAGATTGAGGAGATGGAGAAAATGCTGAAGGAGGCCCAGCTGGAGAAAGCCAGACTTATTGAATCGCGGGTAAGACACAACTTTTAAAGTGTGTGTTGCACAATAACAGCTTGATTTTCCTGAATCCATACATAGTGACTGATGAGAGTTCTTGCACCATCCCCATCAATACCACTGAACTGAGCATATATTTGAAAAACAGAGGGTTATGACAGCAGGTCAATCGTTCCATTCATTTTTATAGGCCTCCATATTTCAAACCGTTTCATCTCTTTGTGCTGTGGAAAAGAAGTTTGAAATATAAAGGTCCATATGGATGATCTGATGAGTTTTTGTCTCTCAAGTTTTCTTCCACATTTATGTTGTTACCTTTGTCTTTTCTGTACTACTCCTGTTGAGTTTTTATATTCAGTTTTTCTTTACATTTATTTTGCAAACTTTATTAAGTGATTTTAATTGATTTAAACCAGAATGGTGAAGTTTTGGCCTGGTTTGAGAGTAAGTAGCCAACACACCTGTCCTTCGTAATAACCTAGACAGGTTATGGATCTGTAAAATCTTTAGGATAGGATTAAATTATTACAGACTGTCTGTATGAATGTACTGTATGTAATGCATTGTGTAGCTCTATACAGAGTAGATCATGACAAATAACTGAAAAGCCTTCTGTTTAAAGAATCGACCAGTCTGGTGGAGCTGCATGGTGGCAGGACTGCATGGGCAGCTCTCAGCAGGGAAAAATGTACATAAATATATGAATGTGAAGTTGAGTTGAATTGTGGTTGAAAGAAAGAGCATGTGTTCCCTGGAGACTCCTTTCATAGATCAAAAAAATATTAATGAAAGTGCTCTCCCCCAGGAACGAGAGAGCCTGGCTCGCCGTCAGATGCTGGAGGAGGAGAGGAGGAGAAGGGAGGAGGCAGAGAAAAGACTGCAGGATGAAACTTTCCACCGGCAGCAGCTTGTGGAGAAGGAGGTCAAGTTGAGGGCCAAGAACTTCTCTCAGGTCAGTAAAATGAGATATAATTGAGTCTGCATGGTATAAAGGTATAAAATTACTCCACCGGTCTGCTGAAGACATGGCAGGATTTCACAGTGCTCCTGAAGGTAGATATATGGGTTTTGTAGATTTTGTGCGACTATTCAATGTAATTACATACCAAAATTCTGATTTTAATATTTTCTTCAGAATTTAAAAACCTGCCAAACAACTTTTAGAACATCACAACAAGCTAAATCTATCGATGGAAGACAAAGATGCAAAAAATATATCGGTGTGTGTTCAGGATAATCTGTTGATTGATGATACAAATCTAATTTGTAACCAGTCAAACTGTGTCATATTCTTCTATCCATTTATGGTCATTATCAGAATCAGCTGCCCTGTCTGATCATGACAGTTAACCCACAGTGTAGGGTTAAGTTGTTTATCTTCATGTGTTTTAGTCCGCTTATTTGTTTATTCATTCATTTATTTTTGATCCAGGCCCGTCCCATGACTCGCTACCTGCCCATTAGGAAGGAGGAGTTTGACCTGCGCTCTCATGTTGAGTCATCAGGTCACAACGTAGAAACCTGTTACCAGGTCATCCTTACTGAGAAGATGTGCAAGGGCTACCTGGTCAAGATGGGAGGCAAGATCAAGTCCTGGAAGAAACGCTGGTTCGTCTTCGACCGCCTCAAAAGGACCTTCTCCTACTATGTTGGTAAGAAGAGTTCAGATGTGATCAGTGTCCACTGTAATGCTCGCTAGAGATAAATAATTTTCATTGGTTAAGAATATATATTATTAGTGGCAGAAAAATAAATTACAAAAGCCAGCAAAAACTATTGCAGGTTAAAATGAGTTCCTGAATCACTCATAGGACTGACTTAAAAACACAATAGAAGGAAAAGAACCTCTCTGGCCTAGCAATATTAGGTTCCCCATAACCCACAATGCAACATTCTTTAGGAGTCAATGTTATACCAGTGCTCCCTCCATTTAAAAAGACTGACTGATGATGTGAATACAAAAATGTATAGTTTTTACATATTGGACAACCCCAATGATTTCACCCTTCAGTAGCATGCTGCTGAAGTTTAGTTTATCAAACCTGGCAGCGTTTCTCTGTGTCTTACATATTGTAAAAGAGTAAAAACATGTTTGGTATTGTATTATATATGTATTATATAGTGGTGGGGGACGTTTTCTCATTTTACATAGGTGCAAGTAGCATTATGGCAATAAAACACTACTCATTCTTTAGTAAAACACTACACTGAAAATTGTACTTAAATGGGGGGCACTGATAATTGAAATCAATTGCTTATATGTATGCTTTAATATTTGATATTTGCTTATTATGATGTAAAGTGTAAATACCATTTTACTGTTATAGCTCATCATATGTTTTGTATGTTATATCTTAATTTATAATGTGACCAGTAAATAAAGCTGTCAGATAAATATAGTGGAACAAAAAGTACAATATTTCATTCTGAAATTCAGAATGCATGAAATTCCTGTGTGTTAGAAGAGTTTGTCTGGGGAAGCCCTGAGTTTATTTTATATTAGAGTCAGCACCTGACAGACACAAAACTTTATAGCGACTCGGTGGAAATATCAGAGGTAACGTATGGTAAATGGGATGCAACAAGCCTAACGTTTAACATGTAAAGTGGTAGAAATTTCCTGCCGTGGATGACTGACATTCAGAACATGCGTCCTCCAGACTTTAAGCAGCACATGTAGTATGTAGCATGCACGGTCGGGTAATTTGATCTTGCGCTGTGAGCTCTGGGACACTTTTTTTTTTTTTGCTGCCAGGCCTTTGAAGTCCTCAAAAGGTTCCGCTTAAAGCTGCTTAAAGCATACCTTGTTGAAAGTGAGCCAGGGTGAGGAGGTGTACTGAGATTACTTTGGCAGTAGTTAAAATGTGCACAGCTCACTGAGAAGGCTGATTGAGATGCACCGCTCGCCCTTGTTCCTTGACCTTGAACAATATGTGGTGAGAAGTGATGAGCATAAGTCATGAGCGCTGCTAATTCACATTAATCAACCTCAACCACAACAGCCGGAGTTTTGCTAATTTGCAGATGCAGTAAAATGAGATGCAAATGCCGGGCTATTTGAATGCTAAAGAGGTCATTAGCAGATAATAGCTGCGTATTAAAAGGAAAGTATTGTTCCTCGAAATGAAGTGCTGCGTTTCTACCTACTACTCTTAAGTTGGCTAGTAGTGTGTTTGTGCCTGGAGGTAGAGAGGGGCGTTAAGTTCCCCACCGGTTCCTTACTGCAGTTCTGCAGTGGCTGATGAAACAAACTGCAATGATGTACCAGAGTAGCGTAAGAATGCAGTCAAGTCTGAAAATACAATGAGAGCTCCATTGGTTCAAAAACAAGAAAAAGTGCTGTGCTTGTCTTTTTCCATCTATCATCACAAACCATAAATTGGTCGTGATCAAAGTTTGATTTTTTTTTTCTTTTCTTTTTTTTTTTAATGACCGGATGGTGTGCTCTCTCTGTTCTTATTCTGGCTGACATGGAAGTGATGTGCGTTGGCATTTCTAGCCAAGTCTGTCATTGTCAATATATTTTAGTCTTTGACCAAACCGGTGTTATTTTCTTTCCCACAGATAAACATGAGACCAAGCTGAAGGGTGTGATCTACTTCCAGGCAATAGAAGAGGTTTATTATGATCACCTCCGCAGTGCCACAAAGGTATGCTTTAAATCGCTAGTCTGTGAATAAGCATTTAATCTCTTCTGTTTGATAATTTATTTAATCCTGCAATCATTTTATTTAAAACATGTTTTTGCACATTCTCTGCACATTTGCTTCTTTTCTCTCCATCTGTGCTTTTGTTTTGGCTGGCTGCTGTCACAGAAGGGATTTTTCAACTTGAATATGACCAGTGTATGTATCCACACACACCCATCTAACCCCATTGAACCCTGTGTGTCCAAACTGTGTGTGTCCATTAGGGAATAGCAGGTGAAGGAGCAACTATGCATGGTTGTTGTATTTAGTGACCAGAAACAGAACAGAAACAGTGCACTGGTTTGATTCATGCCAGTTTGTAACTTGATATGCTAATCCTGCTTGATCTCGGTCTATCCCACTGATCCCAGTTTAAACCAGTAGAGGGTTAAAACAGGAGCGTCCTTATTCATATGTTTCAGCTTTAACAGAGAGGAAAAAAAAAATCTTTACTGCTTCCAAAACAAACATTGTAATTTTGTATGAAATACAGAGTAGGAAATTCCAGGTAAGGACAAGTAGTAGGTTTTATTAATTGTAAGATTTGACAGATGTAAAAACTAAATTTGATAAAATAAGATACATTTTATCAATCCCTGAAAGTAAATTCAGGATCTCTCCTTTTGCTAATTTTCAAAGAACCTTCTCTGTTCATGATGGGGTCATTTTGGTTTGTTGATAGAGCCCTTGGGTAGATTTTGGCTTTATTTCTATTCTTTACAATCAGGGTTGCTTGCTGCTTGACTTAAGCCTCACATGTCTCGTCTTTTTTGTTTTCCAAGCTGCTTCTACCTCCTCAACTTCAGTGTGTGTGTGTGTGTTTATGTGTTTGATGCCCTGTCACAATTGACTAACTGTGTGACTCTGATCATCTGTGGAACTTTGATTTTATTTGACACTTCCAATGTCACTTTGCAGAGAGAAAATTTTTGAAAGTCTGCTGCATTTAGAACAGACAGAAATCTGATGGTGTAGAAAAACAGTGAGATAAAAGTTAAAAGCAATTTGGGTTTTTTTTTTTTCTTTATGGACTTCTTCCATCTTCATGTTTTTCCCCTATTTGTATGAAATCTGTGCAAATTGGGAACAGGGTTGTGTATTTAAGACATAAATTCATTTACAGCACCAGTATTTTGTGCTGAATTCATCAATGAATATTTGCAGTCCTTTTCTTTATTACTTAAGGCAGAACTAAACCCAATTTGTGCCTGTCATGTATCTCCATTAGGCTACGTTTAAGTCACAATGCTAAGGATCTGTCCTTGTTAAAATATTCCAACTTGACTATCTTTGTTTGACAACATGTAATGCTTTTCAAAAGTACAGTGAAAATATACAGACTACTATTTCCACCCATCAGATCTGCAATCAATAACCTGCAGTGACACATTGGAAACTGAATATTTTTGGAAATCTTTGCAAACTTATTACAAAAACAAAAACAGGACTGTCCATTACAAAAAGATCTAGACCATTTAGTGTTTCTACAAATTGTTCACAGGCTGTAATTATCCCTGAGATGTGTCTAGGACTTGACTGGAATTCACCTGTGGCAAACTGAATAGACATGACATTATTTAGAAAGGCTCATGCTTAAAAAGTCGATAGAAAAGCCTGCACAGAAAAAGAATAAATGCAGCCAAACTCAGAGAGGTTCTTTAAGAAAACCCACTCTTGAGTGCAGACACACTGACACCATGGCTTCAGGACATGTCTCTGACTGTGCTTGAGGACCAAGTCTATTCAGACTTAAACCCCAGACTACTTTCTGAAGCCACTATATTTTCAAAATCCTCAAAGAAAGAACCTTTTCCCAAGCTGTGCTGGTTATCCAAAATTATACCCTTAAATGACATATGTCTGTTTGTTTTTGCATGAACGTAATATGCACACAGTTTTGTATAAAAATATAAAATTCTAGAAAGTAATGTTAACGCTGAGTGAGAGTTATTTCTTGATATTGGAAAGAAAGGTACATTACATTGAGAATAAAACATTTGTGATTTGTAGGCTCAGTGTTTGGTGCTGGGCACCTGGTGCACTGTGCAGTGACTCTATCAGTGTTTTTTTTTTCTGAAGCTAAAAGGAGCTTGATGACAGTGGTGAAAGTTCAGTCACAACTATGAGCCAGAAATCCAAAATGTGGTAGGATAATTGTCACCGCTTCATAGAACTGAGGGGAGCTGCAGAGTTGTATGACAATTCTGTGTCATTTGCTAAATGACCAGGGGTTTTCAAAGAGTTTTGTTTTTTAGTTTATTTATTTGTTCTTTTTTAAAAATTGAATGGTTAGCTGTGTCCCTGTGTCCTGCTTCTGAAACAGCATTTATTCATTTTAAAACCAAAGGTCTGTGTTTTAAATTAAGCTGGTACTGTAGTTACTAAAGCATTAGACCTTGTGTGCACTAAATTAATGGTCTCACCCCTAACAACCAGTGTAGTTCTGACCACTACTTCAGTAAGTAGATACTCAAGTTTGTAAAAGGCTGAAATCAACCACACAAACTATTAACTTAGGGAAGTCAGTGAGGCATCAACATACAGTAGCAGTGGGACTGTAAGTTGTAAATGAAAGGTTTCATTCTAGTTTTGTCTTTGCCCCCCCCTTTAGAGCCCTAACCCCTCCCTGACCTTCTGTGTGAAGACCCATGACCGGCTCTACTATGTGGTGGCCCCCTCAGCAGAGGCCATGAGGATCTGGATGGATGTTATCGTCACAGGAGCAGAGGGATACACACAGTTCATGAACTAAGAGACAGACACAGTGCTGAGAGTGCAGGTGATGAGCAGGTACGGCAGGGACTCTCCCATCACAGACTCTACAGGTCCTTCTTGTTTCCAGTCAACAGAGAACAATGCCTTGTTTTTTTTTTCCACTTTTATTCTCACAGATTCATTTTATTATGTAGATGTTTTCACCTCACAATGTTTTTTTTTTTATGTGATTCAGTTTGGATAGAAAAAGGGAGCCTTTGGAGGACACTCATACTTACACACACACACACACACACACTTCTGTATATAAACCAAAATGTATACCTGTCAAAGACTTTCAACAAGCCTTTCTATATTGCCAAATGGAGATCTTGTAGTTACTGTTTATTGAACTTTTGTATTTTTTGTTTTCTTTGTTTGTTTACTTATAGAGAACATTGCCAAATGACATAATACCAATGTTTTGTTTGTGTTCACATCACAACTATGCTCAGTTTAGACCGAATAATTTTCTCCAATCAAAGGGTGTAATCATTTTAGAGAATTTATTTGACAGAATTTTATTCAAACCGTGTGTACAATCTATAAGAATTAATAAGAATCAGTCAGTCAACATGGACTGGGATGGTCAAGGAGTTAAGCACATTTGTAACAGTCAAACACAGCACGACATCCTTTGTGTCCAACTTCACCTCAGTGCTGCTCATAGACAGGAAGAACAAGACTGAATCTAGTGCAGCATATACTGCACATTAAGGTGTGCAGCACAAAACTCTGGTCTGCCGTACTTCATATGGGCTTACCAAAGTAACTGGATTTTGTTAGACTTTGCCTCACTACAGCTCAGGAGTTGACTCAGCTGTTCTCTCTATGGTTTGACCAATATGGAGTTTGGAGAGCTGAAAGTGAAGCTGCTAAAAAGCATTGTTTTCAATTTCACTCTCAGGTTTCACGTACTTTGATGGAATAGTTTAACTCTTAGCTGATGCTGAGCCAAGAGTCTGTTTCCTTTAACTTCATTCTTGAAACTCTGCTTTATTGTAGTTAGATAAGAAAAAGAGATGAGATGAACTTGTAGCCTTGCAGTGAATAATAATAAGCACTAAGTAGTAAAAGTAACAGTCCAGTTCATGGTAAAGTAGAAGATTGATAACATTGATGTCAAAGGTTTAACAATTTCCTGGTTACCAGTAATATAAAAGTGGCCATCCCATCACATCATCATCATCATATGTGATGTACAACACTCAGAATTGGACTGTAAAAAACAAAAACTGTATATTGGTCTAACCATAACCATATTCTCAGTGTACTTTGGGAAACTGTTGAACAGGAATATCTCACTGTGTCTGTGTAATGTCATCATGTTGCCAACTTAAGGTGCAAACTGCACATCTATGTGTGCACAAAAGAAAACTTGTCTATTTGCCAAGTAGCCTTTAGCTAACCTGATGATGCGACCACAGCGCTGGGAAAGAGCCATCATCACTGCCAGCCTAAAGCAACAACTACTAGAGGGCGCTATAGAGAACACACCAAAACAAGACCCCACAGGATCAACACTATGGACTAATGCAACTCAGAACTGTGCCTTGACTGTGTCCAGCAGAGCCTTGCTGCAAGGCTACAATCATGTGAATGCTTATTATTTGTTTCTGAGCTGCAATGCAGTACACGGACCGATTTGCAGAAGGTTTCCTGCTTCACTATGGGGACGATACCAGATGTCCTGACCACACTGGGGATGAACTAGTTCACCATTATTTTCTTTACTTGAGTGCTCAAAATATTCCATCCCACTATTTGTTAATGTCACTGTCATAGTCGGAATTACTAGGTATGAGGAATAGTAATCTCAGAGTAGTTAAACATGTTCTGTGGGTCATCATGCCATCAGCGTTTCAGCTTGGGGTCTAAAAATTTATAACAGCCCGTGCTACAACCTAGGGAAATTGTCATTTTAAATATTTGTGCATTTACCAATCCAGAAGCATCTAAAGAAATATGCTAAGATGCTGTTGAGTAGCATTGTGGGAAATGTAGTATTTAGTGGTCTTGACCCATACCAAAAAGTCAGCAATCTTAGTTTGCTGCTGCTTTGGTTTTGAACCTTTTTAACTGTTGAGTTTACCAACAAGACAAGATTGCTGAAATGCCCCTTTTAATGTTTTTACCAATCAGATACGAGTGGATAGAGAAAACTATAATCAGGAGAGATCCAGAGGCATCTGAGGACCGTGATCTGAAGATTAAGTCATCGCTGGCTAACATGAAAGAAAAAGTGTGAAAAAGCATCAAAATCTTTATTTATTTGCCTTAAAATAAGAACAGAAATTCTCAGTGTTTGCTGTCACGTCACTACATTCCATCATCAATGATAAAGTGTCACCTCCTGCTCTGAATCCCCACTGTGAGCTGAGGGCTGAGGGTGGTTGAAGAAATCTTGTATGTTCAGCTTCAATAGACTGCAACTGACCAGACGTCTTTGATGTTGTGTGACCATCAGTAGACGGTGAATATGTTGATCAGTTGTCAGCGGTTTGTAGTTAACAGATCTGGATGCTGTTAGTTTGGTGTATTGGTACAGTAATAATAATTTATGGTTGTGGTGCCTGACAATAGTGACTTACATACTTCAAAAAGTAGCAGACTAGTGAAAGACCTTAATATATTCAGTGCCCTTGCCTTTTAATGTGTGCAAACCAAACGATTTGACAAAGGCAAGGCTGTTCAATCATGTCTGTTAATAGATGGTATATACATGACTGTTGTTGAAAAGAAAGGAAACTATACTGTAAAGAGGATGCCTGAATGAAAAAAAAAAATTACTATTGAAGTGAAAGTATCGTATGAAAAGAAGTACGAGTTTTACTTATTTTTGTCATTTTTGAAATTTTATTGTCAGTTACCTTTCAAATTGTATGACAGTGGTGTATCAATCTACTTTTTTTTTTTTTTGTTTTGTTTTTTTTTTACTGGTACAACAGAACACACATACAATAGCTCTGGCACTCGAGGCTAGCTTTTTTTTTTTTCTCAATAAAGTAGTTACTGTTTTCCACAAACACACATTAACTCAAGATTAACACTCAGACCATCATTATTGGTACCTTGTATGTCTCACGCATCACTTTCACATATGAATAATACAGATTTTGTCAAATCTATTAAAAACAGAACTGCTACAGACGACTTTTCTTCATTCCAGCGGTTTATAATGTGAATGCTCCAGTGCTGAGGAGAGATAGCACTAACTATGGTATGGAAATAACTATTATTGGTTCATTATTAACAGGCAGAATTTGATGACAAAGATAAGCATTCCATGTGACATAAAAGAAAACAAAAACAATCAAAAGCTAAAAAAAAATATTTTCCTAAAATTACTGGGGTTTTTTTGCAATGCAGAGGTAAAAAATACAGTCTAAAAAAAGAAATCTAGAAGTTTTCTTCCTTTCGTTTCACAGTGACTCTTCTAACTGAAAGAAGGCCCATCAGGGCTATGCAGAATTCCTAAGTGGACTTCTACAGTTCATTGATGCTGTCACCTGGAAAAGAAGCAAATTGTTATATTCAACTACGCACATATATTTAAAGTCAGATTTTTCACTCTGTGTTTAACCAGTTTTATAAAGAAAATAAACATTTTGACATGGACTCAATGTTAAATCCCATTTCAAACCTCAATCCCATATAAAGCATTTGTTTAGTTATTGGTGCAATAAAAACATGGAAAATCTAAATGGACTATGTTGGACCAGGTGAGTTTAGGAAAACTCAGATTATGTATCAGTGCTACAGGGACTTGCACTATAGGATAAATCTGATGATGTTCTATGTTTTTGTCATTTTCCAAAAATCCCATCCACAGACTAAAACCAACAATGAATTTCTAGTCCTAACTGTAATGTCTGTGAATCCAGATCCTGGTTCAGCTTATTCATCCGAGCAGCAGACTGCTGCTGTGTGAAAACTATTCAAACCAAAGAAGCACACCACTGCACTGAGTGACATGCTGGTTTTAGTTTCTGAATGGGGTTTGTGGAAAATTTAAAAAAAAAAAAAAAAAAAAAAAATCACTTGCTGTAATTATTCCTTCTCTGTAGTGGCCATGAAAAAAAATCCATAACACATATAAATACTAAAAATACTACAAATGAAAAACATAGCCTTTTAGTTCATAATTTGATCATTATAATCTATAGTCCAGTATTTTAAAACCATGTTCATTTAAGGCAGATAGATTTTCAGGTGAAAGACACAGGATGGAGTATTATGCAAATCAAAACTCAGCATGCAGCCATGTTGACTTGTCCTAGTAGAAAAGGCGGAGCTGTCTCTAATAACATTAATAGCTCCATGCTATTCAAGTGTCTCAGTATGTCATGAGGGTGTGGCAGTGAGCCATGCACAAACAATACCCTGATCCTGGAGCAACTAATCAGAACTCAGCCATCATTCATTTGAATACTTACCATCTGTGCTTTTTCCACTGTCTAAACATTTGGATATTTATTTTCATAATATTTTCTCTATATTCCAAACTAATTTTTCAGACATACCTACAGTACTGTATGCAACACTGATGTGATGTGATAAATAAGGATGAGGATAGCACTTTTGTATCAACTATAGCCTAAGGAATAAATGGTAAGCATGGTGAAACCATTTTCAACAGGCTACAAAAGTTAGAAATGCTACATACTCTCTGCACAGGGGGAGGTGTAGTCGGTGACGGCCTCATCACCTGGAAATACAATAAAACCAAATCATTAGATACAGTGAGAGAGATGAGAAGGGAAAATGAGAAGACACGTCACATCCAAGAAGTCAGTTACTTAGAGTATGGAAAACTCACTGACAGATATATAATGAAAAATGGCAGAGAAAAGAATGTTATTGAGATTTGTACTTGTCTGGTAGTAATCATAGACTTTGACCACAGCTGGTTTCAGGTTCCTGACAGGCAGGTCCTCCTCCACTGTCACGCTGTATATCTTTGACTCCTCCTTCTTCAGCTGCAACCACACACACACACACACACACACACACACCACTAATGAAACTCAGTAAGACTTCACTGTTATCACTTCATCTAGCATAAACTCATACACCAAATCATGGCTGTACTTTCAATCTGGTGAAAAAAACATGACTCTGTTAATGGAAACTTGTATTTGCTTGTTGTAATTGTTTCACCATCATCATTCAGTCAGTGCTTCCTACCCCATCCAAGTAGATATTGATAAATCCTTCCTCCACATCCACACGTTTCACAGAGCTGTCTCTCGTCAGCTAGAACGGCACAAAGCACAGAGTCAAAAATAAACACACTGCATTACGGAGCAGAATTGTCAAACCTAAAGTCCAGGACCACCGGAGAGTGACACCAACAGTGACTGACCAGATTCAGGGAGCTCTTATCCAGAATGTAGCCAGACAGCAGTTTGATGTTGATGATCACCATGTTGGTTTCCTCTCTCCTGCCCTGGTACCTGTGAACACACACCAAGCACCTCATCACAGAGACATTCACATGCTTGTGGGCTCACCTCCGCTCATGTGGTTTGCAGCTGTTCCTGTAGGCGTGCATGTTTTCCCCCCACAATGTAACGTCCAGATGAACTATATGTTATGGAAATATTCAATATCTTAATATCTGAAAAAAGTACACCAGTGATCCTGAAAAATTAGAGGTTTAGTCTAGTTTAATGTACTATTTGGACAGTTACACATCTAGTGTCCTCCAAGCTCTGTAGTTTTAACAGATGCTACATTTTAGTTTCCAAGTCTCAGCTTAATTTTGAGCAAGATTTATCCAGCTGCTTTTGAGTCCTCACAATAATTAACTGAACATTTTAAGTGTTCTAAATGTCACAGCCAGAAGGCTTTCACTTCTCTTATTTATTTATACATTTTTTTTGTCTGTCTTGTTTCAACTTCATTTCTGTCTGTAGAGCACTTTTGTCAATGCATAGCTGAAACTAACCTAAACCTTATACCAAGCCATCAGCATAAAATTCAGCGATTTACAAGGCAGGGTCCAGCATTTTGATATTTCAACATTCACCTGTGCATGTTGTATGTGTATGCATGTAATAATAAATAAATGTTTTTGTTTAATTGCACTAGCTCAGAAGTGTGTCCAACAGGGGATAGTGCAGTTTAGTTTTTAGTAATGTTCTTTTTTAGTCCACAGGTAAAAATCCAACATAACGAATCACATAATTATTCCAAGTATGACATATTCAGCTTGGACTCTGCATCTTTGTGACTGAACAGTATGCAGCTTCTAGGCACTCAGGCAATAACAGTGTACAAAGGTCTCCCACCTTAGAGACAAATGGGAGCTGAGAGCCAAGGAAATCTTTCAAAGTGCCACAAGCTGATGAGGAGCTCTCCTCTATCAGACCCTATCCAGATCCAGCCCACTCATTCATCACCTTATTCTAAACTGGTGGGTGGATCATGTGGACTGTTTTATAAGCCGGATTTGTTATCTAGCGCACCAAAATGTTTACATATTCCTACAGCTATAAGCTCAGACAATCTGGAGCAAGATGCTGAGAAGCCTCAAAAATAAAGTCAGGTTGCAGTTTACAGAAACTTACAAAAAGAAACTGGAACAATGTTTTATGAATTGGTGTAACAAAAAAATAAAAAAAGAAAAGAAATCAACCTTTGGAATGATGAAAAGATGAAACCTAAACTATCCCAGTTATTCTGTCAAACAATATGGCTCCCAGTGGAACTGACACACTGGCTTTTATTGAAATACTGAGGATGAACGCAGAGGTGTACAGGAGCATTCTGTGTGCTCACATTCAGCCAAATGCATCAAAACTCATCAGGCAACATTTCTTCCATCAGTCACCATGCACACACAGTACCTGACATGCACAAAGAGGATGAGCTGAGGCCTGCTGACATTGCACTTGGCCATGATGCTGGTGGAGATGTTAAAGGCAGAGAAGTCAGGTGGAGGGGGGATGTTGTAATGCATGGAGATCTATGGAGAAAAACATCTGTTCACATTTGATACACTCAACATGTCAGTGTGAAGTGACACAGCAAGTCTTGTGCACGTTCAGTTATCCTGCTCATGTGTACTGTAGTGTTTAGGTTGTCTGGTTCATCAGTGAACGACCATACCTGTGCCAGCACACAGCTCTGTCCCTGGGCTCTAACTGTGTACTCTCCAGGGACTTCAGTCAGCTTCTCCTCCTGGTACAGCAGTCTGTTCCCCTGATCCACAGTGAACTCCTTCTTCAGGCCTCCCAGCGATGTCACCGTCACTGTGGTGGTGCCCTCCGAGCTGTAGGTGGCAGCTCCGTACTTAGCCAGTGCCTGGAGGGCCACCACTGTGTCCTGAGCAGCAGGAAGTTTAAACATTAGAGGTGATTCTGGCTAAAAAAGGTTTCACATAAAGCACTTGTGTTGTGTGGTCTGTCCCACCTGTGTGGAAGAGAAGCCACCATATGGGTTCTGCTGCTGAGTGAGCCAGCGGACGATACCGGAGGTGTAGTCCAAACCAAAGTCTGGCATGGGCGGGCCAGACAGCAGAGCCAGCAGCACGTAGGAGGTCATCTCCACCTCCAAAGAGTCCAGGCCTTTACCTGAAGCCCCTGGTCTCTCCCAGTGCCGGGTGCCCCCTGCCAGTATTGACAGCAGAGTGACATCCATAATGAAGCTGGCAAAGACTATGCACTTCAGTTAAATCAGTGTATAGGGGGTGGACCTACAGACTGTGATGTCACCCATAGCGTAACGCACTGCAAGAATGAAGCCAATTTAGTCATCATTTTCAAACATTAGGGACGTTGCCTTGTGGCTTTTCTGGAGCCAAAAGTACCATATATTCCCATGGGGATATGGATATAAGCATTCACCTGATTGGTCAGTTAATTACCTTAATATCTTGTGGTATGAAGCAAATATTGACATAAAAAATTAGAAATATTAAGAGTGTGCTCAAACAAAGGTGACAAAGCCACAATGATTACTGTAGTAAATTAGTAACTGGCACTGATTTTTCAATGGAAGTCAATGGAAGCCAGAGCTTGTTATAGCCAGCGGCTACTTCCTATATGGATTCAAATCCGGAAAAGCACAGCAAGTATGTAATGTCAGCACATCAAGTCCGACCACCAAAATTTGGTTGCAGGTCCTCTATTTCTGTCTCCACTGTCTCCTGTCCTCATCTCTGTAAGGCCATAAAAATTCAACTTACATTTCCGTTTCATCTTCATTCTACACTTGTTTAACTGTATTTTATGTGACTCAACTACAAATTTTCAGCAGCAACTACAGTATACATAGCTTACCTTCAGAAAACTGTTATTATAATAATATACCTGGGACTTCATGGGGCTTGATGGCAGCAATGAAACTGTTTGGTCTTACCTTGTGCGTTGGACTTCTGGTGCAGGTATGTGATGAGTTTGTTCCGCATCTCCAGGTCTCCAGCCAGAGTGAAGGTGTAGGAGAGCAGGGCAGTGGTGTACAGGTTGTCCAGCTGGCTGACCACCGCTTCTTTCAGACAGCTCAGACAGTTCTGCACCACTGGATCCTGTCAAACACCAAGCAAAGGCACACATGAGACTGTCCAGGACACTGGACACTTGAAAACAACTCTGTGGAACCGGTTTCTCTGGGGTTTCCAAAAAGTAGAGTTGCTTTAAAAGCAAAGCAACAATTCTTAATGACAATGCAGACAACATTATGCTACATCATAAGGAACATGCTAACCACTTCATCACAGACAGGACAGGAAATCTAACAGTGTCGGCAGTCAAAGAATTTGAATTCAACATGTAAAAGCCTCCTAGTCGTAGTACCAAGAGGTCATCAGAGTTTGACATGAAGTCAGAGGGCAACAGACTCACCGTTATGCGGGGGCCCAGCTCGAGCAGGGCAGCGGTAATGTAGGCTGTTAGGGACACATCATCGCTCACACCGCCCTGGTGGAAGCATGAAATGAGTGGTCAACAAAGGAACAGCTCAGCATCACACTTTCAACTTTCACTGAACTCAAAATGGAATGATGCATTGAAGGTCCTGAAACAATGTGAAAGTCATTGGTCACTGAACACTAAATGTCCATGTTTAGATCACTTATTAACTAAACAGACTCAGATACTGTTGGTTAGAAGCACTGCTGTTTTATTATAGGAGTAATTCAAACTCTTGCCTTGATACTCGAGAGTGTCGCTCTTCTTTATAAAAATATCACTGATAATTCATTTAAACACATGGAGAAATAATCTGCAACTAACCTTTGGAAAAAAATCCTGTCTTTGGCAGGCAGCATCTTAACCAAATGCTGTGTTTTGCCAAATACAGATATTAATCGTTTATAGTCTCCCTCATAGAAAAAGCCCTGTGGATACAATTGCTCTGCTCCTCAGACACACACTTGTCATGGAGTTTGGCTGGACAGACACTGGTTGGCACTTGTTTATTTGGGACATTTTCCACATTCCCCAAACTCTGCACACAACCACAACTCTTTTTTTGTTCTGATCAGTTCTAACATTGATGAAATAATTATTCGATTTTGTTTTATAAGGGGAAAGAACAAGCAGCAATTTGAAACCAGATACTGCCATTTAAAATGTCCATGGTGGGACTGATGTCATTACCTTCATGCCGTTGTGGAAGAGTTTTCCCACAGATTTGATGCAGCCATCGGGTCGCTGCTGTTTTGACAGCCACTTCCTTGCACTGTTAATGTGACCGGAATCCACAAAGATGTATGGTCTGGCCCCGCCAAAGGACTTCATCACAAAAGACGTCAGCCTAGAAGGTCACACACACACACACACACACACACACACACACACACACACACACAAGGAATTTAGAAAATTAATCTAACTGTGTGTGCCTGTGTTGCTAACCCCAGAATGAACTTAGCTTCAGCACAACAGCATCATGTACAACCCAGTCATATTCCAATCATGTTCCTCTGAGACACGCAGAAGATTTGGTTTGGGCTCCAACTACTCCGGAGAAAAATGTGGCTCTTTAGCTGCTAAACGCACCACACATGATTACCTGCACTGAACGTCTGTTGTTCAGTGCAAAGAAAGTACAGTGACATTGGCACTGGAGTTTATATGAGCTTTTACCACCAAAAACATCTGGCTCATGTGGTGAAAACTGAGGCTGTTTAAAATGAGAGTAAGCCAACATCTGTTGGCTGTAAATCCAAAACAATAAAAATAAACTGACATACAGTGTTATTACCTTATAAAAAAAAAAAAAAACAGAAACATTATGGTTGAACGTTCCACTACATGAGCCTGGTCACTAACTTTTCCTGCAGTTTGTTGCTGAGTAGGTTGTGTCTTGCTGAAAACAGCTGCCTGCTGTGTGAGAGTTAATGAGAGCAGAGTTTTGTGGGCTGTCAAACCAAAGCGTGAGGTTAAACATGCACACAGTGAGAAGAGCTGCAGAGCTAGGTGATCATTCTTTTTTGGATATATCTCATTAAATAACTCCTTTCCCATTACACACATTCCTTCGAGACATTGTTTACATTAATATATATATAATCTATATATTTTCTCACACATTTCTATGTGTCTGTGTTCATTAACACTCAGATGTGGTGTTTTAAGTGATTTAGACAATTTCATTTAATATCCTGACAGAATTCTAATGTAATTAAACACTTGAGAGCCCTAGTTTCTCTGCAGCACAAACACACACCCACACACTCACCAACTGCCAAACTGCCCAGCACCCTTTCAAAACAGCACAGGGTTTGTTAAATCCCCCGAGGCACTGTGCTTTGAGCCTATTAAATGAAAATATTAATATTTTCTGGCAGGTTCCTCATAAAGTAAATTATTAGGGTGCTTGGTGGTGCCAGCACACACTGTGTCTACCTCCTACTGTGTCTGCCTGTCATTTTTATTTTCTCTTCAAATCATATGAGATTTGAGCTGAAAATATTCTGTTTATCAGCAAAGCTTTAAATAAATGTTTTATAAGTACTGATGCAACTGCAGTGTTATCATAGATTTTATAACAATGGCCTTATTCTTTATTATTTTACTATTTATGTCTTTGAAACAAGTTGTTGACAGGTGTGTAAGTAAAGTGAACACAACAAACATACAATAATATAATAACTTCATGTTTATATTGTTAGGTTAAAAATGGAATATATATCATGCACTGTCTTGTGTAAAAAATAAAAACTAACTCGTATATAAGTTCAAATATTGCCCTGATTTTGATAACAACTGACTGTTATATACCTGTGTGTCTTAAGCAGCAACAATTATTTTGTGTTACTGAGGCAGTGTCTTGAATTTTTACTGACCATGTGTTTCCAGACTCATCATTCTTCCCAAAGGCACTGTAGGAGCCGTCATCGTGCTTGTAGGTGAGCTCTCTCTGATATCCTGCACCACACACACACACACACACAATCATCATATTTATACAATAATACACCCTCACCTTAAGAAGTACAAGTTGCATTAGGACTGAACTGGTTAATCTGGGTCACATTTTTTCAGTATAAATTATATTTGTAGTTGAATGAAACATTATATCCTCAGATAATGAACTGTGGCAACCACGTGACACATCATTGACCTTTTGTTACAGTACACATCCCAGGTCTATCTTTTGCAGAGTTTAGTCTCAGGAGTGACTTCCTGTTGATATTTACCGCTCTCCAGGAAACGTGTGGCTTTGTCCTGGATATCCTGGGTCAGCTGACCAGTGCTCTTCAGGTAGTTAAGGATGAAGATATTGGGAGCAAACAGCACCATATTCTGCTCCCCACAGCCGTACGGCATGGCCAGGAGCCTGTCCAGGTTCTTCATGGCCCGGCCCATCAGGTCGCCTGCAGACACACGACAAGAGAGAGATAAGATGCTCTAAATTCCCACCCTGCAAAAACTGTCTACTTGGCAGAGTGGACGCACGTGCTATTAAGACTTGATAGTAGCAACACAAGGAAATGTTATGGCACTAACCCAGTACAGAGACAGAAGCTCTAGCTGACCCAGCCACAAACATCTCAGGAAGCAGAAGAGAGATGTTCTTCTCTACTGGTCCCTCTGGCAGAAGAGAAAACAAAAAAAAGATCAAGTCACCATAAAAAGGAACGAGGCCTTCAGATAACATGTCGTCGACTGTGGACCCTCACCTGCGGGACATAGGAGAGCGTTGTGACTGACCATCTGCGGTGTCCCTTCAGCCTTGTGGAGTGACAAAGAACGATGCTGGTAGTGAATAATACTGACACACCTCACAAATGACTGTGTCTGTATCAAAACCTGACTTAGTTTCTATCTCTGTCACTAAACTCTACTGTTGTCCTGCTGCCACAAATATGGATCAAAGCAGAAAACACTTACACACTTTTTATAGTTTAAAGAAAAATGAGAAAAGTTTAAAAAAAAATTAGTTTTTGGAAAATGAGAATCTAATTCTGTCTCCTCCAGAGGTTTTTAACATAAAAACATGCAACGAAGATCAGGGACTGGAACTCAGAGCTTCTGCTATGGTTTATTTTTTGTTTTCATCTATCTGGAGGGACGTGTAAATTGTTTAAAAGGAACAGCTCATTGACTTCAAAACTGGTTCTAAAATCTTGGTATAGATCAGATTTTTAAAACACAGACCCAAATGCCTGTGCTGGGATTAAACAGAACCATCTGTCCCTTTTGGACAGGCAGCTGCAGTAAAAATAAAAAAGTCAGAACTACAGATGTTCACCACAAATGGGATTAAAAAAAAAAAAGATGTTAGAGATGTTTAGATAAAAGTGTCCAATGTATTTTAGATCAGTGCAATAAAGTTAGAATAAATAAAGAGAACCGGTGACAAGGCACAATTACAGGTTTTAAACGATTTTGTGGAAATGTTCATGATTTTTGTCACTTTGATAATTTGATGATGTCTAAGTGAAATACTGGATGTATTATCAGACTCGAACATTCAGGCCTGTCAGTTTTCATTAGAGTGAATATTTTTAAAGTCACATTTTAAAAAACTTTTTCAGTACCAGGTGTTTCAACTGTATCCTCGTAGAGTCTTGTGTTTGGTGTCATGTCTGACAGTCACTGACCTCCACTTTCAGGGTGCGGACCACCGTGTCGATCCGGCCCATGTCGGGGACGGTGGCCACCTCATTGCCGCACAGTGTGTCAGTCTTCAGGGCCTCTGCGCTGACCTTCAGTTTCACCTCACCTGTGTGCACATAGACACTCATATTCTGAAAGCAGACATGTATCGATCACTGTCCACCCTTTCCCGCTCACATTTTGTGTACAGAGTGAAAACCGCTTCCCATCTGTTTTTCAATACAACTCATTAATCGCCCTGTTCCTCCTCCCCTCCTCTGTGTTTTCCTTCCTCCCCCGTTTCCTATCATATTTGCCCTCATTAATCCCTATTTGTTCCCTTATTATAATGCCTCTCCTTCATACCGCTCCATCTCCCACCCCCCTCCCTCCTTTCCTTCACAGCCCACAATCCTTCACACAGAGGACAAGCACAGATCAGCCCCCAGGGGAGAGGTTTCTGAGTGTTTCGTCAGAGATACTACCTGACTTGTTAGTACAAGTGATTGTCAGCATTCCTGTAAAGGAGTGTTACAGGGGGTTCAGTTTGACATTCATCAGAGCCTCATCTCCATCCGTGCTGATAGAGGCTGATAGAAACCCTCTGCTTTCAGGCCAGGCAGTGTTACAGCAACAGCTGCCACGTTTTGCTTCCAGCGGTGCAGATGCAACATCCTTAATTAGGATTAATTAACTTGTTCTGTCTTATGTTTGTCACTGAGAGATTCAAACTGAATTGGATGGAACAAAGATCAGTATTTCATTTTAGATATGATAACTGTATTATATTATTGCTGACAGTGAGCTGGAAAATTTCTCCGTGGTGTGATTGACTGACACAGTTTGAGGTAGTGTTTAATCAATGCTAAAATAGCACATACGCATTTTGGACCAATGCTAACAGGTCAATAAATTATTTTGCACAGTGCAGATCTAGACTATATAAAAATAAAAATATATTAACAACACATTAGCAGGAATTGATTTTTTACCTGTGAGTCGGCTGAAAAGCCCTAATATAAAATTGTACACAGGTATTTGAATAAATGTATTTTCCACTACTGGTTGTTTTCAAATCAGTCTGCACTCACAGCTCCATTATCAAACAACAAGGGCATCCCTTTAAACAAAAACTATATTTGTAATCACCTCCAGTATTTCAAGAGAGACAGAGAGCTAGACAGCTGGATATACACATACCCAGTGTGGTTGGAGTAAGAATCCATGAGAACGTGGTGCTCTCCTCTCCACACAGACACACACTATACAGGCAACCATCACAGTTTCGGAAGGTGTACTGCTCTGAATCTGCCAGTGTCACCTTCACCTGCAGAAAGTGAAAAAAATAAACATCCTCAACCTCAAAATTGAATTAATATTTCTGTATACAACAATATATAGATATATATATAGATTATTAACAATATATAGATTATTCATCCCCCATGGGGGAAATTCAGAATACATGTGAGATAATATATAAAATATACAGACTACATCACACAAACCAATTAAATACTTTCTGTCTGTTATCTTTGATTAAATGTTTACCATAATGCATTTGGAGAGATAGTTGAAGACAGTGGCTTTGAGTGTGAAGACCTCCCCACGAATGACAGAGTAGGGCAAGGTGAGACTGACAAAGAATGGCTGGAAAGCTGTCAGCGCGATGTTGGGCGCGATGCCGAAGCCCACGGAGGAGGCACAGAAAGCTCCAGCTGCCCAATTAGTGATGGTGTCAGGCACAGTCTTCTCCACATTGACTGACCCGCTGTCACTGTACAAACACAAGAGAGAGGGACAAATTAAAAAGGTCAAGTAGTGTGGCGTTCCTCTTAAAAGTTTAATAAACTAACAAATGAACAGCGAATTTCATGATAATTGTCATTAATATGTGATCAGCTACCTAGTGTTTTTGTCATTAGAAGAGTCACACGAGGAGAGTTCCAACCTCTGGGGAATTTGTCTGCTAATTTTCATGATTTAATGGTTACTATGTTCACAATAGTTTAGCATGCTGTACCAATAAAGCTATTTCAAAGGGAGGAAGGTGTGAATGCCTGTCTGAAATTTCCTTAAAAACATCCAATATTTGTTGACACATTTTACTGGAAGACCCAAATGTGAACCTCATGATGACTCAGGATACAAGTCAAGAGGATCGTCAAAGTTAATAGGATTCGTTGCCTGGGAACCATGTCTGTATCAGATTTTGTGCTAATCCACCCAGAAGATGCTGTGATATGCCCAGATAATCACACAATGCCCACCTAAAGTCATTAACACTCATCTGGTGGATACCAGGAATATTATATAGCAATCTAGTCAACTGCTTCTCTTAGGGAGACCATCAAACAATTCACACGCCTTTCTCGGGAGATCCTGAATGTCTATATAAAGTTACAATCCATCCAGGACATGTTCATTATCTATTTCAGTCTGGATCAACCCAGCGACTGACCTTGTCATATTAAAAAAAAAAAGAATCTAATGATGTTGCTAGAGAGAGGTCCATGGAGGTTATTTAGGTGCATCAAATCAGGATGAAAACTTGTCCAAAGTGTTGCACCAACAGAGCAATACTGTCATCCCTAAAGCCTGTGGCAAAAACATACCACCTTTTGGTACATTATATGGCAAAACATGATAAAATGTATTAGCAGTGAAAAACATTTTAAAGGCCCTGAAAATGGATTTTGTCAGTTTTTTTTTTTTTTGGTTTCATGTGGGCAGGACTCAGCTGGTAATATGTGATGTCACATGGAAGCCATAAACCAATGTGAACTTGACAACATGTGATTGAGAATCTGATGGCAGGTGTTGGGTTTGATCACTTCTCTCAAATCACACTGACATAGTCCTGGTGAAATGGGCTAGCTACTTCATTTTGATGGAGAACTAATAGAAGTCAGATGTTGTCTTTTTTCCTAACTAGAAAACAGCCCCAGTTATTTTAAAGGAATATATCTGAGATTTGTAAACAAGTTTTCAGGGGCTTAAAGTCATTATTAATAAAAAAACATAAATTTGTTGCAGCTTTGAGATTTGCTGTTTTGGTCTGTTTAATATCATTGCAAACTCAACATCTTCGGGTCTTGAACTGTTAGGACGAGAAAACAAATAACCTCTATATATATATCTCACCCTGGGGTCTGAAAATAATATTGAACATTTTCACTATTTTCCTGACACTTTATAGGTTAAACAACAACAAATAATGACACTCAAAATGTGTGCTCCAAATACACAAATGTCTGAAAACATGAAAAGTGTTTTGATCCTTTTCATAGGATTTATTATTATTACCCCACAGTAACTAGGTCCCAGATCCAGGTCTCAGGGAAGAATGTCCTGATGGTTTCTTTCTTCTCTTCCTCTTTACTTTTCGACACACCTGAATTTTGTGGCATCACGTTGAAGGCCATGGAAACAGGAAAGTCTAGGAAATCTAGGAACACATTGATAAAATAAAATAATAATAATTTCACTGCTACACTTACCCAACATAAACCAGCTGCCAGATCCAGGTCTCAGGGAAGTATGTTCTAATTGTCTCCTGGGTTATTCCAGCTTTATCTTCATCAGCGGAATCCCGAAAAGACATTCCGCCTTTTCTTAATGTCACTAAGTAAATTTCACAATTTAATGGTGTTTGTTTAATCTAGGGTCAATGGACAGTGGAGTCAATAGACAATACAAATGATATAACAAGGCCAAACATACCGACCGCATCGTATTCTAAGTAATACACCTCCTCATTGCAGTTACAAGGTTTTTTCACATCGGAGTTGGTCACAATTTTGATGCCAATTTCCTGGAGGGGAAGAGAGAGAGATAACAGAATCAAACAAGAAATTTAATCACTGTATATGACTTTACTACTACTGATGAACACGGAATGAAATGCAACATTATACTGCACATCTAGTAACTGAAGATCTGGAAATATAAGCAGATATGTAGAGACGATACATGATAAAATAGAGACACTATGAAATGAAGATACAGTAGATAGGCAGATAATACCAAGTTAGAGAGAAAAACAGATACAGAGGATTACAGAGGTCAATCTGATGCCTGTATCTCATTTGGCCTATTCTTTAATAATCAAAATGACAGGTGTTTTACTTTGAAGATGCTGTAGACATCACTCTTCTTAGTGGCAGGTTCATAGCGAGTTACTCGACGAGGTGCCATTGCATTTACTACTGGTTCTGACCCTGTGAAGCAGGGATACGGCTCGAAGTCTTCAGCCTCGAAGGGATATCCTGACAGCTTCTGTAAGGGCAGCTGGCTGTATACCTGCACAAAGACACCAGTGCACATGAGTTGTGGTACGTAAACAGTTTATGCGATGGAGGTCTACATACTGATGACCTTAAAATGAACAGGTTTTCAAAATCTGCAGATATCAGATGTTAATTAGTCACTATTATTTCTTTGTGGTTCAGATACACCCAATTCTATTTCTGTTGGCCTGCACAAATGGATGCCATATTGTGGACAAGTTATTAAAATTTACAATTGTTATGTTATTTACAATACAAACATCATGTTAAAATGTTACACATTAACACGGCATGAAGTAGCACTGGTGGACTGGTGTCGTACATAGTTCACAGTGAGCTCCTGCTCTGGCTGCAGCAGGAGGACACTCTGGTCAATGGCTCGCACAGAGCACACAGAGCCCGGGTGAGCCTGGAGACTCAGTGTGGTTTTCTCCGCTGGAAGCTGCTGCAGAGAGGAGAACTGCAGAGACACCTGTACAGGAGACAACAAGATCAGAAAACATTTGTGTCCACCCTGTGGGGTCTCAAAGATCAGACTTAAAACAACCCAAAATACATATGTCTATTTAGGTGGATGTGATTGTGAGTTACCTTATTATTGAGGCACAGCTGAATGGGGAAGTCATCGCTGTCAGCCACAGCCTCTCCACTGGGCATCACAGTGTAAACTACCACCTGGGCAAATGGTGCCATGTTTGTCACCTGATGGAGTGATATGGAAAACTCTCCTTTGTTGACTGAAGCACGACACACACAGAGAGAAAAAGAAATGTGACGGTGTGACATAACTACCCAAATGTAGAAAACATTAAGAACATGCTTTTCTTCATTTTGCTATGGGAACAACAATCTTTACTGTGCATCTGCAAATAATGAGCTTTTAAATGACTTAAGAAATCCAACCAGATATCCATCCATTATTGAGCAAATGTAGTTTTATTACAAATGCTCAGTCATTTCCTAAAACAGTTTAGCACTGTAATTTCAAACACTGGCTGTGTTCATGAGATTTTATATATATATATATTTTTAAAAATGGCACAGAGAATATATCAGGCTTTGGATACACATATAACACTTGTTAGTAGGATGCTGGTATTAATTGTTGTTTTTCATAGACCTTAATAAGTGAAATATAGAATATCACCAGACCCATGTTTTACTATTAGACTTGCTAGTTTAAACACTCCTTTGTACCTGTTCCTGTTTTAACAGCCACTGGGACAAGACCATGCTGCACAATTCCTCCTCTGGATGCCACCTGCACAGGAATACAACGCAGGCACTAACATTTATTACTTTTTGGAATAGCAATGAAGGTCAAATGTACACTCATAAGTGTTCTGTGATTTTTCTACAACACATTAGTACAAATAAAGCATTACAACATTTTCTCACCATTGCCTCATTGACACACAGTACCAGATGGGTCTTACCATACTGAGAGTAGTTATTAAGCGATAACACACACCAGATAAAAGAAGTTGAGGACTTCCTGTCCCGTTTTGAGCTCATCCCCCTGGATGATGAACTGGGCACGCACAGTTGCATCTTTGTCACAGGAGAGCTTCTCGCTGACCTGCACGAGCTTCAGGAAACTACTGCTCTTGGAGTAAAAAGCTGTGATGGAGTGGTGGGCTGACCTGTACTCTGGTCTACGCACTCCGGACACATATGGCTCATTCTTTTTAAACCTCGCCTGTTGACACAAGTGACAAGTCAAATGCTGATGTCTCACTCAATTTGTAACCACCAACCAACATTAAACTAACTTAACCAACTCTCTTTACCAACTAAACAGAATGCAGGTCTATATGACGAACGTTTCCTTCATTAGAACCGGAACACAGAGTCAAAATATCCACAGAAGAGGAGTAACCAACCTCCAGAGTTACAGTGCCCTGCCAGCTGGAGGTGTCCAGAGAAAACAAAGCCATGCCTTTCCCATCTGTAGTAAGCATTATGTTTTGGGCTTCACCAGCTAACAGGTGCACCAGCTCACTGGCGACAGGGTTGTTGTCTGGGCCAATCACTTTGACCTGCAAGCAAGGCAGAGAGCAGAAGTTGACCCATGGCAGATGTTCAAGCTGTATCAACATTATTCCCCAATGCTGATGACTTTGCCAGTCACCATTATCTCCAACAGGACTAAAAATGTCAGTCTTGGAGTGCTGGTCGATGGCCTTAAGTTTAACAGGTTTATTCCATCTGGGAGCATAAATATAAACAGTTTTGTTCACTTTCAAATTGTGGGCAAATCTAGATGAATTCAGAAACTATGGTGCAGGCCCTTTCCCCCCAGATTTCACTTAAACCAGAGATGAGAATCTTTGGGTTGAGTGGATCAAGATAGTTATTAGGAAAACCTTAAAGGTCAAAAAACAAAAAGCTAAATTTTGTGCCAATCCATTCAGTAGACGTTGGTAATTCCCTGTATAATGAAGTCAGGGAATTATTAGGATTATGACGTACCATTAGGATGCAGCATGGTTATCAGCACCAAATATCAATTTATTAATGCTGATATATCTAATAGAGCAGATATTCTACTAAAACCAAAGAAGATCCCACACTGATTACCTTTCCTTCAAATGGGATGCCAGGCTTGTACGCTGCAGGTATGTCCTCGAAGGTGACTGTCCTGATGACATTGCTGAAGCGGGTTGACCCACTGCCTTTAAGAATGACTCCTGGATGGAAGCAAACGTACAGGTCACAGCTCATTAGGAGCGACTGCTAATAACTCAACAAACAGTAACCCTCACCCAGGCAACCTACCTGTGCCAAACTCCTCTAATTCAGCATTCACCTTAAAACTGTCATCATACGTGTTCTTGTTGAGGGAAAACTCTGTCACGTTCACCATTTGTATAGCGCAACCACTTTTATCCGTCTACGAGATAGTAACAAGGATGAATTTTAAACTGAAAACATAAATAATTTGTATAATATGTGTGGAAAAAAAAAAGTTTGAAATTGAGTTTTCATCTCACAGTCATTTGATAAGTCTTGCAGAGGTCAGCTTCTCGAACACTTAAATACCAGTAAGATCGGGTGTTTCTACAAAACACTGCCTTGACTGCACCAAGAACAGGTTTCCCATAGGTGTATCTGCAGGAAACAGCACGAGGAGACAGAGATTACTGTCTATGAGAGATCTCCTTTTTTTTTTTTACAATGTTTAAATCTTTTCACTTTTAGAGGCGCTGTTAACTTGGCCACTCACTTTCCACAAATCTTTAGCGTTGCCTCTTTGTCCAGGATGGTTATCACATTGGGCAGGTGAACCTTTACCTCATACTTTGGCAAAACTAAAGCAAAGGAAACACAAAATATTACTGTTGAAAATACACAAACTGTTAATCATACCCATTATTTTGGTAAATGTGAGATCATAGTTATTTATATAGTGTAACTGCAGCAGACCATATTCCTTGATTTCGAAGCTGTGGGATATTCTCTCTCCTTTGTCTGTTAAGGCAGTGATCCTGTAGTTTCCTTGTACTGCCTCAGGAATCATGGGGTGGGAAAGATCCAAAATGCCACCATCAATGGACTTTTCCAACCACTGGGCAATGCGATTGGAACTGGGATCCTACACACAGTAAACAACAAGGCACATATACTAAAGACTGCGCCATTCTGCATTACAGCCCTCAAGCGTAATGCAATTATTCGGTGAAACTACTTCAAACAATTATTTGTAGAAAAATACATGTAGGAACACCTGGTGTAGTTTATATGCAGTACCACACTGTTTTTGTCTGAGTAATTATGGTAATTGATGAATTTTTTTAGGTACTGGCGCTAAGCCAAAAGTTGCCAAAATAAAATCCCACACACGGTGGCTTTCACATCCAAGTCTCAAAATGCAAGTGATACATTATACTGTGTTGTACTGTATATGCATGTCGACTACTTCAAAAATTAGCATATAAACCTGAATAACCTGTGTGGAACCTATTCTTCTTTAAGGATCCATTATAATTGTAAATTATCTAATCCTTAGTCCCTGAGTTACTGTTGTCCCTATGTTTCTGTCAGATAGTATACATGAAACATTGCTGCGTATAATTACACTATACTTTACTCATTCTTTAAAAAGGTAAAACATTTATGATTATCCATCCTGAACTTGGGAGCACTGAATTCATCCAATCAAACGCGATTTGGGGTGAGCTGCACTCATTTTTAAGTGATAAATTTTTGATCCATCTGATCAAATCCCCCTTGAGGTGATGCACCACCCACATACTGTTTCATCCAGAAATGCACTGCAAAACAGTATCAGTGTCATAACCCTTCAAGTAAGACAAACATGCCAAAACTTTACTTACTTTACTTAAAATAACAACAGTTTAATTAGTTGGTAGTGCTGGTGTCTAATTTGAGCCAGAGTCAGTATTTAATGCAAGAAGTTTGGTGTTTCTTACCTGGATCTCCACCAATTTGTACTGTAAAGAAACAACAACATATTCATGCTTTACTGCACAAAGAATTCACATAGCATACACAGCAAACAGAATACATGTCTAAAGCTTTCCTATAAAAATGCAGATGTTCTGTTGTTTGAGCAGAAGATGAGGTTTGGAGTTTTAGTACATTCGGAGCTCATTTACAGATTCTTTTCCACAGCAAAAAACTATACACAAAGTTTTTTTCTTTCAATAAACCGAAGCAGAGCTGAGTAGTTAGCCATTTTTAGACAATCTAAGAATAAAATGCACTGAGGGTCATTCATTAAAGGCTCATATTTTTTGTGAAAAAAGCCAAGTGGATGCATATAATGTAGGATATACAGTGTGTATTTAGATTTGATAGATTATAGCTTTGATTTTGAGGCTATTTTAAATCTTCTTTATAACCAATGGGATTTACCAATCTGTCTCCATCATGCAATATATATGAATGGATTTCATGCACACAGCAATGTTTTCAGCCTATCATCACAAACGGAAAAGGCCTTGAGCCCATATTGATTCAGATGTTTGGGTCAAATGCAGTGTGTGCCAAATGAACTCTGACAGCATGTTTATCACACTACTCCACACAGCGTTTCACACCCACGCTGTCTTCAAAAATCAACAAACAGCACTCCTTTCACCTCCCACTCTCCTGAACCAAAATAGACCTTGCTCTTCATATTTACCACATGCTTAGTAGAAATCACACCAGATTACAAAGTTCACTGGTGGAAATTCTTATTACACACTGTATCTCATGATTTAAAAGAAAGTAAATAAAACTCACCACTCGATGAACAGGAATGAAATTGGAATTTATGGAGACTATTCGGAACTGGACTTTAAAGACAAAATAAGAAAAATTACCATCTATTTATCATTTTAACATATTGTAAAACATGTACAGAAATACATACCACTGTAAACAACAAACAAATTAATGTCAGCTGCAGGATTTCATGCTTTCTGAACCTATACTGTATATGCCATCAATCAAAATCAATTCAGATTTTCTGGTAACATCAGATGGAGTAAGGAGCGGAACAAAGCAGAAAAAAATATTGGCGATGTATTTGACAACAGTTCTCAGAAACAGACAACAAGCCATGTAAAATTTAGAGACACATTTGAAAAAGAATAGCAAAAACTGAAGCAGCAGAAGCTTAAAGATCCTGAGTTTAGTTCCAAATACGGTTCATGCTGCAAAAAAAAAAAAACTTGAGATTCCTAGATTCTCAGAATGCAACTCATCCTGTGTACATCTTTCAAACCCCATTGGATTACCCCTTTAATTTTAAATCGAAAGCTGCCACACAATGGCAGCTTAGCTCATCATTAGGAGATACCCTGACGATGTCATCAGGTTATCTGACATTTGACTTCAAACCTTTGACTGACAACCTGTGGTACAAACTGGGGACATGGAGTTTGTCAAGAGGGCCACACCAAGCTGGAAGGGGACGTACAGGATCTTTGGCGTTTGTGGCTCAAATAGGGAAGAAAACCCAGGACCTCTGTCTTTGCTTCTCCAACTTTAACATTTTTACTTTTGTCTCTCGAAAGACTAATACGTCTGCATAAGTGCATCACTAAATGGATGGAATACCCTATTAGGAAATACCAATCTTAATAAAATGACAGGTCTAACACTGATACAATGAAATTGTCTTAAATGTTTTGTTCCAGCATTATATTCATTTAGCAATAACACTGATGGACCAACATGGCAACATTAAGAATGCACAAAACACTCACTGGACTTTTTAAATGAAAACTTTATGTGAATTGCAAACAACTGCTATCAAAATCTCACAACCTGAATGCTGAATGCAAACATAGATATTAAAGCTGCAAACTGAAACTGTGCGAGTACAGCTGCATTAGAATGTGCAGTGCAGAGTGGACAGTGTGGAGAAGTATGGCTGCAGCAGAGTCTTACCAATTCTTCCACACAGCAGGAAGCTCAAATATAAAACCCCTGATAGCAGACAGTGCCAGAGCATTAAAGATCAGGGTTATGATTTATGGCCACAGATACTTACCAGTCTGTCCAGGTTTGTAGATGGGTTTATCGGTCTGGATGATATGGATGAAAGCAGGAGGAACAATGACAATTTTAGTCTTCTTGCTTATCGAGGCGCTCTCACCCTGAATAGTGACATGAATGGCTGCCACGGTGCTGCTGCGCACTGTAGGAACCTGCAATACCAGCAAAAAGGCATCAGTCAGACAGGGCCATGAGTTATTTAAATGCTCAGGAGGAGAGGAAGGCGAGAAGGGAGGAATTTAAAAATTCTGTTTCATGTGGAACCACAATTTGTGCCCAGCTGACGAGCACCTCTCTAAATCTTACTTTTTCCGTCTTTGTGTGTCGGCTGTGACACACCGGCAGAATAAGTACTTGGAAGCAAGTCTGTCAATACTGAGTTGCAACAGACCACTGCCATTACACAAGTTTAATTATCGAACGCCATCCGGATTGTAAAACATATGTTTTCACTTGCTTGGGCTACAGTTACATAACTGAGATTTGAATCACTTCCAAAGTTTGTGAGGGTCATTTCTTGTGTGTGTTTGTTTTGACACAGAATAGTTGTTTCGTGGTGGGACACAGAGGTAAGGTTTTCTTCTGGCAGAAACCTGCCTTTGTTCAGTTGCAGATATAATGCCAGAGCAGTCCTGCAGTGGCGCAGAACACAGGGAAACGAAATGAAACTAAGTGCTATTGTCACAACGCTGATTGGGGTCGACAGGTCGTTTTGCATCAATATGAAGCAGGGCCTGTAAGTTGCGTAACACTGAGCAGCAGTGTGACAGAAAAAAAAAGAGCAGGAACGTACAGGAAAGCATTGATGTTGACAGCCTCAGCCTCAGTGGTGAGTGTCGGCTGGATAATAAGGTTCACAATGACACCAGTGCCATTAGTTTAATAGAGTAGAGGTAACAGTGCCCATTATTAGTATATTGATCCACACAAGCTGTTTTGCCCAGACACAGTTCTGTCCAAGGGGTGCTACCAATGGGTCTGAGAAGGTGCTGCTTGTGTAATATTTGTGTTTGTTTTATCATGAGATAAGCTAATGTCAGACAAATGGTACGAGGACAGAAACATCATGTACACAGTGCCAGGAAACCTCATGGATCAATTTAACCACTACAACATTAAAGATCAAGGTCTGATCTGTTCTATCTTGCTACCACTGAAAAACTATATGCAGATATATAAGAAAAAAAAGTGTTTATTTAACTCAATTCCACACTGTGTGTACATATGTTGAGTGATACCTGGAAGTTCAAGCAGCGGTAAAAATCCTGTTTGACGGCTTCCTCTAAGATGGTTGTGCTCCCAGAGTCCACTTCGAGGGTAACAGTAAGAGAGATGGGCTCCGTGGGGCCTTGGATCTGGGCACACAGGATCTCCTGTTTACCTCCTGTCACGCGGGAGCTCACTGCCACTGCAAAAATACTGCAGGTACACAAGGACATCATATTAATTTGACAAGGATGTAACACGAAAGAGAAATGAACAAAATATTAAAGCGAAAACAACGCAGTTGCAGTGGCATAGAGTCTGAAGGGTCTTTTCTGACGTTATTATTTTTTTTGTCTACTTTAGCATGATCAGTACAAGCGCTGGTAGTGAATACTGGGAGACCAGTGTATCATAAAGCGGGTTTTAAGTCCTCCGGATCTCCTGGGTTTACCTGGCTTCACTGAGCTTAAATTCGGCTGTGCTGGACAACCTGTATCATGAAGAATCATCCGTCTCTGTCAAGTCTCAGAGCTTTGAGTGTGTTCATGTAAAACAGGCACCGCTTTAAAATGATAAATCCCGATGATAAATGACATACTGGCGATTTTTGGCAGGTTTCAACATGAAATCATCATCCAAATGAGGCAAATGAGGAACTGTAGAAACACTAGAAATTGTATCCAAATGAATAAATGCTTTGTTCAGTATATCACATTTGGCTGCGGTATTTGATGAACATCTGAAGTTAATTCTGTGGTCAAGTCATCCTTTTTTCAGTTGCGGCTACTGTCTAAAGCTAAGACTTTCTTTTAAAAACTTTGAGAAAGTGATTCATGCTTTTATTACCTCTAGATTAGATTACTGTAATTCACTTTATGCTGAGATTAGTCAAACATCTTTATCCCGATTACAATTGGTTCAGAATGTTAGACTTTTGACTGGGATTCATAAACGGGATCATACAGTCTTTACACTGGCTGCCTGTGTTACAGAGTAGATTTTAAAATGTTACTTGTTGTCTATAAGTCACTAAATGGTATGGCTCCATCATATATCTTTGATTTATTGATTGAGCACAATGTAACCAGATCCCTCCGGTTCTCTAACCAGAGACTCTCTCCTCCAGAGATGAGGAGGAAGTGCAGGCGAGATCACGCTTTGGCTACAACTGCGCCAAGAATCTCGAAAGATTTAATTTATTAGAATGGCTTCGTCTGTGGCCATTTTTAAGTCTAAATTAAAAACATATCTGTCCGATGAGGCTTTTAACTCTGGCTGAAGCACTCATTTATCATCATCTTTTATCCTCACCCTCCTTCTTCTTTTCTCTTGGTTTTACTGCTTTTATTTTTTATTGTGTTTTTGCTGTTTTGTAGTTCTTCTATTGTAAAGCACATGGGTAAACTCTGGTTGTAGTAAATAGTGCTATAGAAATAAAATTGCCATTGCCATCAAAATTATTATTGCAACCAAACTATTCTGAATAGTTCATCTTAAGCAGTTATTCCCTGACATGGTCTAGTAACTGATATGTTGACATTTGTACTCATGTGAAATATTCGATGGTGTGCAAATTATTTTTATAATAAATGACACAACACTTTTCCTTTCTTATTTTCCTTTTTCCAGTTATCATATCACCTGTCTTACTGGTCTGCAGTGATGAAATAAGACTAAAAACATTGAAGATCTTATCTGTCACGTTATTAAAAACGTTTTTGTACCTCAGTGTCTCAGTTTTTCCATCGAGCTGATGGTACAAGTGATCATCTACAATGTGAAAGTAATAGTAAGTAGTAAACAATCCCATAGAAAAGAAAATATCGTTGCTGCCTGTGTGTAAACAGGTAAATATGTGCAAACAGGTTTTGTCAGCATTGTGCTAACAGCCTGTTTCTGCTGCCACTTGAATGTATGTAATAAGACTGCAGTAGTACAAGTGTAGTTCTGATCTTTTTATACTTTAGTTTTAATTTTTTGCTACTTTATACTTCTACTCTAATATATTTCAGAGAATGCTTTTTACCCATCACATTTTCAAAATAAAAGTTCACTTCTGTCGGAGTTAGAATCAAGGACCTTTACTGTACTTGTGTGAAAGACTTCAGTAATTTGACCAACATTGAAAAAAAAAAGAAAAATCAGCATTTTTAATATGTTTACATTTTAAAAAAGTGTCTTCCATGGAAATTGCATTGAAGGACATCCTAAACAACCACATTATCTTTATTCAGCCGACAGTTCCGCTGAATTGTCTGTGTTTGAGGCTGGTTGGCACACAGGGGCCTGCTGCTGCCAATGTGAAATAAAGGACACATTTAATTGAGTTTTGGGTGGTGCTGCTGAGAATATTGATGCTGTTTTTTGCCAGACATGAAGTTGCATGATGATGAAAAGTTATTTGACTCTTATGCTAAACTATGAAAGGCATCTGAGTCTTGATGGCCACCGTGCAGATAACACAGGACTGCAAAACAAAGCTCAGAATGCAAATCAATACCCAGAGGCAGTGTTTGTGGTTTCAACTAAGACTCAATACCCTGGTAGAAAGCAAGACATGAGTTTGGCCCATGTCCTTAAATATCACATCTTGTTATTCCCAGATATTTGAGCAGCTTATTAATTGAAGGGTGTTGAGTTATAGCAGATGGAGGGGCACCCGCTGGTGGGACTGATTCTCTACTGATTGCATAACAGTATCCCCTGAGGCCAAACATTGACTTTCTGGCTTACCAGCGAGACGATGCTGGATTTTAGTCATTGGCGATACCAAACATGTTACAACACAACAACAACAATGTGCAAAAACACTGCAGCTTTTTTTTAATTATTATTATTATTATTTTTTTTTATAAACGTCATCAACACATCCGGGCACTTGGCGTCTACTGGCGTGACGCATCAACCAATCTTTTGCAGACATGACAGGAGTTTGATCCAAACAACTTAGTTTTACTCACGTCTCATTGAGATGGGATGATGTCGCAGTTTGCAGGAGCGCTGACGCGAGCATGAAAGCACCCAGCAGAGGAGCCATGGCCGCAGAGGAGAGTGCGCGTCTTTCCAACGCGAGCTGACTGAAACGCACCGGACAAGGACCCGCTACCAAGTCCTGTCGCAAACTCCGATGGCTTCCTGTTTATACTCCCCGAACCACCGCCGCCCCCTCCCTCTGCCACACACCCCCCAAGTTCGTTGGACCTTTGCAAGCCTCCTCCCTATTCCCAAAAGAATCCACTTCCCAAAAGTTGACTCACACAGTCCTGCCTGCTGCCAGCAGTCCAACCCTCCGCATTCTGACGAACTCGAGATGCCCTGGCCTAAAAACAGGGTGGGTGGGAAGGTGAAAATACAGGAGTTATTGTGTCAAACGGCTCTGTTGAGCATGCACTTTTACTGGCAAGGCCCATGTGTGGAAAGGCCCACTGTGCTCATTTCTTGACATTAGCAATGACTTGAGTTATGCAACTTTTACAGTCAAACTTTATTTATGCAAGTAGTTCCTGTTCATCCCCAGAAAAACATTCCATGTAGAGGATTCAGCAATAACATCTGATAAAATGTGGTTATGTGGAACTTTAAGGTGATAAAATTGTCAATAGCGTCAATAAGACTCAGAACACACACAACAGAGGATGTTAGTTTTTATCTCTTGTCACTGATATTTTTGTTATTTACCAAAATGAGGTAATTTTGCTGCAGAGGACTTTAGGGCTGGGTAAAAATACTGATGTTCTGATTCTTTCATGATTCTTTTCATGAACTGTATAATATCCTCCTGCTAATGGTGCAGGTCCAAATGCAGCCTTTTTTCTTAACTGTAGTACATCTTCCTTCTTATCAATGTATGGGATCTGCACTAGGAAGCAAGAGCTCCATAGTTTTCTCATTCATAAACCCTCCAACATTGTTATAATACACCACAAAGGAACATCTTTAAAACACTATCTGAGCACATTATGTGTTGGCAGGCTGACAGCCAAAATGCAAACAAAACCATGATGTGACCAAAGTGCAGCTTCTTGTTTTCTCTCTGTGGTTTCTCTCCTGTTTCATAATAAAGAAACACTGACAATCATGGAGATGCTCCGTGTCCTGAACTGATACAACAGATATGGCATTTTCATAAGAGGGCGTAGCAGTACACTCATGCAAATACATGATGTTACCCTGGCACAACAGTACAGTCCAGTTCAGCTTTCACATTAAAGTGGTAACTACTAGCCTGCCTGAGGTCGCACAGAACAGGTTTGTACTCTAGTACAATTTTATAAAATTACAATTAAAGCAAGGAAGCTTTTACTTTAACTGCAGATGTTGTACTTTATTTAGTGGATGCAAAAGCTAACAGCAAACAATGTTTTTAAATCAGTAAATGTATTAGAAATCAATAAAAATCAACAATACAATGATAATATGTTATTTCTATTCTTTCCCTATCTTAACTATTATTCTACTCACAACTTCCTTGGTCTTTGAAGAATAGGGCTGGTTGAAGAGTGTAAAAATTCAAAGATGTAAAAATTGGTTTTTCAAAGTCTCTGGTTTAAGCTTGATTCCATCAGCTTCCGGAGTTGGACTTCATCAATTCTAGGGTTTATATATTCTTTATTCTGCATTAGGCAAAGCTTACTTTACAGTTTTGATTTACCCCATTATCCTGTTGGTCAGTTACCATGCAGACTTTGTGAGGTCAGATGACACGGTCAGTGCATGGCCTATACTAAGGCATATGGTGTGATCAGTGCATGCCCTGCAGCTTAAGGCTGACGTGACACTTTAGATTACTCAGCCCTGGTCATTACTTTAATTTCCCAATGTTAACTCTATTTTAATTTAGTTACTTCCCCTTTTCTCCCAGCCATCTGTTCATCCACTCTGCTTTCACTTCCCTATTGACCTGTGTGCACATCTTTCATTAACACATTAATATATTAATATTAATAATTTATTCATGAATATTAATATTCATTTAATACATTGATTCCTTTACTGTAAAACAGACTCATATATATATAATCATATTTGATCATTATATGTCATGCAATCAAATACCATAAAAATCATAGTACATTCTATGAAATAATTTCTCTTCCTAATGATTCTTAACAATTTACTCTTTAACGGGTTATGTGAGCAACTGCAATATAATCAAAGTACATTCTATGAAATCATTACCCTCTTAATGAGTGTCCCACAGTGCTGCCCTTCCTCACTTTTCCATATATTTAATGTTACCGACATCCGTTTTTCTGGGCTCTTTGACAGTGAACATCAGTGAAGCACTGAGGAGTCATCAGCAACATGCAATATTTGGCGAACAACTGTAAAATAAATACAGCATCATTCGCAGATTTGACACCGATTTTACCAAAAGTTCACAGAAATCCTGAGAAACCTGCAACATAGAGCAACTTTTGATTTGACAGGTAGGAGGTGAAGAGAGCAGGTGAACAGTGCGGATCAATCAGATGCAGACTTTCAGTTCGTGTTTACAATTTAGTCTAAAGTGTAAACTATACACAGCTTTATAACATTGCTTACAGGTTTGAAACAACAACACTGTTGCTTGTTTGCTGAAGATAGAAAAAAATGGAAGCACTGTATGCAACAATGGTATTTGTCTATTTTAAGTGAATCATCTGTGTGACTCTAAATAGGAATAAGCAGGTCTAGATGATGGATGGATGGGTGGATGCATAAATTAATCATCATCAGTTGAGTCAAAATAAACCAATGGCCAATTATGGATGGTGACATCAGTGCCAATATCCAGCCACATAGGACATTATGTAATTGTTTTCACAGACTGAGTGCCAAATTCCTGTCTTTAGCACCATTAGGATCTTGTAGGTAGATGAGGCGAAGTACTCCTACCTATTGGCAAAAATAAGATTGAACTAACAGCCAGAGGGAGGTGAGTGGTGAAAACACACAGCTGAAGGATCCTTGCACATCACACTGTGTGCCGGTTCAAATAAGGCCTACCAACCTGTGAGTCACAGGAGACAGTAAATGAGGAGAATTTCCTCTCAGGACACTGCAAACATAAACACCTCCCTCTGCTCACTCCTGTGTGAGGACAGAAAGCTGAATATAGATCAGAGGAGACATTAACCCAGGTACTTTTCCAGTTAGCGAATACCTGAATTAGCCAGTTACAGTATAGGATACGTCCATAACAATACACAGGGAGAGATTTGCATTCATTTCCGCTTTGTTTGGGAGCCTGTTTGATACTGAGGAAGTGACAGTTTTTGGGATGTCTTCTCTCCAGCTCTTCTTTCATCTTTTGTCTCTTCCTGCCTTTGATCTCTGCCGCTCAGACATCTACCCAATATCCTACTGAATGGAACTGAAATGATAACAATGTACAGTACTCCAGTGTGACTGGGTGCAGCACTGCTCTGATATGGGTATCTGATTTCTCCACAGCGCAGCACTTCGAGTTTCGTCTCAGAGGTTTTGTAGAGAGTGAGGTCAGACCTGTTCCTTACAACCAGTGAAGCATGGAGTCTGGGAGCAAGGCTGCACCCCCCCCCCCCCCCCCATTCAGCTATAGGCTACCACTTTGTATGTCATGCAGGGGAATCTGCATGGGACCTAATGGAGCAGAGAAAAGAGAAGTGTTTAGCCTATACAGCAACTATTTAGTGAAATCATGCCAGTCACTTAGGGCTAATTGTGTTGCTTCTCCTGTGACCTCACTAAGTCCAAATACCCCTGACCAAGCTTATATTCTTAAATGGGTAATTGTTTGATGAGGCTGTTTTACAGTGTCATCTTTCTTTACATGAGGTTTGAAAGCCAGAAAATGAACTGTCGTTACACAGCAACAATAACGTCTTCTTTCCTCTGAGCGTGCTTACTTTTACTTCTTTGTGGTACTTGAACGTATCATTTTTCTCTTAGTAATTGAACATTCTTTCCCCTCAGTTTTACTACTATTCTTAGATGTCTCTTCTACCTTCTAGTTTTCACTCCACACTCCACATATAGTTCAGTTCTCAAGGTTCTTCCTAAACTTGATCTAGTATAGCTAGTGTTCAGGTGATAGTCTTGGAATCATTCACACCACAAGGATTAAATCTATCATCAAACCTAAAGACAGCCATGGAAGAAGTGAAAAAAAAAAAAAAAAAAACAAGTAGAACTTCATTAATGAAGCTTATACTTCTGTTGCAACAAATATTTATGTTTTCTGATAATCTAATATTTTTAAGTTTCCTAAGTATATTCTGTTTGATGTATAGTATATTTGGTCAATAAAGCTGATTCTTGTATGGATTTACATTGAAATCCCTCCTTTGTATTGTGCATACTGTGCTCTGAGCTTTACTACACTCAGACCCCAACCAGTGCTATTATGCTGGAGTAGTGCTTGGTCCACATTTTGTGTGATAGTTATGTAATGATAGTATCATTAAACAAGTCTTTAATATTTAATAAATACATCATGTATAAATTTTACAACAATCAAACAAAATGATATACAGGAAACCTTGGACTGGTTTGTAATCCAGCCTTGGACTTCAGTCATGCTGCCATGCCTAGGTAAACAGCTATCACTGCATTCCAGGTATTTTATATTAAATGCATCGGTGCTGCTTAACTATATGTACTCTGGGACTTTCACTGCACTGGCTTCATCAGGCACCACGGCTGCTGTATGAGGCATTTGGATGTGGTGTGTGTGTGTTCACAGCGGCAGGCAGGAGAGGGCAGCAGACATTCGGGCTGAGAACAGACTGTTTGTTCTGTGTCTCTCATCTCCAATCCAGGGAGGAGCTCATTAAATCCTGCTCCCCATCTCTGAGTGATGAATTCTTCATTATAACAATATGTTCACCCTATGCTCCCACTAAGATATCATATAAAAATTCAATTAACTGGCGCTTGATGATCTCAATAAGATGATCTTTTACAGCTAAAAGCTCCCTGTACACGGTCTACTGAAGCCTTTCCACAGCGATAGCACACAGAAAAAACAGGAGGAACATCCACCAGTGAATAACAAAGGGAAGTCAGATGCTGCATGGGGATTTATATGTTCAAAGGAGCAGCTTACGCCTCTGGGCCATGCAGGGCCCTCTTGAGTCAGAGAATGAAATCTGTTGTTTAACAAGCCTTTATTGGAATCCACACTTCTACCAAAATGTTGAAGATCAGGGACAAACAGAAGCCCACAGCAGCAGTGCATGAGCCAGCGATGAGCACAATCCCAGAACATTTTTGTCAGTGAGGCCATATCAGACTGTACGATTCCACTACCAGAGTAACAAAATGGGTTGTCTGTGTTTGTGTGTGTGTGTCTGCAGAGCTCGAGCAGGGATATGTTGAGCTTCAGGTGGTGGACTTAGCAGAATGCCTTTGGTTTCTTCAGCTCTTTTGGCTCTGTAGAGGTTTATTAAGAGCTGTCTGGGTTTGTTTCAAGGGTCCCATGGGTGCTCCAGAGACACTGAACTTTTACTTTGTGTAAGTTAAGATCTAAAGGAAAACTCTCTCTCAGACACTCATGTTGTTAGATATTATTATTTTGTGACATCCAAAGTGTCCCACTTAGATATGACGACTTTGTTTTCTATTGTGAGTCTACAGCCAATTGCTGCTGCAATATTTTTACTGTATCAATTTCTTTATGATATTGGGATATTTTGGGATATGTGCCTTTTGACAGCTCTAAGTTTGCTAATGTAAGAAGAGAGTGAAGATTTCATGACTGAGGCTCAAGCTTGGCATAGTATTTTCAGACACTGTTGTTTTTTAATATTCAAGCTTTTTGCTCATTTATGGGTTTACGTCCCCTACTGTAAGGTGCTATTTGCACTAAACTCTACAATAAGAATTCCTTTAATGAAAGCACGTTCAGTATGGACGCACTTCTTTACACATAAAACAAAGATTAGATTTTATTAATATGAGGGATACAAGCTCCTTTGAATATTAAATATCCTTTTATTCCAGATATCTAAGTTGAGTTTTTGTAAACAAAGGTTTGTGTGATGATGATGATGTTGTTCAACCCTTTGTCTTCTTCATGGAGGTATATATATGTATGAATGATATTCCATGTCCTGGTCTATCTTTGGACTGGGCTGCCTTGAATCACCCCTTAAAGCATGGATAAAGTATTCTGCATTGACATGTATTGAAAGCACGCTCCATCGGACCATCTGAGAGTGTTGCAGCCCCCAGAGGAGGGAATCTCCTTTGGGTTAACCCCAAACTGACATCCACACCACCTACAAAGTGTGATCTGTGTTTCTGTCCCACCTGCATTCAGCTGAGAAACAAACCAACCCCCAACTTTGCATTTTCTGTGGCTCTTCAGCTACCACAGGGCTCCTGGTGGAGGTGCAGAGGGAGCAGGGAAAACATTGTTTGAACTACAGTAAAACACAGCTCCCTTCAGCTCCCAGATCAAAGGCAGAGGATTACCAACAGCCTGCTGTAATGAGACCACGATGACTTGAAATAGCTGGGAAGGCTTGGTACACTCTCCCCAAACCACAACATCGTTATGAGAGATTGCGGTGGAACACCCTGAGAAAAACAACAGTAATCTAGTAATGTGGGTTTCTGTGGATGTAAACTGGCTTTGGTTCTCTGTCTGTGAACCTGCTAGAAAACGGAATCATTTTATAAATATCCAGCTTTATAATGATAGAATCAGTATTCCTGCCATGAAACAGGTTCTGTGCACAGAAGTAATGTTATTTGTCCATCACGCCGTCTTTCCCTCAGTTCACACCAGACACTGCTGGATGGCCTGTCACATTCAATAAATCCTACTTGTCCTCATGAGTTTTTCATAATTTAATACATAGTATAAGACAATATGTGTTTATAATACATAGTATAAAACACCATTCAAACTGATGTCACAACTTATATTTCCTTTTTTGATATTATCAATATTTATTGGCATTTTGCTTTTATTTTGTCAGTGACAGTTGAAGTCCCTGCAAGGACAGACAGAGGGAAATAACATGCAACAAAGGCCCCTGACCGCAATCAAACCGATGTGTTGCTTAACCACTAAGCCACTGCAGTACTGATTATTATTACATTTGATGATTTTTAGAAGATAAATTTACAGCTTTCCTTACCCGCTCAATAATATATCACATTCAAATTAAGAGCTGAGTGGTCTACAGATTGTAATGTGCTTTAAGGCAAATGTGGGATTTTGGGCTATAGAAATAAAATACATTTGGCATGACTTTGCTGTGTCCCCTTAATACAAAACAACATTTATTATGGCTTTCATGATAGAGTACAGGTCTGTGAATTGTGAGATGCTCAGGTGCAGCTTTTTCCTTTGTTAAACTGTTTCATTTGGATACTTTTCTGGTGGGGCTGATGGGCACTGCAGTAATAATAGGTCAACAGTGTCATATAAAATATTATTATAGTGGTTAGAGCCTATTTTACTTTTACTTTTACTTTAAATTTTAATATTTTATGGAAAGATATAAAAATGAGGGTCTGTTAAAAAAAATGTAAGAAAAACATATTATCATTATGTTCCTTGATTTTGATAAAACATTTTATTTTAACCGTTGTGTGGCTACTTCCTTCATTTTGTCTATTTTCATGTATGTGTCAGTTTTCGAAGTACCATGGTGTGTGTGAAATAAATTAATCTAAAAATCTACAAAATCATTCAAAACAGATTTAATAATGAGACTCAGTAATTATCATTTCAACATCTGAAAGATATTCATGGCCAGGGTAATGGGTTAATTCAGTCATGTTTATTCATGATTCTTCTCTAATTTGAATTTTTAAGCAGAAACAATGTAACATTCATTAAAGTTTCACACATTCTGTAAACAAATATGGAAATTCACAGTGTATTTGTCACACAACAAGCACATACAGTAAGTGGAAAAATCATAATGAGCAGTGATGGGAGCAAACGTCTGTATCATGGGGAATGAATTAAATTGTCTACATTTGATCTTCTTCCTCGCTCCCTGTGCACCAGTGTTATTGCCATCTCAGGGCCTAACATGTTAATTTAATTTAAATTCATGTTTAAAGCAAATGTATTAATTTGCATTTGTGCGGTTTCTGTGTGTGTATTGGGCTGCTGTGCGAGTGTGTGAGCCAACTGCTCTGCAGTATTATTGTATGAACGCTGTAATTACGGCAGGTTTTGACGTTCCCTCAGTGCCCGGCTCCCTATTGCAGAGATGAGAGGGGAAAAGTGACACACTGTTTCACATGTTCTCCTCAGGGAACGCTTATCAAAACAATACACCAGCCATCATTCAAGCACAGCCCTGCACACTTTGCCACTTTGAAGTCTTACCATCCTCTTGTTTTTTTAATCCCTCTCGCCTTTTCTCTCAATGTAATCCTACTGTAACCGCAGGGATTCTTCACAATTCAGACCATTTATTCATACAAATACAACACTTCTTCAACAAATAACAATATGTTGAGACCAACTATTGAATAGGGGGATAAATTGAAATGGGTTCAAGTGCCGGCACTGCCATGCATCTCTGCGTCTGTGTTGCCAATCCCTGTAAAAAGTTAATGTAAGCAGGATTCACAGGGAGCTGCTGGTGATGAAATTATGGTGTAACTGATGCCAATGTGCCATAGTAGAGGAGTGCATGGCCGCCTGCGTCTTTGAAGGAGGCTCTTCCCATCCCACGATGCACTGCTGGAGAGGGCTTGTGTATGGTAGTACAGTGCAAATGGACAGATGGAGGGCAATACTGCACAAAAAGCAGGCAATCGTTTTGCTGCAACACAGAAAAAGCCTACAAGTTAAGAGCTTCATTGTGGATTCACTATTGCACACAACACTGAAATCTGTGCACCTCACTGTAATATAAACTACTCTAAATATATACAGTACATACAGTACAGTTTAGGAGATTCATTTAAAACTGAATATGTTATTTGTGTGCCAATTGTCACTGAAAATTTTCTTCTTTTTCCAAATGCCAATATCTGTGTTTTATGTCCTCATATCTACAACAACAATAATAGAATTTTCAACATATTTTATAATTACATTTGATTCATTCTCATTGAGTTTGTATGTGTATTGAAATTTTTATTGAGTGTTTTCCATTTCCTTATGGAATGATTACGCACACTATTTATTTGTTAGAGGTTTTTGAGCAGATTAAATATACAATTCTTGAAGAGCCTTTGCACATATCACCAGGATCTCCATGATTCTTACAAATTCATGCGCAGCTAAAGAGGTGCATCATGCATAATAATAATAATAAAAAAAAACAAAACTGCACGCTCTGCAAAAATAGAAAGACAGTGCAAACAATCGGGATGTTAGAGCTGTGAGGGGGAGGCCATGAAACCCACGGCTACAGGGATGCCAAAAACATGTTTTTGAGAAGGGTGAGCCAATGTTGCCTATTACTATAGCAACAGGAAGACCTGGCTTCCTCAATCAGCTTTTGGTTTGTTGGGGGACAGGGGTTGGTGGAGGAGCTCCAGCCAGGGAGCCATGCCGAGCCGTCCTGGTTTTACTAATGAGGGTGGCGTGACACGCTGGGTGTCAGCCAGTCTGTCCGACCTCCACACGTCCTACCTGTCACACTGCCTGTCGTGTAACACAGCATGAGCTGCCCGGAGGTCTAGATTAACAAACACCAGTGGCAGACAGTTAGGGAATACACTTGATTACAGAAAAAGTGAGATTATTACCTTCTGTGTATAAAACAGATTCATTATTACATTACAGACTGATTTCAAACATGAAGTAGTACTTACAGATGCATTTTTGCATTAAGAAGGGAAGTTGTCTACACATACACAGAAACAAACATACACACATATCAGAAACTGCTGTCACCAGAGAACAGCAGTTTTATTGCCAAGTAAACTTGTCACAAGTAAACTTGGCTACATCATTAGCCTCTTTGGGATTTGGAAATAATCACCCGTCCATTCACCTATTAGTTATAACTGCTTTGCCGTGAGCAGTGGTGGAAACAAAATATGTACATTGATTCAATTAGGTAACATAGTTATATTAATATAGTTATAATATAACCAACTAGTTACTTTTCAGATAAATCAGATAAATAATATACTTTATAGATCCTGAGTGGAAAATTCACAGGAAATTACCCAGTAGTTTATGTAGTTACAATTCAATCCACCTTCACCAGTTGTACTATTAAAGCAATGAATGCAATGCATCAATAATTTGATCTAATAATGTCATTAAACATTTATGTGCCATTCTACAGAATGACTACTTTTACTTTTTGTACTTTTTGCAGGAATATTTTTATACTGATGCTGTTTCACAACACAAAATTTTGAATGCAGGACTTTTACTTAGGATTTTTGCACTGTGGTATTTCCCCCTAAGTAAAGTACATTTGTCATAAAGTGTTTTCCACTGCTGCCCTTCAGGACTGAAGCCAATCCCATTGGGTGAGAGGCAGCATGCAACCTGGACAGGCTACATAGTGACAGACAACCATTCACACTCACATTCACATTGTTGCTGCTTTGCACAAGCAGGGGAAGCAGCTATTTGTTTTTTGCCACTAGCACTCAAGGCCTACATTGTTTTGTAAATGAAATTCATGAATGAAAATGAATTAATTTGCTGTGTCATAAGCCAGTGATGGGTTATTCTGCAGACTGAATTTAAAGGAATCAACTGTTTATTATTATAAATATAATTTTAAAACATATTTATTGTAAATGATTTTTGTATATTGTTTTCTTATTTATTTGGAGTTTAGTTTTTATTGTTTTTACTCAGGCAGCATGGTAGCTGAGTGGTTAGCACTGTTGCCTCACAGCAAGAAGGTTTGCAACCCAGTCTTTCTGTGGAGAGTTTGAATGTTCTCCCCGTGCTTGCATGGGTTTACTCCAGGTACTCTGGTTTCCTCCCACAGTCCAAAAACATGTATGTCAGGTTGATTGGTGACTCTAAATTGCCCATAGGAGTGAATGTGAGTGTGTGAGGTTGTTTGTCTCTATGTGGCCCTGTGATGGACTGGTGACCTGTCCAGGGTGTACCCCTGCCTTTCACCCAAAGAGAGCTGGGATAGGCTCCAGCAGATCCCTGTGACCCTGGTTAAGGAATAAGTGGGTATAGAGAATGGATGGATGGATGTTTTTGCTCAAGTGGTTTAAATATGTTGACAGTACTTTAGGTTCTAAGATGACCTCTACATCACTTTTACAATGGGACATTAGAGAAACAGTCTGTGATTGTAGATTTCAATGTGTGAGTGTTAAATATAAAGTCATGGCTACAGTACATCTACTGTACATGTACAGCTGGATGAGTGGAGACCAAACTCAGAGGAACAGTCAGCCTGCACAACAAGGAAGAGTTAGTGGAACTGATCACGTTTTAAAATAAGTTTCACTCTTTGCAAAACTAAAGGAACGAAGCACCATCTGACGTGAAATCACATGACAGTTCTTACGCCAATAATTGTGTGTGTCAAAACGAGTGACTGTGTAAAGTTTTAATAATCATGGTCTCGCTGTGGGTCTTATGAGGAACAGCAGAGAATAATAATATGCATATGGGCCTTAAAAAGCTGAATGAGCAAGATCATCAAGGGAGTCTCAATGGTGTCTGGTCTCGTCTGGTTGGTCAATGCTGCGCTCTCCTCGCCCAGATGTATGCTCTCAGTCTGAAGGAGGCTTCCAAGCTTTTCAGTCTCTTGAGACTTAAAAAAAATCTACCTCAAAGTACATTAGCATGGCTTACGTAATCAAACATGGCTGTTAGCCTGACACAACTTGTGCAAGACTCCCTTTACTGTTTACTCTAATGTGTTAGTTCAAATTGTGGGCTACAGTGTGGAGCTGAAAGGATTTTTGTTTTAAAGCCATGAGCACTTATTTTTGAAGACGATTTAATACACTGCACTTATGAACAGCATGTTGAGCTGCACTTTTAAATTCTTTTTTGAGGTTTGTCATGATGAAAACTGATTACAGGCAGTGCTGTTTGTGTGTAAAGTCTGTTACGGAGTGAATAATGTGTAAGGTTTTCTTACGTATGGAAACTGTAATTTTAGAGATGTTTGGGTATTTTATTCATGATATCAGGCCTTGTAATGTCTCAAAAACACTTTCCCTCAGCATACTGCATGTCTCAAATGGGACAATACATTTCATTTTCTGTGTTACAGGAAGATAAACAGGAGCACAACAGAAACATTAATGATCCAATGTCAAGTTTTGATATTTGCTTTTCTATTTTATTTCATTTCTTAAGATGTGAATTTTTTAAAATGTAGTGATTATATAATTTAGATCTGATACAGCATACATGAAAAAAAGAGTTGGTAAATATGTAAATATAGGTAAATCACCATAAGAGTTGATGTGATTCAGTTTTCACTGTGATACATTTTTTGTTTGCAATAATAGTTTACCAAAACTTCAGGAGAAGATTGTGCGATATTACTGACATATGGCATTTTAAATAGCTTACAACTTCAACTTTCAACTCTGTGTGTGTGTGTGTGTGTGTGTGTGCATTTTAAACTGAGCCCTCCATCAGTTTTAAGCTCTTTCTTTGCTGACCTCTCAATGTCTCGTTGCATGGACAGAACCACAGAACCACTTATTCAACTGGACTGCATAACTGCAGTGTTGATGTAGTTGCTACCACTGTCAGACACGTATAATAGAAACTGTGCATGCTTCCACATGATGCCGGGATGGTTTATTATCTCTGCAAACCTGTTCTGTAACCCCTCTAATGTGGTTTTTCTGTATGAAAGCTGAGGAGATGTCTTTGCCCTAAAGGTTTTGTCTTTTCTGTGCACTGATGAAGCTTTTTCTGATAAATTGATCAGGTACCAGTCATTAAGTAAAAATATCAATGAGGCAGGATATGAATGTAGATGATATTTAAGATGCGTGTTTTGATGTGGGGCATTTGACTTTTTTTTTTCTTCAATAAATGTTACAGTATATAGGAAAATGTATGTTAGGTAAAAACATGCACCTAAAAAGTGAGGATGGGTCAATGCAAAAGGGGATTGTACCCAGGGGGAATCATAAAGTCTCTTTTAAATTTAAATGAACCTGTCAGGTTTTTATGAAGTATGTATGTGATGCGCTGCTGTAGTTTTCTCCTGGGATCTATAGATCTCTTCTTAAAAATTATAGAAAATTCATTTGTAGTTTCATAAAATAATTTATAACGCAGTGAATTAACTTTTCACAAGACCTTAATCCACGCATTTACCGAACTGCTGCTTACTATATAGCCTATACTGTATATATGTCTGAAACATAAATAGAAACGCAGTAGAGGCAAAGTGGTAAGGATTATTCTAAAGGGTGGGTTTACTTTACAAAGAATAAATCTGGGGCTGAATTCACATAAGATACACAGGCGGTGATTTTAATTGTAACGCCCGGTGGAGGTCACGCTTTCTTTTCACCACACTACGACGGATTATAACATACAATACACCAGTGCCAGGTTGGTGCTAATGTATAATGATTAGCAATCAGAGTAAGAGTGATAGCAGGCCAATAGAAATAGAAAAGTTCCCCCAGTTAACCCAATGGTGTGGCCACATTGTTACGGCGTTCAGCGAATCCCCTACGGATCTGATGCAACAGGGCTGCAACTAAAGTTACACCTACGAACTGCAACACCGTGTCCTTCCGCTACTGTGCACCGAAAACTAGTGCCGACTGTGCCGTCTGCTGAGCAGTCTTCTACACAGTGTGCGTTTAGATCCAGAGGCTGTTTATGGTTGTTGTTCCCTTTTTTCGCTTATGACTATCTGAGATAAAGAGGAAGTTTATATATTTAAAAGAGTGTGTGTGTGTTAGACGGCAGAATTCGTGTTTTTCGGTCAGACTTTTCATTACACGTATCGTACACACTATAGGCTACGCTAAATACACACATAAAATTGGAGTTCGATTAATAAAGTTATTAGCGTCTTTTTTACTCGATACAAAAGACCGCAAAACTTATGTAAACCATAAAAACAATGCTTGTTGTCACTTTTATTTTGGAATTCTATTACAAATGGTTACAGTGAGGTGATATTAAGTGAAATCCGAATGAAATGACTAAAATAAAGTACAGTAGAATTAAAATAAAATACAATAGGAAATGTGCTAATGGGAAAGTCCCTACATTCATGACGTAACAGCCGGGTGAACTCTGGAAACTGCGGATTAATTTCGTCTCCTGTGATCAGGTCTGGGCATTAGGAGTTACAGAAGTAGCGGATTTAAAAACTTTCTGTCTGCAAGTCTGTTCGTCGAAATAGCACTTCATGACGAGTCCCTGACTTCCAAAAGGGAAAACATGTCTTTTTAAAGTGTGACCGTCTTCGTCCTTTCAGAAAAGCTTCGTGTGCTTTGCTTCAGCAGCGCACTTTACTACAGTATTCAGAAACTATGGGGTAAGTCCAGCTGTTTTTCTAGCTTTGACGGAACAGAGGAAAGTTCAGAGGATTTTTTTTTTTTCCTTTCGCAAACGAGCTAGTTCAGCTGTTAAAACACATGGAATTGTCGGTTATTTCTATTTATGATTTTTGTTAATGTTATTTACACTAACATGCCCTATCAGTTACAGTTTTGATGTGTCCATAGAAAAGTTGCTTTTTACATGTTTCACAATTCTGAAATTAATCTTTTTTTTTTATAATGCTTAATATTTTATCTTTGATGCAGTTTTGACAAGTGTTTTTGCTACTTACAATTAAATTAACTATATATTATGTGTGTAGCCTCTAATTATGTTATTCAAATAATGTAAAAGTACATATTTTTAAATTTTTCTTAGTTTATTGTTTCTTAAAGTATGTCAAGTTACTGTTTCTGTTGCTTGGTAATTGATTATTGTGACATAAACCAGTAATGGCTACACAGGAGGCTATAAAGTGACAGGTGAATAGAAAAGTAAAGAGTTAATTTCATTTCAATAAACCTTATAATAAAGTCATTTTGTAGTTTTATTTTTTTTATGTAAGAAATTATCATTTTTAATAATTTTTTGGGGAATTTAAGAACTTTGGAGATTAAAGTGTTGTATTTCAAGGCTGAATTAAAATTTGTGAAATTTGTTTATTTTCTTAATTTTTCCCACAGGCCTTCCAGTATCCTTTCACCCACTCACTGCACTGTTTGTGCTTTTGAACAATTTGATCGAAGCAGACGACACAATGGCGGCATCGATCCTTCGCAGGAAAATTCCTCCCATTTCCAAAGGCGAGCTTGGCGCTCCCCTTCTCCGACAGGCTAGCCACAGCCAATCACGGCCCAAGACGGGGGCGGAGCCAGTGGAGAGGCAGCACTTAATTGGTGAGTTTTGCCAAGACGCTTTTTTATTTTTCCACATCTCGAGGTCGGAGCCGCAGTGCAGCACGGGGCTAATGTCGTACAGTGAGTACAGCTAAGTGGATATTTATCGAATGCAGACGATGCTGTTCAATCATTTTCAGATGATCGGTTAGTTGTTCACTTGGATATTTCGGATGTATTGCTTGATTTTAAATTAAGTTTTTTTTTTTTTTTTTTTTTTTACATTTATCCTCTCAACCTTGCGTGATTTTAGAATTTTTTTCATGAATTTATAGTTGTTATTTGAATTATTCTATACAAACAGCTGAATGAAAAAAAAGGATTCTTTATTCTTATTGTATGGTTATTATTTTTAACTTTTATAGGTGATGGTCACTCAGATTGGATGACGGAAAAAGTTGATTTGTCTTCATTTGTGTCGACGACCGAGTCTTCTCCAAGCTCATCCCTTCCACCCTCGCCATTAGAACAAGATGTCAAGGTGCCCTCAGATCTGGAGGTCATGACCTCTCTACTGCAGGAGGAGCTGGCTCAGCTGGAGGACTACTTCCGCTCTGAGTCCACATCCACGACAAACAAGTTGGAGAAATCCTCAAAATGTGACAAGGGTGCTCAAGCCATGGGCTCCCAGTCTTATTATCAGTTACCCTACGGCTCGTATGGGACCAGCCAATCAGAAACCAGCCCTGTGGTTGTTACCTTGGCAACAGGGGAACTGGACCTGGCCAGCTTCTGTGGCGGTCCCATCAGCAGAACCAAAATTGCTCGACCTGCTCCATACAACTACCATCACCGCTACCACCACAACAACGGGCGAAGAATAATCAGTGAGGCTGTGAAAGTAGGGGAGGAAGTTGGACTTGATACGTGGGGTTCCAGGGGAAGTTACTCAGGAAGCACAGAGCTGTCTGTGAACCACTACTCCACACTGAAGACAGTGAGTAAGAACAGCCTCAGTAGTGTGAAGAAGGTGAGAGAATGTGCTTTATCGTTGAAGGAAGAGGACAGTTATTGTTTTTCAGAAGGAATGTTTTGCAGCGAAGAGATTGCGAGAGGCTTTTGTCTTGGTGGCTCATATGATGGCCACCATAAGCGAGAGGGACAGGTGATGCACAATGTGAAGGTCAATGTAAGTTATGACAGCACAGGGCTTGATGTCTTGCACTGCAACAAAGATGGAGGACTTTCTGGAAGTATTCCCCAAGAGACAATGGTGGCCAGTGACAGCTACTACCACCAGTCCATGGCCACAGAGCCTTACCATAGCTTTATAGGTGACCTAGATCAGCCGTCACAAGCACAGGCTGTAGAGCCCCAACACGGCCACTACCTCTATCCAGAATGCCTTGCAGACCAAAGCTATGAATGTCTGTCCAGAGGTGAGGGTGAAGGGCTGCTAATGGGCACCCCAATCCACCGTCCCACCCAGAGGCTAAAGGATGAGCCCTGCTCCATCAAGACATCTCTGGTAATGGGCACCGCTTCTCTGGATTCCAGCACTGGAGAGAGAAAGCAGAAGAAGAGAGACCAGAATAAAACTGCTGCTCACAGGTAAACCACTAACTATTTTTTATTTCTACCTCATCTTCCTTTTTTAAACAACCTTCATAAACATTCAAAAATAGGTTTTGTAGTCAGATGTCTGGTAGGAGGGCAATGAAGATGCAGTTCATATCAACTATTAAAAATATTAACAATCACCTGTTGTTTAATTCAACAGATGTTTCAGTGAATCAGTAGTGATCATATATTTGTTGTTTTTTTAGCTTAGCCATCAATCGATGATACCTGAGTGCTTGTTGTTGTGTCTTACATATGAAAATGGCAAAAGTATTACATAAACCAACTACCCCAGTGCTTTGAATGTCCTGCAGATTGGAGGAGGGAAATGGAAAGTCCCTCACTCCCTGCCAAATTCAGCCCCACCTAACCATTTCTATAGGTCTGCTTTTTCTGTGTGCAACTTTCAATTAGTCACATCTGTGGAAAATAGATATTCACAAAAATAGTTATAATGTTGGAGGTTTGAACTGGTAGAAATGTGTCAGCCATGAGCCCGACAGGACGTAGAATATACAGCACATCATGTCTTAAGGGAGGGCTGTCTGGTCTGTGTGAGTAATCCTGTTGATATACCACAATGGTCACTTACACTTGACTCATTAATAAAGATTCAAGGCAGCAAAACTAACCAAGCACTTTTGTTTCCATTGCAGGTACAGGCTGCGTAAGAGGGCGGAGCTGGATTCTCTGGAGGAGGAGCTACATGGCCTCGAGGGGCAAAACCGGGAGCTTCGTGACAAGGCAGAGTCGGTGGAGCGAGAAATTCAGTACGTCAAAGATTTACTGATTGAGGTCTACAAGGCCCGCAGTCAGCGGCTCAAACAGGATGGCAGTGCCTAAAACGTTCACGCTGACCTCGCTTCCAAACCTCCCAACCAGCACCCAAGAGAAAAATCAAGTCAAGAACACCTACTGTTTTTTTGTCTCACAAAAATGAAATGGTAGTTGCATGATTTTGGTAGTTCTTTTCTAAAAAAGATATAATTGTTTCAAGAGGATGGCCAAACAAAAACACACCTTTCCTGAAAAGAGAAGTTTCCAAATGGGTGACTAAACTATAACAAGCCTTAGTGAGGCGGCTTCTAGAGGAGATGCTGAACTTGTCCGTGACCACTGTGATCCGACCTGCACTCACAGCCTTGTGATGACTGAGTTTGTGCTTGCAACGATTGATCGTTTACGAAAAGCTCTTTGAATTAGTAGTAGTGATTGAATTTGCTTGTGGTTTTTGTGACACATCGGCAGCATCGAGGCAGATCCATACTAAATATACATACAATATATTTTATTTTATATTTTATTTTTACTTAATAATGTTCATTTATCATTTGCTTAAACAATCTCATAAGGGACTGATATAAGGGACTGAATAAAGGGACTGCTGGAAAAAGTGTGTAACATGCTCTACAAATATTCATTATCAGAAACTTTTAGAAATTTGTATTGCTAAAATGTTGAGTATTTACACTTTACCCCACTGAAATACCCAATGCATGTTTGATTTTGGAAAAGCATGTGTGAGTGTTATTTGAAGGCAATATTTTTTTAACTGCATGGCTTCAAGATCTCCACCACATCAATTTAACTGAGTTGACTTTATTCTTCTCATCAGCTGGCAACTTTTACTGACTTTTTTGTTCGCCAGTTGTGATTCATGCTCAGGTTTTGATTTTCCTTTCTGAGATAAACAAAAACATTCACTGGCTTTTTTTCCTTACTCTGCTTTCCTCTCGGCTGTATTTTGCGAACAAACAATCACAATCACCTGTTGATGCAACAATAAATCATTGTTGGGTAACGGTACGTCTTCATGGGAATTTTTTTTCAATTGAGCAATTTGATGTATCTGAAATTCAGGTCCTTTTAATAATCAATGTCAATGTCAGGAAATTATATATCAGGTGAATTACAGCCAAATAAAACTAAGTTATGTAGTATCATACATCTTTGCCTTTGGACTTTTTTTCACTCCATGCTGTTTACTGTGCATTCATTCAGCTGCCATTCATACACCTGTTCAAATGATATGAGCTGGACCCAGAACAGCACACGCCCTCAAAACGGAAAGGGTGGGATTAAGAGGCAGACGAGAGACGTCTGCCCCTCCTATCTTTTACCCCAGTTACCCTGTTAACTGCTGGTTCCAGCCCTCTTAGTTTTTGGCTGCAATGCAGTCAAGTTATTTCCCAGGACTAACCACTGGTTGGCAGCACATCAAGGCAGGCTTTGATTGACACTTGACCATTCTGCACCAAAACAAACTCCTTTAGATTTTGGAGTTAGAATTGAGTCAACTTGTCCAGACAACAACTCTGCCAGTAGGCACTCTGTGTTTTTTGTTTTTTTCCAATATTTTAGTACTTCCTTCCTGTTCTATGATTGATCCCTAGGGCTGAGTGGAGTGATATCTAGCTCCAGCAGTCAACAGACAACATAAGTTGACTATCTCATCTTCCAGCTCATGGAGGGTGTGTGTTTATTTGTGAGCGTCTCTCTCTCTCTCTCTCTCTCTCTGTTTCTCTCTCACACTCTGTGTGTGTGTGTGTGTGTGTGTGTGCGAAATCTCTTGGTATCTCTCCTAGCAGTCGTAGGCCTTTCAAGTGCATGAGGCAATATCACACAATACTTGCATGAGGAGGAGGAGGAGAGAGGTGGAGGCGAACTATCAGAATAAAAAAGTACTGGGTTGATAGAGAATGCCATTAAATCTGTTGATTCAGTTTGTTTGATAAAGATGCAATTAAAAGAGAATTCTAATGCAAATGTAGGATGTCTAATTTAATATGATTTTGCAATGTGTTCAACAAAATTTTTTACTACAACATGTTAACTGAATAAACATTCTTAGGTGGGATGCAATAACAGTCCATCCATCATGCTACATATGTTACATATGCTGTAAATAATATCATTATTCAGTTAAAGCTAGTGCTAAACATAAATATATCATATAGATTTAGATCAAATTTTAAAGTAAACAACCAACATTTGAAATGCAAACATGAAACCGAATTGTGTATGACATAAAGTTGGTAGGCACACTAACATCAATTTACTGAGCCAAATAAAAGATTTTAAACAACATTAACAATATAATATATATAGTTAATAATCACACACATATTAAGAACAATGCAAGGATAAAAGCACTTGCAAGTAAAAGTATGTGAAGAACTACTGCCAATTTTTATTACAACTGGAATATATCCTGGATATGCAAATATGGCTAAATTTACACATACAAACACATCTACAAAGAGACTTGAAAATACCGTGTTGCATACAGAAGTTGACTCAATCCCCTTTCTTGTGAGCGCATATAAAATATTCCAGCAAGATTTACAGTGCGGGGCTCCTTCACCACCAGGTGTCTTCCTAGGCTTGGAAGAAGACCTGCTGCACTTGAGCCTTGTGGGGTTGTTGTTTTAAAAGTATAAGTGCTACATTAAGCCTGCAACATTACAGTGTAGTGTAAATACAATATCTTATAGTTCCGATGTTGTGCATAGTATGCACGGTTTGGTTTCTAATGCGGGTCAAGTGAAGAGTCACATTACAGTGTCAAGTAAACAAAGAACTTTAGTAGTATTATCACAGTATAAAAATATTCTATTGCAAGTAAAGATTTGAATTAGTTAAAAATATATTTTATTAGTAAAATTATTATTGTTATTATTAATAGGATATTGTCACTGATGCATTATTAAGTGAAAACAAATTTTTTTTGTGCTTCATATTCACAAAAGGTTCCCTCTATAGGGCAGCACAGTGGATTAGTGGTTGGCACTGTTGCCCCACAGTAAGAAGGTTCCTGGTTTGAAACCCACTAGTGGCCTGTCTGTGTGTTTTGCATGTTCTCCCTGTGCTTGCGTGGGTTTACTCCAGGTACTCCAGTTTCCTCCCACAGTCCAAAAACATGTATGTCAGGTTGATTGGTGACTCTAAATTGCCCATAGGAGTGAGTGTGAGTGTGTGAGGTTGTGTGTCTATATGTGGCCCTGTGATGGACTGGTGACCTGTCCAGGGTGTACCCCTGCCTTCCACCCAAAGAGAGCTGGGATAGGCTCCAGCAGATCCCTGTGACCAAATATAGGAATAAGTGTGTATACGTAATGGATGGATGGATGGTTTCCTCTGTAATGATAAATGATATTTTGTAATCCTGCCATGTGTTTTGCATGGAAAATAATGATCAAATAACTGTAGTAGGGTAAACAGCACAATTTTGTATTGAAATATAGTTCATATCTAAAGTAGCAGACACAGTATGTGTGCATCAAAATTGTACAAGTGTCCTATTTGAGTGAATGTTCAGTATACATACACCACTGTCATATGTTATATACATTATTAGCATCGGCTATATACAATATGAAGCATACATGTTTTGTTTATTAAATATACATAAAATGTAATAACATTGCAACACAAGCACATGTTTACTGTACAATCACACAATAAATATATGTATATGTGGATGCATGTACTTTTACTTCTGGTTGAGTGTAGTGTGAAAAGACAGCATACCATTTAATTGTGTGGTCACACAATTTTATTGTGGGCGTTAACATAAAGGTATGAAATGAAAGAGCTCAGTGAGGCATGTTGTGCATCCTGAAAAACAACAGGTGTGTACAGTGAAGTTATCAGGCGTGACAAATGTTGTACACAGATTTGGCAACATAGAGTGAAGTTACAAACACTCTTCAGTTTGAGTCTACTGATAGCATGTCTAAAACCCCAGGCACAAAAAGCTCATTTAAATATGTATATTTATACATATATATATATATATGTATATATATATATATAAAATCCCTTCTCACCCCTATGGGTGGTTGTGTGTGTCTTCCTCAATCTCGAGTCCTCTACCAGAGGCCTGGGAGTTTGAGGGTTCTTCACAGTATCTTAGCTGTTCCCAGCTTCTCATGTTCCTTCTTTCTGATGTTGCTATCACTTGGGATTGCTACATCTATAACTACGGCCTTCTTCTACTGTTTGTCCACCACTACTATATATGATTGGTTAGCCATCACCTGTTTGTCGGTCTGTATCTGGAAGTCCCACAGGATCTTAGCTCGGTCATTCTCCCTCACCTTTGGAGGTGTGTCCCATTTTGACCTTGGGACCTCCAGCCCATACTCGGCACAGATGTTCCTGTACACTATGCCGGCCACTTGGTTATGGCGTTCCATGTATGCCCTGCCTGCTAGCATCTTACAACCTGCTGTTATGTGCTGGATTGTCTCAGGGGCATCTTTGCACAGCCTGCACCTGGGGTCCTGCCTGGTGTGGTAGACCCCAGCCTCTCTCGATCTTGTGCTCAGGGCCTGTTCTTGTGCTGCTACGATTAGTGCCTCTGTGCTGTTTTTCAGTCCAGCTTTTTCCAGCCACTGGTAGGACTTTTTGATATCAGCCACTTCTTCTATCTGTCTATGGTACATACTGTGCAGGGGTTTGACCTGCCATGATGGTTCTTGCTCCTCTTCCTCTGCATCGGGCTTCTGTTGCCTGAGATATTCACTCACACTGAAGTATTCCATTGCTTGGGGCCATCTTCCTGATGTACTCATGGATCTTGGCCGTTTCATCTTGGATGGTGGCTCTGACGCCCACCAGTCCTCGGCCTCCTTCCTTCCTCTTAGTGTACAGTCTTAGGATGCTGGATTTGGGGTGAAGTCCTGCATGCATTGTGAAGAACTTCCTTGTCTTGACATCAGTGGCTTCTATGTTCTCTTTTGGCCAGCTTATTATGCCAGCGGTGTATCTGATGACCGGCAGGGCGTAGGTGTTGATGGCTTGGACCTTGTTCTTCCCATTTAGCTGACTTCTTAGGACTTGCCTTGACTCTTTCTTGTAGTCAATCCAGGCGGTGCACAGGTTGGTCTGCCTGGTCTTACAGTCTCGAGTGACTGCTCTTATCTACCAGTAGATATATATATATATATATATATGTATATATATATATATACATATAAAAATTCCCGTCTCACCCCTATGGGTGGTGTGTCTTCCTCAATCTCGGGTCCTCTACCAGAGGTCTGGGAGTTTGAGGGTTCTTCGCAGTATCTTAGCTGTTCCTAGCTAAGATACTGTTCCTGTTCTGAGATCTCTGATGTTGTTCCTGGGATCTGTTGTCTGTATGTATATATATATAGATACATATATATATATATATATATGTATGTATCTATATATATATATAGTTAATCTGAGACACTAGCACCAATGAAAGAAATAAAAATGTAAAATGTGTCCCCTACACATAATAAAAATTATATCTTGATATGATCTTGGAAGCCTTACTATCTGCCCATTACATAATAAGGTATTTAGTGTGAAATGTCTTAAATATCAAGTAATCTGGTGGGTGTTATTTTCGTTCCTTTGGTCCTGCTCTCTGGAATGAGCTTCCCGTTGAGCTGTAACAGCTCTGCTGATCTGTGGATGCTAGTTCCTTACTGCCTTTGGATGGCTGAGGAGGTGGTAATCATGCATTTGAGTTCCACTTTACTTAACAATGAAATGTGCTATAACACCTACAGCCATTCTAGCATGCAGGCATTATAACTGACAATAACAATAAACAACAACATGTTCGCGTGCAGAGGCTGACAGAAATTATATTAATGAAACTTTTTACATGATAATGTTGCTAAATGAGTCAGTGGATCAGGTTTAAGATTGAGATCAAGCAAAAGGAAAGGAAAGAAAGAAAGAAAGAAAAAGAAAAAGCTCATTCCTGAGCAACTGACCCTCTGATCTCCAGGTCCATTCTTTATCTTTTGCTATGCACAATTGGTCAGTGTTATTGTTCTGATGTGAATTTAGACATAGAATTAATATTTAGCATAAACGAGACACAGCACTAGTAAATGACTAACAACACAAGAAGACTCAGCCACAAATGGAGATAAGTCAAATGGCATCAGTGGTTACAAACAACTATATATTTACATGCTCAATAAGATATTCCTATTCATATTTATTATTCATGGTCCTGCAGAAATATGCAGGCTAAAGAAATAAGAGGCAGCACAGTATCTTATATAGTAGTGTTAGTGGGGTATGATGCTGTAGGAAGGGGAGATGTGATGCAAGAAAAAGAGAACTGGAGATGGTGGGAGGATGTCAGAGTGGTGAGGGCGTCTGGGTGATGGAGGGTGGGGGTGTCTGAGGGGTGAGGGGTGTGGGGTTGAGAGTGGTAGAACCACAACAAGCATTCAGGAGTGGTGATGGGTAGAGGATGAGCTGGAGCTCAGTATTGCAGAATGGCCTGTAGCTCTGTTTGAGGCTGTGTGTATACCAGCATGCAGGTTTTAAATTCATTATGAGCATCTGTATGCAGGATCTCTGAGAGTGGGGGTTGAGGTTAAAGAAACTGGTTGAGCCGATGGGGCTGAAATGAGAGTTTCAGGACGTTAGCCTGAATGGAGATCCAGAATACCAGATAAGTGGTATAGCTGCTTGATTTCTAGCATTAGGTTAACCGTTTAATATATAACATTTGCAGGAGTGACATCAGTTTTTGTGTCCTTCAGATTAAGTTATAGGATTAAAAGCATTAGAAGCATCGTGCTTCTAATGTTTTGAGGCATCTTGTGTGCTAAGGTTAGAGTATGTATCTTAATAACATAACCCAAAGGGTTTATACTAAGGAATGTGAGCTGGAGCTCGGTGTTGCAGAATGGCCTGCAGCTCTGCTACTAAAGAATGTGAGCATACTTGGTAGTCTTCTCCATTGATCTTCTGTGAGGTTTAAGAATGGGCTTTGGCAGGACTATTAAAGGACAGTCAGAGAAAGCACACAGGATGTAGCTGATCACCATTTACAATAGCACTGAAAAGGGTCTGGGTACTTTCATGGACCAATGGGTCTCATAGTTTCAGTTTCAGTGAAAAAGCTCTAATAAGCCAGTGTAGACGATCTGCTCAGCAGTGCACAGCAGACAGACGCAGTTAGAGACCAAATCAGTGAGCATTAGCTGGAGAACAAAGTGAAGCTTTTAGCAGCTAAAGAGCCAAATATTTCCCTGAGGAGCTGGTAGGAAAGAAAAGGGCAGCAAACAGAGAGTGAATATTGGACTTACATTCATCAGATGGACATAAAAACAATCCCCAATGAATGGTGTTATGTAACCTCTGTGTAAAGCAGCTGCTTACTCACTATAACTGCTGCACCCTGTGTCATGGAAATGTTTTTCAGATTGTGAGAGTTGCTAGCTCTCAAGAACAAACACAAGAGTGATGAATCATCTCAGTTTAATTCATGCGCATGGAGAGAAGGCATCTACAGCGTTCTCTGACTTTCCCCCTACAATTTCAGGAATATGAAGCTGGAGAAAGGGGTGGACTCATCTTGAAAAGACCCCAAATGTTGTTTCAGGTGTCTTCCATCTTCAGGCATCTAACAGCACATCTAACAGTTGGCAGGTATTTACAGGCATCTAAAACACTAAAAGATTAAAACCCCCATATCATGCATTCTTTAGCCCAACACATTTGTGTAAAACAACCACACCTACAAATAGTAATAATAATAAAGTAGTGAAAATAATACCTGATCGATTGCTGGTTTGGGTGCTATGAGCTGTGACTCCTTCAAATGAATCTCCTTTCACTTCCATTGTATTAGGAAATTTTCTCAGCAGTAATTATCTTCAAATTTGGATAAATAAAGCCAAAACTAGTAGTAGTATGAATGACTACAATAGATACTGATACAGGTAGGTCTGAAAATGTTTTTTTGTAACTTGGCAGCACCAACTCCATATGCTTGTATGTGTTCCTCTCTTTCCTGTTCTCATGACTGTTAAAGGCCTCAGGCGCATGTTCAAAGGGTGGAAAATTACTGTTCAGCTTTCTGTGGACTGAAACCATCAAAGATGTTGAATGGCTAGACCTCACCCACTGCACTGACATCACATCTAGTCATTTTCCTCTGCTGTCAAACACCTGCTTGGACAGCACTAAATCATCCTGTGGTAGATGATGATAAGAGAACTACGTTAAAGCAGGCAACTGTAATGATATTTACAAAGAAATATCAGTTGCTATTATTGGTGAAACCCCCCCCCCCACCCAACATTTTGTGATTCCCCTATTTGTTGTACACTTCAGTTCCTAATACTGATTCGCTTACATCTTAAACACAACTTTTTTTCCCTTGTTGCTTGTTCTGTCTTGTCATGTTGGTCATAATTATTTGGAATATTTTTCAAAACCACTAGTTCTCAGAAGGCTGAGGAAGACGGCACACTAACAGGTTATGATTGTTTCTATGTAAACTAGTGAGTAAGCCTGATCTCAGATAAGTTATAAAAATATATATATATAAATATATAATTAAAGCCACAAAAATAGCAGGTGGTAAAGAACAAAAGGAGCAGACAGGCAGTTAAGAGGCCGGATAAACAGACTGGAAATAAAAGTGCAGTCACATCGAACTTTGCTTCCTTTTGCAATTTGGCCTTGAGCCTCCACTTTGTTCAACTGACATTGACCTTGACAGTGAAATGAAGTTTTCCAATGTCCAACCCATTTGACAGGGGGATGAGACATATGTATGATATGTATTTTCAGATATTTCTAATTCAGTCCTTCTATGTCAAAAGGAACATTTCGGAATCCACATCATTGATCTGGGACACATGGTGCCATTGTTTTCATGGTGACCATTTCATCTTTCATGTGTAATGGGTTTTGAATTTCAGATCTCTACTATGTATTTTTTTTACTCTAAATCTGAAATAGAATTTTTACTGGGGAAAAACTTGTCAGCAATTCAACTACTACTTATAATATTAATTTCAGATATCCAAAATGAAATGTATTCCAGATATCTGTAATGCCATTTTGAATAACTAAAATACATGGACAAGTACAAATATCAAATACAAATTTCCAAAATTAATTTTATGACCAGTATAAATTTAATCTGAGGAAATAGGCTACTAATAAAGCAGTCAAGAGCATTGGACCCAGGTACTCCAGCTCACTCATATTATGGTCTGTCCACCCACAGGCAGGATGGTTGGTTAGGGAATATACTTTGTACATTTTTCTTTCTTTAGGAGAAAATACTGCTTTTAATCAATACATGTCAACCTGCTTTCCTGAATACTGTTGGTTACAATATTCAGTTAAAGATAGTTAAGATAGCTATAGAGTTTCAACTTTGAAATCATTCTTGCTCAATGTTTTGAAAAAGGTCTACATTCTTAAAGTGTATAGGGTGCAGTATAAACACCCAAAATATAACCTAAGCTGAACATTTGCCCAACACAAAAATATAACTGTTTCCACCATAAAAAACAGACAATTGCTTCATATCACCAAACAGCATTGTTCGATTAGCAACTTTAGTGTTGTATGTGATTAAAGCAGGGAGAAACTATTTTAGTAGTGTTTGCTTGGACTTGTATAGCAGTAGAGAAAATATGCTTATAAACCGAAAATCATATTGTAAACAAGAAAAAGGTTTTTCTATGGGTTACTTTTCAGATATTTGCAATAGAAATTACCTGAAAAACAATGGTTTCTGAACCCAAAACTTTATTAAGATGAAAATGCACATATTGGTACAGGAATGACAGTTGTTGCCAACCACCAATGTGAATCATTACCTACACACAAACTGCACTGAGCTGCTTGAAGCAGCTGTAACCAATGAGTATTGATGTTTGCATTTCTCTGCAATTTCATTTTTAAGAGCAGATCAAAAACTTTAGATTAGTTGAGGTGAACTGATCCGGTGAACTATTGCTAGACTAGCTGGCTGACCTTCAATTGATATCTGAAGGTCAAGAGACACATGATCATGAATTTCAAAACACTTTTGACACTTCTATGTCATCTAATGTCTCAATTTGATGAGTGTTATATATTTCTGGAAAAAAATTGAGGTTGAAACTATGACAGCTTTTCTGTCTGGGCAACAGCTCCGCATAATTCATCCAACATTTCACTGCTTATACTGTAATACATAAGTCAACATACAATAAGTCAACCTGAAGGTTAAATCAGGAACATAGGTTAAGCACCAAACTGTCTCAGACAATGACTCCTTATGGGTAACACACACACTCTTGACATATTTTCAGCTTTCAAAATACATAATATTCTAATACAAACAGAACCCATAATCCCCAACCCATCTGTGTACATTCAAATACAAAATAGACTCAGTTATACTTTCAGAGGAAAAAAAAAAATCTGCTTACATTATAATCTCCCACATTTTGAGTAGCAAGTAGCCATATATTAATCTAAAAGAAAAAGTAAATGACAATGTAACTCATTAAAATGCAAAGTACATCATTACATAATGTTTCTGTAATAAGTAGATAAAACCTGTCCTGTTAATTACTGATATAAATGTAAACACAGCCTTGTTGATAGTAGAGTACTAAAGGTTTTGTTATCCAACTACTTAAAACACCCTGCATAACAAATATTTACACTTAAGTTAAGTTTTTTTATATTTATTTATAAGTTGCATTAAGCTTTTATGTGCCACTCATTTTCTATACCACAGGGACTGGAGCCAATCCCATTTGACATTGTGTGAGAAGCAGGGTACACCCTGGATAGGTCACCAGTCTATCCCACAGCTGCTACAAAGAGACAAACACCTATGGGCAATTTAGAGTCACCAATTAACCTAACCACAAACTGCATGTTTTTGGACTGTGGGAGAAAACCAGAGTATCCAGAGAAAACCCACACAGGAAGGCTCTAGGTTCAAACTGGTTTAGAACCAAGAACCTGCTTTCTGCGAGACGATAGTGCTAATTACCACATTACTGCGCCGCCCCTGTGCCCACAGAAACAATAGTGGACTAGAAAGAATAGGTCACGATATAACTTCTTAAACATCTTTGTCTGAGTGAAATTTAACACGCAAATGATGATTAAGAAATAACAGAATAAACTGACCAGTGCTCCACTAGAAAACAAACTGACTGAAAACTTAAGACCTTGTGAGAAAACATGAAGTAAGAAGTGATAATAGCTTAACAACAACAAAAAAAAAACATTCATGAGTGAACAATCACACCAGATGATATGGTTTTAAATGATCTAAGGCACAATCAAGTGTTGTAGTATGTATTAAAATACAACTTGCCTTTTAATACATTTACAAGCATTTCTGCATGGTGACTATTTGACTATCTACGGAATACATTTGTAAACAAACACGACTATGAGCTAAGAGGCAATGCATAAACAAAAACACAGCTTCTCCACATGAAAGGATTTTTAAATGGGGTAAGTCATGTGAAGTCAAAACTGTTTATTCCCCATCACCATACAATACTTACTAAAACTTGTAATGTCCTCAGTACAAAGGTATTTAACAGATCCCATGTGTTAATTTTATGGCTCTGAATCTAATTGGCTACAAATCAAATTTCAAGTGGCCTGAAGTCTGGAAGTGATGGTGACCAGTTTGTAAAAGTAAAAGAAAGTCTTTCACATATCTAGACTGTACACACCTAAGTACTATAACAGATGCTAAACAACATATTTATGGGCCAGGTTTTTGAGCCCTACCGGATGCTTAAAATTTGCATGAAAAAGCCAAAAGTTTTTTATATTTCTAAAATACTCTAATGGGATTTTACAACTGTATCTCCAGACACACTGAGGACAACTTGTTACTCCAATGTAACAAACAATGGAAGTTTCACAGAAACCAGCTAATGGGCACCTAACATTTCTGTGCAGGTTACCACAAATACCCGATTGCAAGTCAGGCATTTTAACCAGACACAAAACATCAGATGCTTTATATTACAGGCCTGAATTCATTTTTAGAGAGGTAATAACCCATTAATTATGGTCTCTCCATAAAAATATCAAGCCTGAACCAACTCAGAACATTACTGTCGGGTTTCCAAACGCCCTGCCAGGCGGAGGCAGCTGGGTGGCAGCCTGTTCTAGGTTGTATGACCCTGAGAAAGAAAAGAAAAAATGAGGTGGTGATCAAATGCTGTCTATTGATAAATATCTGTTAAACCTTGTAAGTTTTTTTATGTATTGCCAGTGCAACATAAGCCTGTTGGTCCCATTGTTTCTGGGAACATTTACTAGTAGCTCAGTCAGTTTGAAATGCTCTTTACATGCTATTAAGAATTTTGATGAACTGATAAAAACAAATTACCAAAATGTGTGTTTGATGGCAACAACGGTTGAGTTTGGCCTGAGGAAGGTGCCAGAAGTAAGGTAAAGTTGTGGTTTCATCTCATGAGGCCCAGCTTATGTTGTTTACATGGCTCAACCTTAAGTTATGATGTGCTCAAAATGTTAGCTCTGCTTTGCTTTGGCCTTAATACCAACACTTGCATGGAAATGTTTACATGCTTAAAGCCAGAGCTCTATATCATTCATTAAACTCATAGTACATTTGACACTGACAGGAATTCATTAAGTTTCATAGGTAAATTGTCATGAGGTGTCTTGAACAAATTGAAATGTTAACCTGTAGTCATCAGTTTCATCCTCTGGCAAAGAGTCTAAGAGTCCACGTTTTTTCATTCTGGAACAAAGTGTTCCAGAGTTGTTTCACTCCCTAAAGGCAGATCTAGTTTATTACTGACAGGTACATCTAAAAATAGATCAGTCATTTCAAAAGCAAAAGTTGACTGAAATGGCGTTGCTGTTCAAAAAGCCTGTCAGTCTACTTATATTCATTATGCAGAACCTGGCAACCACTGCGGGCCCAAATTTCTGTGTGACATTTCAATAGCATAACAACATACTTAACAATAGAGGTATACAATGCACCTAGAATGATATTCGTCATTTAAAAGCATGACGATCTATGTCATAAAACTGAAAAATGAATTGCAATTGTGAATATCAGAAATTGTAGTTGTATTTCTTTATGTTAATGTAAGAAGTTACAATAGGATCAAGACCTGTTTTGTTGACCCCAATGTTCACTCTAAATTGTTTTACTAGTTTCGAAGGTCTGGAGGAGGTGGCAAGTAGTGGTCAGATTTTGAACTATCTTGACAGCATTTTGGTTTTCTACCATGTAAGCAAGAAAGCAGGGGCTGAACAATGGCCAAGCTCTACCAATGCCTGCACAATGGCTAACACCACTAACATGATTTATATCACTTGGTAAGTTTTCAGTTCCTAGTTTCCAAACAGACTTAATGATCTGATTTCTGATCATTATCACACTTTTTTGCATGAAAACATGACAAGATGCCAAATTCTTAGGTATTATAGCCTGACATACCATAATATGAACGTAGCTACCCATCTGCAGCAGACACTCCAGGGTCTCTAGCATCTGCTCTTGATGAAGGGTGTGGAGTCTGTTGTGACTGGGGTATTTGCTGCTTTCCAGCTCACATACTGTGGCCTTTAGAGCCACTGAAGCACATTGGAGGACACTCATTCCTGAGAACATACAAAAGTCTGGATTAGTGGACTTATGCAACCTTTTATTCTGACTGTTAAGTACTTAAGTCCATGTCAATTTTGGAGCATCAAAGACCTGAAAGGTCACAGCACATACCAGACTTATCAGTGGCTTCAACATCAACATAGACACCATCCATCATTGTTTGTTTTAGAACCTAAAAGAAAACATACAGACTGGTTTAAGGTAAGAAAGAATGGTTCCCCTTATGTGCTTTAAAAACACTTCCTAGAACGTCATAGAACACGAATACACGCTGTGGAACAGTCAAACTGTATAGTACAATGTGAACTGTGCTAAATATGTCCAATGTGTCCCAACAATGTCACCATCTCCTACAATAATGACAACTGTGTACAGTTTACAAACAAAAGCACACATGCTTGATTAACTTAAACGTTCTTTACAGTAACATGTAGAACCTAATACAGTGTTGGAACTAATTAAACTTAATTATTACTTTTTTTGATAAACTGATCAACTAGCTATCCCATAATTTGTCAGAATCTAAAGGGCTACCCATGTTCTTACTTGGTTTAACACTACAGTGTACAAGGTACAACATGTAACACTGATCCCGTTTGTTCTCTGCCATTCACATAGTATGAGTCGTCCATCATACAGGCATGAACCAAGGTCATCACTTAACACATGACACTAGGGAAATATTTTTGACTCACACCATATTTAATTAACCAAACTATGACACTAAATGACAAAATGTGCATTTGTCATTAAATAACTAAATAAAGTTTGTTTTTCATCTGGACCTTTTACAGACTAGTGACTAACTAAAACACTGAGAAAAATCATTGCCCATATACATGTACCTGTAGAACCTGTCAGTCTGGCTCAAACACAACCATATCCAATTATCTTGTGAAAAACTGTGCCATGTTGCTTGTTAAATGTAAAGACTCCTAGAAATGACACCAAAGCTTACCTCAGGACTAAAACCTCCGAGTAGTACTTAAGAAGGACTTGAGGGCAAATTTATAAAGTGTCCTACTCTTATTTTCAGTGAGGATAAATCTATTACTAATAAATAATATAATATAATTAATACATGATACTATGCACCTAGAGTTGCAAAGCAAACCAGTTATCACAAGCTCTACGCTTATTGTCTCCAGGCATAGTTTCTCCTGTTGGTGTCAAAGTAAAACGAGTTTGACAAATATAAAGCTCTGGGTACCCCCATACTGGAATTATCACTCTGCCGCCTACGGAAAGGGTGAAGCTGATTGGTTGGTTCTTGTCACATGACCTGTGGTGCGTGTGCTCGCTGCATTTTGAAAAGTTGAGATTTTTTCATCTTCCTGTGGTGTAAACATGCTTGGAAAAACAGGGGATGGCATGGGGATGGCACTCTGTGAGTGTGCTTGCTGCACCTGATCTTTGAGGTGCAGAAAGGCATTTCTGACAGTTCATAGGTATTCCCAAATGAAATTATTGTCTTCACCACGTGAAGGTTATTTTTTCAAATATGGCACACAGGTGAACGTTCTAAATTTTGTCATCTGTGACTTGTTAGTGTCGTTTGAAAAATCTTGGAACACAGATGAGGTGCAACACTCGCTCCTGTTTTGCACAAATCTGAACACTAGTTCTTAAAATACCATGCGCCACAAATGACAACAAACAACAGAAACCTTGCATCAAGCACATTATGAGCAGTAGAGAGGAAAACAAGGCTCTAACCTCCAGGACTTGGATGTAACCTTTCTCAGCGCTGAGGTGGAGGCAGGACTTTCCCAAATTGTTCCTCTCATTGACATTGGCTCCCAAATAAATCAGATCTGCAACCATGAGGTGGTGGTTGTGCTTTGCTGCATGGAGGAGGGCAGTCTGGGAACAGAAGGCCAATTAACATTAAACTACATATTTTCCAATAATCATACAGCTTCAAACATGAGACCTTTGCATGTTTCACACTAATTGGTTACTGAATAGTTACTGATATGAACAAGCCTAAATATATTCACCTCAAATATAACTTTTACAGGTCGGATGAGCATTAAAATATTGAATGTTCAGAATGTCCTATAATAATGAGTTGCAAACCACAGAATGTCATTATATACTGTAGACCAGGGATGGCCAACACTGCCCTATATAAAAGTGAGGCACAATAGAGACAGATTTGCATTGTGGTATAAAGGTATACAGCAGGGTGGCCATAAATATATATAGTCACTGAAAAACACTAATGAATGGACAGGCTGATTTGCAAGAAGTAGAAATGAAAATTGAAAGTGTTCTGTACCATTCCATCACAGTCTTTAAGGTCCAGGGTGTTGAGTGCAGCCATCCTTTTAGCTATGGCAAAGCCCAGTGCCCTTTTTCCTGAACATGCCACATTATGGAGAGCTCTGGAGGGACAAGCACAAGCCACCATTTTCAGACAGAAGAAAACAAACCAAACCAAGGAAAGGTTCAAATCACCCTACAAGTGTCATACAATCTGGCAAGAGGATGGCAGGTCTTAACTGGGCTTATATGTTTAATGAGTTTCTTAACAGTACAGTAAACAGAGAGTGTGACAGCCATAATGGCCATTTTTCAGAGCAAACATTTGGACTTGTGACAGTAGGACAGCCAGATATTACTGATATCATTAATAATGCACTCGTTGTATTCAAGCCTAGTTTTTGAACTTCCTCCCATTAGCACTTTAATAGGCCTCTCATAGACCTGAGACACTGAACCTGTTCATTGTAAAGAAGAGAGATTTAAAGAAAAAGCACATTTCAACACACTTATATAAAAATGGTATATCTGGCTCAAGTAACATCACCTGACGGCATTTATCAGACCTCATATAGCTTTTTCACATATACTACACAACTCCCTAACATTCCTGAAACAAATTCCTCTTTATTAGGTAGTTATACTGCAAAACTTCAACTAATACATGCCCCAAACCTACATTCTGCCATGCCCATCAGTGGCCAACAGTACTGCATCAGAGATGTCCCTTAGCTGGCTCTCCTCTTTCTGCAGCTGGGCCCAGAAGAAAGCAGAACTGTTCAGGTTCCCGTTGTGGTTCTGAGGCTCAAACCACTCCTCCCTGATTCCACTCTCTCTTCCCATTTCTGTAGTGATGGATTGCTGAATGCTGGTGTGCATGAAGCCAGGAGGACACAGGTCCTGGTGGTACTCTGCTGTGCCTGGTGAGTAGCTCAGGTAGGACTGGGGGCTGGGGATCATTTCATCAGACTCATCACTGTTGTACCCTGTACCTTGGTGAGAAGATATGGCATGTAAGAAGCGATGCCAGTAGTTGCTGTTAACACACCTATTGGTGTCCTATTTTTATATTTTAAGGAGTAGCTATATGAATGTGGATCTGGCAGCCATGGATTACCAGATGGAGGCTGCTCAGGGGACACTGGAGGATCAGAGGACAGACTTTGAGAAGGCAAGTGGTACATGTTGCTGGTCCTGAGATCCTCCTCCAGCACCTCAACAATAATAGCCAGCTCCTCCAGGCTTTTTGTGGGGTGTTTTCTCTGAAAACCAAGACAGTCAAGGTATGCAGAGTTATTTGAACTAGTCCTCAAAACTGACATGTGATTTACAGCTTCCCATAAACCTGCTGTTTAACTAAAGCTCGCAGAACCTTCTGGGAGGAGCTGTGTTTTCTTACACTCACCATGGTAGTGCGGCATCCCGTGCGAGTTTTGACTCGTTTCTTGTCTCCTGTGAAAGTGGAAGTCAAGTTTAAGTCTCAGAGTTCTGTACAGAATTCCTGCACTTTATTGTTTTTTTCATTGTTTTTACTGACCTTTCACTGTTTTGCTCCTTGTCTTCTGCATTAGCACATTAGTGCGATGCAAAAACAAAACAAACAAAAAACAACAGTTACATCACATCATCAGTCAAATATCCTTTTCAAACAACCAAACATAAAATTGCAACATAGTAAGGCCAGCCTGGGTGGGTTTATATCTAATTCAAGCAGTAAAGGCTGCTTGCTGTTATAGTCAGACCAATCCCTAGTTACACCAAAACACAAGCATCAAGGTGATCAGGTGAAAGAAAAGCAATTTCAGTTTTAAGTATTGTTCAGAATTAAAAGCTGCATGATTGAATCTGGCAATCCTCAAAAATATAAAGACAAAATAGTTTTTAAAATTCAAATGGTTACTGAAGTGCCAACATCAAGCAAATTATTCCCCACATTCTGCCAGATTTGATGGATCTGAAATGACTCAGTAATGCTGAAATCATTTCTGTTTAATGTGTTATGTAATGCTTCTTACTTACTCTTACTGAATCAAAAAAGAAATGTCATTACTCATTGTTACGTCATTGTCGTTTAATGCCACAAATCATTCACATACCACTTACGCCAAACACAACCAGATCGTTGGACTTCACATTTTGTATAACAGAGGCCTGTCAGCTGATGAAACTTATTCTGACTTCTACCACATTATTCATTTTTCAAATTCAGATGGTTACCGCAATGCTAGTGTTTTGTGAAGCTCCAACTATTATTACTAGCATTACCTGAAAATTTTGAGGTTCCCAGCCTTGGGCTAAACGGATGTTTCTCAGCAGATCCCTTACTGGCATTTTGACACGTACTCCAAGGTAGACCTTCTCACAGCCATATGTGGGACCTGGAAAAAAAACAAAAAAAAGGATGATGAATCCTAATCACAAAACCTAACCACAACACTTGGACACATGTCTGATGAATAACATTTGTTCCCAATGCATAAATGCAATGATATCATATAGTAGGAGTCTAAGAGAGTCTAAGATGACAGCATTAAGATGACAGAAAGTTACCTTACTGTCATAAGGGCAGTTATTCTACTTTTATACTACTTTGTCTCTTTGGCTCTGTTTGAATTGTTAACATAGATTATTGTGAACATACTCAAACATTCAGTAGATCTGTTCTGGGTGTAGTACTATAAGGATTTGTACAGTTAGATGTTTGCATAAATGTAAAAGTCAACAGCATAATGTTAATGGCAAAAGCTTACAAAGCAAAAAAGGAGGGAAAAAAAGTTTTCATCCTCTGCTTGTATCTGCAGATACAGTACATGTGCTGTCTGTTACCAAAAATAGTGACATAAAAGTTTCTTCTCTCAGTAAGTGGTCAAACTAATATAACACAACACAATAGCCCTGCATAAATGTTACCTTAATAAATAAAGGGGTCAGTTTTTTGATGCGGATAAACCATTCTGTTACTCTGGAGGCTGTAGTGTATTGTGCCAGAGACAAACTGGAACCTGTAGTGTATTGTGCCAGAGACAAACTGGAACCTGTAGTGTATTGTGCCAGAGACAAACTGGAACCTGTAGTGTATTGTGCCAGAGACAAACTGGAACCTGTTTTTTTTTAACTTGCTGTTTAAACGGAGCACAGCTCTTCTAACTGTGAATAACATAACGCCAGCTAACACTAGCTTATCTAGGCCAACACTCACAGGCACACACGCACTAACACTGCCAGTGGTAGAGTTGTTGCAAGAACAGGTTATCCTACCTTTTCCATTACCGCCTACATCCTGGACAGTCACAACGGGAACAGGTATGTCTGGCTCGGCCAAAGCCGCCGCGGTTTCCCCTGGTGGAGCACACAGCCCGGCGGCGGTAGCTGTTGGTCTCTCGCTTTCTTTCAGGCCTTTTCTTTTGTACCTTCCTCTCATCTTGTATAACTATGAAAATGACAGAAATATATATTACTCTAGAACTATTATCGAATAGGAAGTGTAACCATAACCATTCCGGTTTTAAGGTTGAAAAAATAAAAATGAAGACCAACTCCTGCGCTAGGCGCAGCTCGAACCGCTGCTCTCGATACACAACTGCAGGTGAGTGACGGCGCCAGGTGAAACTGACAGCACACGGATAAGGCAAACAGGTGGACGACCACGCCCACTGCTGACGCCCACGTGTTTATTATCATGCAAAATCCTTTAGAAAAAAAAGCATTGCAGTGTGATTCCATTTTCATTGTATTTCATTTCATTTCATTGTATTTTAGTTAAAATACACATTTTACAGGTGTCTCGTAGTTTTCACACGGTACTTTTACCCCAAGATATTCCCCCTCTGAACAGGGTGGAAGATTCCACTTGTTCCACAAGTTTTGTTTGTTTGCTATTTTTAACAATGAGAATAATATATATATATATATATATATATATGTAGTGTGTATATGTATATGTATAAAATCCTAAATCCTGAGTTTGACATGTCAGTACTCTCATTGTCTTTTGTTAGTTTAGAGATATGCAGATCTTTCCAAAAACACAAACAGTGTTTTGGAAGTTATTTTTCAAATAAATACTTACATGTTTTCCTCATAGAATGAAGGGTTAGTATGTACCAGACCACATTTAAATTTTGGTAAAAAAAATATATATATATAAAAAAAGGATATATATATCCATATATTGATCATTGATCAAGTGCACTTATTTTGTTTTTGGTGCAATAGGAAAGTTGAAAAAATAGATCTTCTTTTGAAAAATCATGCAAATGGAGTTGTTATTTGATAAATACAGATAATAATAATTATCTATATTGTAAAATTGGACAATTTTGGACTTGTAAGTGGATGACCATTCAACAAAAGTTGAGGGTTTACATTGAACTGAAATAGACCAGGAGACAAAAAATGATAACATTGTCATACTGCTTGTAGTCATACAACTTGAGATTTGAGCAAAACATTTCAAAAGGTAAAATGGTTACAAATTGCTACGGACAATATTCCTTTCTCCAGTAAACTTTGGTAGAATATAGATTTGCTCCTCATCATTACATATCTATGGTTCCATAAGGAATTGTTATTGAGAGAAATTATAATTATAATTAATTTCCAAATATAGTAAAACCTGTTGATGAGAATTGGACAATTTAATAGGAAACCTTTTCAGGTCCTAGTCACACCTAGCAGCAAATGTATGCCACCTTTAATTTCATATTAACGTTTGACGTGTGAAACGAAAGGTTGTTTTCATTCCTTAAAAAAATGACCTAAGCGAAATAGTTTTACCAGTATTATTAAAATACTCAATAGCAATTACTTTTAATCCCGTCTTCATAATCTTTAATCATTGCTACTTACCTATTGTAGTGTGCCTTCCTTTTCTAGATGTAATTAAAGTTAGCCGGGTTAACAGCTTTCACTGAGCTTTTGTTGAAAATTCAATAGGTAATAGAAATGTCTTTTTGAGACCAGAAACAGTTGACAATCCTTGTTTGTTCCTGGTCTTGTGTCTTTTATTTTGAAGTATTTTCCATTCTTGGCAAGTCCCTATAGTTAGTTTTACTTTTGTTAATTAGTGTCTTATTATTTTCACATGTCTTGTGTTGGCGTCCTTGTGTCCGCACGTGTCTTGTCTGCATTTGGATCCTCGCCCTTGCTGAAACTGTGACAGAAACAGTTATGTCATCAACTAGTTGGCTGATTGTCAGCTGTCTGCCTAGCAACGTCAGCTTTTCAAAGTCTGAGTTCTTTACAAGGATGGAAATCATCTCAATAACTGCAATGAAAAGCAGAGATGCGATCAGGCAACTTTATTTAATACAAATAGAAAATCTTGGATTAACACCTTGTGGTAATAATACTATGTTATTATTATAGGTATAATGTATTTTAATTAAGTTTATAAAATCTTCTTCCAATCCAAATAATTCAATTGTAATTAATATAAACTAGTGTTCAATTGAATCAAAAGCTTTAAATAAAGTTAAAAAAAATACAAAACCATTATCTTTAATTAAATAATTATAAAGTAGTAAATCTAACACAGCTCATACAGTATGCTGTATGCTGCTGCAGTTTCTATTAGCCTATGGAAGAAAAGATTCTGGATACACTCCCAAAAATGCCTATAGAAGTTACTTGTGGCACACAAGTACCATAGTACCACAATTCAGAGCCGGTGGTTAGCTTTTCTATGGCTTCGACAAGAGTCATCTAGAGGTTGGGTCATGGCAACAGGACTTCTAGTTTTTAGGTCGAAACGTTTCACTACTCATCCGAGTACCTTCATCAGTCTAAGAGAAAGTTCTTATGGAAACTCCACTTTATCTTTCAGGTTGGTTTTACTCCACTCCTAGTCCCATAGGCTCACAGGGTGAGCAATGTAAGTCAGTCTTTAGACCAGGGGTCTCAAACTCCAGCCCTCACTGTCCTGTTTGTTTTCCAACTATCCCTGCCCTACCCACTGCTGATTACCTGGATCAGGTGTGTTCATCCATTCAGAAGCTGCAAGGGCAGGGCTAGTTGGAAAACAAGCAGGACAGTGGCCCTCGAGGACTGGAGTTTGAGACCCCTGCTTTAGACCCACACTCCTGAGTTGGTTTCACTTCACACCTGGCCTGAATAGGCTTGTTAGGTGAAGAAAAGAAGTGAGCTCAGGTGAGGGTCATTAGGATCTAGTGGTGGACTCATGTGACCCCTCAGATTCACTGCCATAATGAGACTATTTGGGCTAGAGGTGGAGTGAAACCAACCTGAAAGATAAATTGGAGGGTCCATACCAGCTTTCTCTTGGACTGATGAAGCTACTCGGACTGAAACATTTCAACCTGTGATGCAGTGTGTAAGACTGTCAGTGTCCTCCTGGCTGGGTCTCACAGTTCTTCCCACATAGTAGTGTCAAAGCAGTTTTTTCCTACATGTTATTTGTTTATTTTAAAAATGCTTATTTTTAGTGAATCACAAGAAATGTGCTCAGTATTCTCATGCTATCAGCTTAGATGTTATGATGCTATAATTCATTTATTCACTAATTCTCTGCCATAAACTCAGTCCAGTTACTATAATTCCTGTTCCTCAGATAAAGAGGAACAGAGTAGTGGAACTGAGTAGTGTCCTGTAGTTTATTAACTTATTACTGTGAATATTAGTACACTTGATTTTTAGGTTTTACAGGTGAAATTACTGAAATTGTTGACATTTGTATATAAATACCATACTTATAGGGAGTCAATCCACCACAAAGTGCCACAGAAAAGCAGCAGCACTAAGGTGCTCAATGCTGACCCAGAGAAGAGAGAGAGAGAAATACGGTATTAGCAGAAAGCAAAAATAGAGGAAGCGCCTAGAGTCAGGCAGAATGAAAAGCATTGACCTCATTCAAAAAGAAAAACACAGATGTTACAGTAAGTTGAGGGCGACTTACTATAGGATCAAGGACAGGAAAGAAGCTATACAGTAACTCAGCACCCCTCCACAAAACCCTCAGAGCAAGCTGTAGCTCCACCGTCAGGCTCTATTTTTTTAAATGAAATGGGAAAAAAAAAAGAAAAATACATGAAAAAGAACAATGGGTGTCCATACACAAACATAAACAGATTGATGAGATAAATTCCATGTGCAGACATTCAGAAGATGCTTTTGTTTGATGAGGCTCTGGTGGACGACATCCAAAACAAATACAAAAAAGCATGTACAGTACCAAATACCAGGCTACTTCACTAGCAGGTGACATTGCACAGCTTTATGTGCCTATGTCCCCCTGCCCGTGTATCCCCCTCACGACAAAAGGGCCCACCATCAATCCGGCACCACCTTTCACTAGTGCTTGATTATATGTACATCCAGTGACTTCCATGATCCAATTTTTTGTGATAGCGCTTGGACTAAGTATAAACAGCAAGGTATATTTATGTTTTATAGTGAGGATTCACTGGATGGAAATACTTTGAGACAAGCTAAAGGAGGAGGAACCCAGATGGTGTGGGACGGTCCAGCTGACAGTCAGTAAAGGGACAGACATTCCTGATGCCACAGAGCTTTCAAGTAGTTTTCTATCAGTGAGGAAGCAGTTGAAAAGAATGGCACAAACAGGGATATCTATCTTATACACATCTGTCCTGGCTGTTATTCTGTTGTGTTCCTACCGAGAGCATGATGTATCCACAAGTACAGCTAAAATGAGGATCAAGTTTAATTGACAGTAACCCAAGCTGGAAATGTTCATTCAGTGCAACACAAAAAGCTTTGATTCAAAGCCAACATGAATGTTAAACTGTAGAAGGAAAACCAGGCTAAAATATCAACCTTTTTCACACGCTCCACTAGGGAAAACCCCTCTGTTGTTTCCTGGACAGGCAGCATGGTGGATTAGTGGTTAGCACTGTTGAAACCCAGCAGGTTCCTTTCTGTGTGCAGTTTGCATATTCTCCCTGTGCTTGCATGGGTTTTCTCCGGGTACTCCAGTTTCCTCCCACAGTCCAAAAACGTATATGTCAGGTTGATTGGTGACTCTAAATTGCCCATAGGAGTGAGTGTGAGTGTGTGAGGTTGTTTGTCTTTGTCTATCTCTATGTGGCCCTGTGATGGACTGGTGACCTGTCCAGGGTGTACTCCTGCCTTTCACCCAAAGAAAGCTGGGATAGGCTCCAGCAGATCCCCATGACCCTAAATTGTAATAAGCAGGTATAGATAATGTATGGATAGATGTTTCCTGGATCACAGTGTCTAGTCTTACTACCCTTTAACTACAAGTCTACTTGAATTTCCCTTTAATGATGAGTAAAGTTTATATCATCTCATCTCATTATCTCACCAGACTGCACCCTCACCTTGCCAGAGATTCTTCCTGGGTAACTGGGAAGAGTCTCCTGTGAATGAGTCATCTCTGCTCTGTCCACATTATACTGCTAGCTTCTAGTGCTTGTGCTTTTAAAATCAGAGGTCAAACTGTTTTTAGAGATGTTCTCAGGTGGCTGATGAAGGTATCTACCCCACTGCTTTTTACCCTGTAGACTGCAATGCAATGCTGATGATATCATCCTGTATGCCATCTGGTCCACCCCAGACCAAGCCTTCCAGGCTGTGTTTGATGACCTCTGCTTAAATTAAAACTTGATCTAAATTTCTAAAGACAAAATATGTTTATTTCAGTAGGACAAACCACTGTAGTTGTAAATCTTATCCAAGGTCTAAATGAAGATGTAACTAATACAGCCTAAAATTATAAATACTTAGCAATTTGTTTAGATAATAGATTGTCCTACAAATTAAAACTAAACACATTCAAGATTGTTATTTAAAAAATTTAAATTTCAAATTGGTTTCTTATGCTGAAACATATAGTATCCTTTGAAGACAAACACCCTATAAACCAACCATACTGTTTGCATGAGATATCCTGTATGCTCATTCTGCTGCTCATTCTTAAAACACTGGATGCGGTGTACCACGGTACAGTCTAAGCTGCTGAGCTATTTGACCTCCATACTTGAGTTCCCATGCTTATGTTCCCAGGTCACAGGAGAGACTGACTTTGAAAGTTCCTCATACCAGCTTTGAACTAGATCAGATTGGCTTCTGGTACTATGCATCTGACCACCAAAAGGTGCTGCAACACAGGCTGAAGTTAGAAACACTCATTTTTCAAATCTTTGATGGCTAACAAGGCTAAACATAGTTGTAATTGTTTTTACAGATCTTATCTGAAGTGTGTGTGTATGTGATGGGCTCGAATGAATGAGCTTTATGTAATTTGAAATTATGTCTATAGGCAATTTATTCACAGGGGTCTTTTGCAAAAGATATATGGACCTTAATGAGACTGCCTGTTTAAGGCTTAGTTAATTCATATTCTTGTGCAGAAGGACAGTGTTCTGTGCAGCTGCTTTCAAGTGTTTATGGTTATAGATGCTAGAATATCCTGCCCGGGCACCTGAAATGTTTTGAGGCACTCCTTTCTTTAGAAAGCAAGATTATGTTGTTGCCTTTCAAAAATAATCAATACATGCTTGAAATGAATCATTTATGTCTGTCATCCTCTACACATGGTTTTGTTATTATTACTCTTCTGATTCTGTAGTGTGGAATTTTACAAACACCATAAAATAATGTGTCTGCTCACTGCTACGGGCACACATTCAATCTCTGTTATATCAAGCTCCATTTTAAGTGGTACATGGTGTTAGCAGTCACAATCAGGTTGTGTAGTCCTCTGGCGCCATGTAGTGTTTCAGTAGCTTTTTACAAGTGCTGTGTTTGCATATGCTGTAGTTCTCAGGGTTTACCACTAGACTGCAGTAGTGTATAAGAATGAAACACCCTTTTCTCTTCTGGGACAGCTGGGATTTTCCCTTCTGAGCTTTAGCTCCTGTGATGTTCTTTCATTTGTTCAGTTTGTTTTAATTTAAAAAAGAATGCATGCAAATGTCTTGTGCAGGTGTACATAGACAGACAGTTTATTTTTTAGTGGCTTTCCCTCATATTCCCTCTACAAAATCACACAAACACACAAAGTTATGACATTTGACTGGTTATTAGTCAAACAAATGTAACATGGATCTATTGTGCGTGATATATAATGTTTATTATAGTACATACTGTGTGTGTGTGTGTGTGTGTGCGTGTGTGCAGATAATATTTCCTGCTGTAGAAACTGTGCTTACTTGTAGTTACTGGAGTCATTCCTAATGGGTCCACAGTGACCACTTTCTTATATGATGCCTTTTGCATTTTGCTGGACTGGGATATTACTGTAGTTATCAAATTTCTTCCAGTCCCTATATATTTAATCTGGAGATGTTTTAGAAAAAAAAAATAACACTGTACACACAAACAATCACATTCTGAATGCTTGGGTACAATGCCACAAATTGCCTCCTTGTGCATATGAGATAGTGTTTTTGCTGGTAAATAACAGAATAGAGGACATTATACGAATTCCAGCTTATTAAATCAGATGGAGCAATAAAGGTGCAAGCCCAAACTTCTCAAACTCACTGATAAACCACCCACTATTGAATTATGACTCATTCTCTCATATTTACTTTTACCTGATGCATTTTTGATTCATTGCTCAGGCTTTTTAATTTTCTATGATTTGCCTCACTTGACCCAACCTGTGAATCATTTACTTTTTATTACGAAGTGTGCTGAAGTACCATAAAAGTCAGTTTCCCCCCAGTTCACTTCTGCTCTTTAATAATAAGATTATGGGACAAGTCCATGCAGTTTGAGGACAAGCTGTCTGTTCGCCCCATGAATGTGAGCGGTAACTTGGCCAGGGCAGTTCTCAGGGAAGCTGATGTTTAACTAAGATAAACTGTAAAAGCACCTGGCACAGTTACCCATTCGCCTGTTTAGAAATCAAAAAGGGAAGTTCCATAACATCCTGGATGTAGCCACCAACCTGAGGGATGTCTTAATGGGTCCAAGATGCAATATTTTTTGAACAAGAGCCATTACAGTTATTATGTTTATACATGTTATTTTATAAGGCCATATGTTCATATATTTATGCTTGCACTGTAGGATCACCAGTTACGTTCTGCATGACAGCAGGAGACAGGAGAGCACTTTGCTGCCTGCTGCTGTACCTTCACATTGGAGTCATGTAGTCTGGATTCCAACAAAAATGGTCCCCAATTACACCCACTGCAACACTGATAAGAGGCAGATCCAAGCGCAGCAGTGAAGGTATTACGATCCTTTCACTAAAGCAGATGTAACAACACCCCAGTTTATTCAAGTATTGAATTTAAACCAGTAAAAAATCTTGAAAACAAAATGTTACCTAAGTAAATGTAAAAAGCATGAGTAAAATGTCTCTTAAACTACTATGCACAACATAATGATATAATTATTACTAATGATATAATTCGTAAGCAGCATGTTTCTATTATGAGTGGTCAGGGCGAAGAAAATGCATAACAAAAAGTCACATTTTCTGAAATCATTGCATGATATTAAGGTACAAACTAGCAACTGCAGTGGTCAAATAAACTGAATACGAAGTACAATTTCTTAATAAAGTGTGGCACAATTGTACCTAAGGTATAATGTGAAGGAAGACTGTCTGAACTGTTGCAATGGATTGCACCTGAATGTGCAGGTGTACCTATAAAATGTACAGAGATTGTATGTGACCTTGACCCAGTAAGCAGGGGGAAAATAGACAAATGTACCTCTTGGCAAAGAAACGTACAGAATTTGAATTAGGATTTTTATTATTATATGCTGCCTGCTCACCTCTAGGGACCTTACTGATGCATTTCATAATTGAGTTTGTACAATAATCACTTGCGTTACGTGGCACAAACATTTAATCTTAACTTATTACAGCCACACTCTGACAACCTACACCCTTAGGGTGACAAGAAAATACTAACAGTGGCTTCTGGATATTTTATTTTATGTAGGCTACTCCAACTGTTCGACCATTTACTCAACAGGAGCAGCTGTGCAAGCATTTTGCAGCTTTCTTCACTCTGTTTCTTTCAGGACTTCAGAGCTCAAGTCGGGGTGGAGGACCAGCTAGCACTGTCCTCCCACTTTATGGTCTGAAATAACAAAACATGCATATGCGTGTGTATTGTGTGTGCATGTCAGAGAAAGAGAGAGAGTGTGAGTCAGTAAGTGAAAGGTGAAAGATAAGCACAGCCCTTGGAGCAGATTTGTTTGCTCTGCAGGTTTAGGCGTGTTTCAGGCCCTCTAAGGCATGGCATGTACACGCAGGCCGAGACCAAGCAGAGCTGGAACCTGACACACACACACACACACGACTGTCAGGAGTTTAAGAGGTCTGACATGTCAGAACAGAGTAATTCATATTATCCATACAATAAATACCTAACAAGTTACAAACCATGTCAGTTCCATTCATATCCTCTGGCCTGTGAACAGGTGAGGGTCTTTTAAACTTATTTAGATTAAGTGACTGCAAAACATATCCACAAATAAGGAGAATTTGAATATGCTGTAGTTCTCACTCTCTCTCTGTCTCTCTCTCACACACACACACACACACACACACACACACGCACACGCACACGCACACACACAGAACACACACACTCTTCAATTTTATATAAAGATTAGATAGATATGTTAACTTACTCTTAAATGGGAAACATACTGAGATATTTTGTCATCTTTGACAAGAATATATTTGACTACATAGATTGACAGTGGGTGGTGCAGCCTATTTTAACTACCAACTGAGTGTATATATACAGATGTGTGACAAATTGAGGGAAAACTCAACATAGTCTTTCATTTAGGTGCTAGGCCACCACATGCAGCCAGAACAGCTTTGGTGAACCTTAGCACTGATTCTGTAGGTTTCAGAACTCTATAGCAGGGAGAAACTCCATTCTTCTAAAATACAATCTCTGGGTTTGAATCTTGGTTGACCCAAGTTCTGTATGGTCTTTGTGGATCTTTTCCAGGTACTTAGGTTTCCTCCCACAGTCCAAACACATACAGGCTGAAGCTAGGTTAACTGGTGATTCTAAACCTGTAGGTGAGTGTGTGTCTGTCTCTATGTGTTAGCCCTGTGATAGACTGGCAATTTGTCCAAGGTGTACCCTGCCTCTCACCAAGTGTCAGCTGAGATTGGCTGACCTGGTGGATGATGGATGGATGGATGATAGTGGTGAACAGTGCTGTCTAACACATCACTCCAGAATCTTCCACAGGTGTTCAGAGGGGCTGAGATCGTTTTCACACTCATCAAACCATTCAGTGACCCCTCGTGTACTGTCAATGGTCATCTAGGAGCAGTGTCATCTAGGAGCAGACCTCTCCTATTGGATAAAGGTGACCACTCAGAACAACTTTGTATTGATTTCAATATTCTCTCTAAGGGGACAAGTGGATGGGATTGTCTATCAACTTTTGCTTGGCCTACCTTGTTTTCTTCTGCCTCATTTAACAATTTCAGCCCCCCTCTATTTTATGATGCTATCTACCTGAATGAACACCGTTACTGCTACTGTTATATAAAACTTTTCTATAAAACTTATGACATGACTGTAGGTTAGCTGCTGTCGACCTCTAGAGGAATCTGTGTGCGCTGCATCGTCCCATGAAAAAGGCCTCAGGAAGTTTCTTTTCTTATGCATATAATAACATGCTATCTGACATGACATGTTCAGTCTTTACAATATTGAGCTGTATTGTGTCTTTTATATTGTAGACCTTTTAAAATGAGTCACTGCATAATTACAAATTCAACGTCAGTGTGCTGTGAAATACAGATGTGTTGCATATGAATCTCTCACTTCAGTCACTTCTCAGCTAATTAGGATTCGTTGTGTTAAGCATCAGGGCTGATCACATGAGGCCAAGATAGGAATCCACTCTCTTTGTCTGGGTGAGTAGTAAAGCTAGATGAAGATGGCAGCCCAAGTCCTTGAAGTGTACTGAAAGTTGCAGAGATATGATCAGTGCTGAAATCCAGCCCATAGGCTAAACTGACAAATGAGGCTTGGACTGAGAAATAACTGTTGCTTTCATGGACAGATGGCTGCAACTTTTCTCTTTCGCTCACTTTTTTCATCTTTTTCTTTCGTGTTTCAGTCCTTCTCTTTCTTATTTCCTCCCTCTCTCACACTCACACTCACACTCACACTCACAATGGCCAGTTATTTGCACTCTGACTGGCATACTGCTGGGGCACAGCCATACAGTTTGTTGGACACCAGTGTGCCAGAGTGAATGCCTCATTGTGAAATATGAAAAGCCAGAGCTTTCCTCTCTTTTGAAAACCTCTTTGCATCAGCTATCCACATTAAGCCACACTTTGCATCAGTCACTGCACACATTCAAAATCCAGCAGCATACAAAAAGTCTAGTTACATAGTGGAGTAATGGACTTACTGGAACAACCAAGAGACCTGCTGTGAAAAAGTAAGCCATATATTTTTTCTATGCATCTTACAGTGATTAGCACCTTAGCATGATGCTCAGTATAAGGCAGTGTGAAGGATGTGGTAGGGGGGAACTGAACCCAGTTTAGCCACATGTAATGTCCACAGATCATAAGGACTCACATAAAGCCTGTTTATACTGTATCTTCAAACTGGTTATATTGCCTGTTGCTTGTATTCTTATCATCACTGAATGTGACTGGCAATATACATATAGAAAATGGTACATGATTTGACCAATGAATCAAATGTCTAGTTGTACCAAATTAAACTCATTTTAATAACTCACACTCAGCAAAGCAGATGTCACTTACACATGCAGACGTGTCAGAGCTGACTGTCATAAGACTTTCTGCTTGTGGTTGTTGTGCGTTGCTGGTTAGTGAACCTTAAAGTACATGCAGGTGTTTCCCTCCTGTATTCTGTACTGAGACTAACCCAAGCCAGTTTCAGGCTCAGCATTAGCCCACAACTCAATTTAGTCTGCAGGTTTTTGCAGCTGTTCTTTGTGTTGACTGTAACATTAAGATAAGATAAGAAAACCTTTATTTGTCCCACAATGGGGAAATTGCATTGTTGCAACAGCAAAGCACAAGTACACAGCAGAGTGCCAAAAGTAGCAAAGATGTGACATAAATAGGAAATTAAAAATATAAAAAAATACTAATAAAACTACAAAAGCTATAAGTGTGTAAATATGGAAATGTTTTAACTTTAACTGCATAATGCAGTCAACTCAGCAGATGAATGTTAAAATGCTCCTCTAGTGTAAAACTCTACACATAAGTGAAGAAGGAAGGGAAGATAAGGAAATTCTTTTGGTGACCTTCTGCTTGTAATCAGTACTGCTTGTAATAATGTATAAGTGTGACCCTGGCTAGAAAGATTTGACCTTTAGCTGCAATAAACACAAACAAACACACAAATTCTGGACCTTTCTTCTTTATAGAACTGCTCCAGCTCAACCACCTCAGGAGGTTATCAGCGCCAAGTGAGGTTCACACTTTTGTCACTATTGTATTATGAATAAGGATCTTCTTTTACCTTTAGTAGTTCCAATTTCCTCTAATGGTCTTGAATGACATTTTAGGATTAATTATCAATTATAAATGATAAATGACACCTATTAGTCTTCTATATATAAAAAAAGTCCCCTTTTTGAGTTTAAGACTTGAATTTGAATCTGAAGTTCAATTTAGAATTTATTTTTTGTTTTGAAGTGAAAAACGTTCATCCATAGCATCATGTTTTCCAAGCCTCATTCAAGCCTCAAAAAGAGGAAGTTAATCACAATGAAATGACTGTAAACACAGCACAACTGCCTGCTCTATCAGAACTGTAGTTGATCTAAACACGCTCTGCAAGATTTTTTTTTTTTTTAACTTTTAATTTGCACCTGCCTGAAACAGTTTTAAGTACTGTGGAATCCATTTTATACAAACAGAAATACTGTGATGTAGTGATGTGTGGGTATAACTAACACAATTAAGGTGACAGTGAGCTAAAATAGTACACAACTGGTCGCCTGTCAGATAGGATTGTGATTTTATTCTAGAAAACCAACCAAAATAATCTGACAGCAAATGGGAACTTTTCTAGCTCTCTTTGGGTTTTGATGTAAGCAGTTGTATTGCTTTTTTTTTAACTTCACTTCCAGCACCAGACGGGATAGAGTGGTGATCAGTTAAACAATTACAGTGTTTTTTGTGTTTATATTAATGTAACAACAATCACACAAGTGATTTGCTGGCAAGCAGCATGGCAGTTTGTAGTATTTGACACAATGGTGCCACCAGTTCACATTTTGTGGAAGAACATGCCACACTTTGTTTTGACAAGTGTAACTCAATATTTGTAGCAGTTATTAAATGTATCATTGTGGAAAAATCAGATTGTAACAGGGTAAAGAGGAGGGCCAGATTTAGCTTATCAGCCTGGGGATGATATAAAATGTCAGAGGTGCATATTGTTACGCCAGCACACATTATGATCTTATGTGTGGATTTCAAAGGAAAGCAATTTTCTTCTTCCTTCTGACTGGCTGAACAGAGGAGATGTTTTGTTTTGAGGACAGTAAAGCCTGCTAACATGGTATTTGGTAACAAATTAAAACCTGTTGTCTCTTATCAAGATTTTCTGATTATACATCAAATACACTACAAGCTGTACTAATGACTGTCTTTTCACATGCTTACACGACTCAGTGCAAACAGTCTTAAGCCACAGCCAGATATGACAAACAGACAGGTTGGGCCATGGGACTGGCTCCTTATTACGGGTTAACTTATAAATTCATGCTACATTTTAAAATGGTGCTGATTATATACAAATTGCTTATGAGCCCTAACCAGCAAGTTGTTTTTTGCATATCTAGGAGTACTGTCATCTGATCTGACCTGGGTCTTTATGTGACAGTGAAGAAACACAAAGCCACCGTCTGTGTTAAACTATTTTAAATGGTTCTAGAAATGACGTAGCCATTTGTCTTTATGTTTTGTATTGTCAGTCTGAGTGTTTACTTAACCCTTGGGAGTCTACTGTCACGCTGGCATGATCAATAGGGAGATAGAAAATAGGCCTATACTTCTAAAGGTTAAAGACTAATTAGCCTCTTTTCATAACCACCAGTACTGATAACACCTTTAAAATGAGAAGTGCATTCCAACCAGATTAGCTTAAAAATGATTTTCAGAAAAGCAATGAAACTGTTCATAACTCTGTCACAGTAAAATAATAATACCAGTTTCATATTTGTCTTAAGTACGGAAGGAGAGACAGGACATAGTTAAACTAACTTTGTGAAAAGACTGGAAGGAATGGCAGGCCTGGCTCTCTTAAAGGGGGAAAGTATGCCAAACAACACCTGTCTTTACCTGTGTTGCTCAACCAGTCATTAAGTCAGTAAGGTAATACTGCATGCAAGCTTGTTCCATTTCTTCTTTTTCCTTGTCAAAATTGGGCACCTATATTACCCATAATACAACTCAGTTGCCAATAGTTTGGTCAGAGATTTGGATTTACAGTGATAGTAATGGCTAATGCGGCCTTAAGCTGCTACAGTGCCAACAACGAAGAGGAGCAGGCTATAGATGTCTGCTTAACAGACTTCTTTTTATCTCTACACCCCAAGATTTTTGTCATTTTTAAACTTGTAGTCTTCAGACCCAACCAATGCAGACTCAGCTGGAGGATCAGACTTCATGAAGCTCTCCATTTTGAGGAAGGAAGACCTAGAAAGGAAATCTGTCACACACAAGCTTTAAGGAGAATTTCAATTGTTTGTCTTTATTTCCAGTCATATTTAGTGCTTTCATTTTTGTAACACCGAGGTCTTTGGTCTCTCTCTCTGTTTAAAATGTTATATCACTTTAATTATGATTCAAGTAAACATCATCATCAACAGTGAAACTAGATGCATGAGTGAGATTTGTGGTTAAAGAAGCTGGGACATCCCAGGGGGGTTTGTTAGCCACCTTCAGGCTCTTATAAAGCCCGTCACTCAACCCGCCACTTTGATTTTCTTCAGTTTAACTATTACGATATTCACAAGAAAAGCAATATGCACTGGGAGAAATGTAAGTACATCACATCATTACTGTTTTTTTTACATCTTATACATAAACTGTAAAATCCTAAGAAATACTTGCTCATTTCATGCTCATTGGTGTTTTATATAAAGCATTTATTGATATGCAGCCTGTGATTGTGTTTGTTTAAATCGACTTACATTCTTTTAATGAAGAGGGTAGACGAGTGGCAGAAAGTTTCAAAAAGGTTAAAAGTTGTTGAAAGTATGCTGTATCGGTTTTTGCTTTAAGTAAGTGGACACAGTCTCACAGGTAGAATATACAGTTCCGAGCAATGCACTGCAGTCCACTAAGCCCTGCAATATATACAACTGCTTTTATTTGATTAGATTTTTTATTGTGTGCATAATTATTTTTAAACAACTTTCTGGATGAGCACTATAGATCAAGTTGTTCTTGAGACAAAGAAATTCAATTTATCCGAACTTGCTTGAATTTCTGCTGTTGTGTTTTTGGCACATTTGTAATGAATTCATTTAGGACATTAAAAACTAAATTCACATAATTAGATCAATGGTTTACTTATCAGAAAAATGAAGCCCAAACCACATCATCAGCATACTACATGATTCTCCCGCCGTTACATACCCCATAATTATTCTTTGGAAACACTAACTGAAGTGAGTTCAGGGGATTTTTTGGAACAGCTAACAGAAGGAAACAACGGCATGTGATAAACACTGTGAACTGTGTCTGGATCGGCACTGAAGATGCTGTGCCATGTTGGAGTCTTTTGGAAAGAGGAAGGCGGTCATTTAGGCATTGGCTACGTGGTGCTACTGGGCTGTAATCTTGATATGCAAAATGGAAGCTGGCCTCCACCACAGTAAAATTACACACAGCTGTGAAGCTTCCTCTTTTCTGTTGTACCAATGCATGTGCCATGGTGTTTGCTTGTCTGTCTCTGTGTGATCATGTGTGATTAGATGAAAGACAACAAAGTTCTCTGCTCAGTTGCATTTCAATTTAAAGATCTATACTGTAGCATTTATTTTCACTTATATTAACATTTGTGCCACTTGTTTCCTTGTGTTTTTTTATAATAATCAGCTTCCTACATATAATTAGATGGCTTATGATATTTTTCTAATCCAAATACTCCCTGCAGTAGCAGTCAGTCTTGGTAAAACACTTTTATTTGTATGGGGTGTGGTGGTCTACAGTTATTTTACACATGCAGTAAAAAAAACAAACAAACAAAAAAAAAACATCTTGATCTTGATCTCATCTTGATTAACTTTCTAACTGTAAGCTCCATCCAGAAGTGCAACCAGGCTAATCAAAATATAGAGTTGCATGTTACTTCGTTTTATTGATTCCTTATAAAGTGCATACATGTTACTGAACTCAAGAGAGTTCACTACTATTGCTGTTATAAATCACTAGTCACAATAAGCACCACACCTCTATTTGCAGCACATTCCTCTCACTCCTTCAGTCCTTGCTTAGAGTCTTCACATGTAAGTTTTTATGTTGCTTGTGTGACAACCGTGCTTTTCTCCTGCGATCCTGCTCTTGGTGCTCCTCAGTGGGCCAGCATAAGGTCTGAACCATGATGTAGCAACTTTTCTATAAGTATACTGCCCAATTCCAAGTAAAACAAAACCTTTAATAAGAGAATCAGAAATAGCATAACTAACGGATAGCGTTAGATAGGATCTATGTTGTTTGAGCCAGCAGCTTATTACAGCCAAAAAGTGCATGCTATAACTGGGCGACCTCTAGCAACTGCAGTAATTATGACATGAGCAAGGGAGGAAGTCGGGCGATGATGTAGAGCAACAAAGTCAGTTAGCAAAACACCCACAAGAACTATAAAGCCTGCAGATAGAAATCTGGAATCAACCTAAACAACAAAGGGTCGTAGTCAGGGCCACAGGTCTTCCCTGACTGCCACTGGGAACAACAGTGACAGGCTAAAGGTTAAAGATGAATGCTGGTACTGTGACCAGAAGGCAGAAATTAAATGAGGAGAGGTCCTGTCCTTAACTGTCATTGTGGTGATAAGGAGCAAAATGCTTCCAGACTGAAGTTGATGTATGTGCTCTTTTACGGACACCAACAGTCAAGCCCTGCCAAAGAGTCCTCCCACATACAGTCATAGTGTTGTATTGTTATAGCCATTTCTTCAGGAAAGGTTTATTAATGTTTAAACTAAACTAAACAACTAAAACTATTTTGGAGCATGTGGATATCCACAGAAAATATGCTGTAAATATGCTGGAGTTGAGGAGGGGCAGTACGGTTGCTTAGTGGTTAGCACTGTGGCCTCACAGCAAGAAGGTTCCTGGTTTGAAACCTGGCAGGGACCTTTCAATGTGGAGTTTGCATGTATGTCAGGTTGATTTCAAGTTGTCTGACTAGAGTGGGTTGCGTCAGGTGGTGCAGCTGGTGTACAAATTGCACCAAACAAATCATGCGGATCAATTGATCCACTGTGGCGACCCCTAATTGGGAGCAGCTGAAAGAAAAAAAAAAAGTTGAAATTGCAGAAGACAGTGTAGACAGTAACTACCCATAGCTGACTGGCTGTGTTGGCTTTCTTGAGCAGGAGGTAGTTTTCTTGTACTAAACCAAACCCAGCCAAGTTAACTCACACCAAGTCTCTGTGGAGATGGTGTGAAAGAGACTGAAACTGTAAAACGCAGAACACAACAGAACAACACTCGTAAATCAGATTGGGTTCATCTTATCTACCCATAGTAATTAATGAACAAGAGGTATCCTGAAAACCTTTGTCACCAGTGTGGGTGGTGAATTCCAACAAGCTCTGACTGGACGTGTGCACACGCTGCAGTATTTGAACTACAATGTGGCACTGTTCCTTCTCATAAAACTACCATACTGCCTGTGCAAACATGTCATTTCATTTGTACAGGATTACCTGTACAAAAGTGCAAGGGTACCACTCACTTAACGACTCTATATGCCACCACCACCCTCATCGTCTCTCCCCCAGCAGTCAGCAACTCAGACTTTGCATCAAACGGAGCCCTCATGATAAGTATTGAATCACACTTGAACCAACTGTCACAGGAGGTTGCCAAATCCACCAAAGCACAAATCTCCAGGATGGACACCCTGAGTTTTATGTCAGTGTCTTTTGGCAGAGACGTCTGACTAGTTATCATATGTAACACCTGCTTGTTAGCTGGGCATGTCAAACTTCTGAACGTTTCATGTGTGACATGGGAACAGTACTGTAATTTTCATTTCAACTTTCGGCTGACATCTACTAGGAACTGCCTATCTCACTGCAATTACTGTCTAAAACCAGTGATTACTTTTCAGGGCAGCCAGGGGAAATTTGCTAATACCTGAACTCCCATAGAAACAACAGAATTTGGTATTTCAGAGGATGGTTATTGATAAAACTGATAAGTAGCTATTAGCATTTCTTAGGCTGCAGTGAATGACTAAATAATCAACCGACCACATGATTATGAATAAATAATCCAAATAAAATCTAATATTCAATCAGAAACCATTTTAAATGTGTGTGTGTGTGCATGCGCCTCCGCCCTGTGTGCTTAAGATCAGTGTCAGATCAGTCTACCGGAGCGCCCCTCCTGACAGTTTTTTCACGTCAGCAGTACTGCACATAAGTGTTCTTTCAATCAGCACCAAATAAAGCATTTGCTGCTCGTCCAGATAACACAACCCCATGAAGTATGTTTCTCTGTTATCTCAGCCATAAAAACAGGATTTTGGACTTGGATGAGTGTTTTTTTTCTATGTAAAATTAACACACTGAATGATTTATGATTTTTAAAAACATGATTACATTTTTTAGTTGTGACCTTTTTATTTGGCTTAGTAATATTTGGTATTACACATGGTAAAAGTTTCATAAAGTCTCTGTCCCCCCTCCTTAATTCCATGACTCGGGTGGGTGGAGGTCTGAAGGTGTGATCTGATACACAGTCTATATAATGTTACCTTAACCTCACAGATAAGGTCATGTCAGCTTTTATGAAGTTTTTCTTAGGCTTTTTAACCCTTTATTTAGTGAGCCTGGTAATGGAACAGGCTGTATTTGTTATTGAAATGCAACTTTTCACCACCACTTTTCTATTGAAGTGTGGCACATTTGGTTCTCTAAAGATTACCAAATGGCTAAAATTGATTGTAATGCATTGTTGTGCTTCATGTACACTGCCCCACATTTAGTGGAGCTGCCATTCAGAATTTTCAGAATCATGGAGGTATTACTGACTGAATCTGTGTTGTGTCTTTGAGGGTGGAAATTTCAAAACAAATTGCTTAGGGCTTAAGGAGATAAAGTTTAGTGTAATTCGAACACTGTGTGAAGCAGCAACACTGGTGTCATGGTAATGGGACTCTGCATACGTAATACAATGCACATACAGTTGTATGCCTTTGGCAGCAGGTACAGAGTCTTATCCTTCTTATAAGTAGCTCAAATGATGTTTATTCAATTCAATTCAATTCAATTCAATTCAATTTTATTTGTATAGCGCCAAATCACAATACAAATCATCTCAAGGCACTTTACAAAAACTAAAACTAAAAACCCAACAATTCCCTTATGAGCAAGCACTTGGCGACAGTGGAGAGGAAAAAACTCCCTTTAACGGAAGAAAAAAACCTCCAGCAGAACCGGGCTCAGTTTGGGCGGCCATCTGCCTCGACCGGTTGGGGTGAGTGGATAGAGCAGAGAGAAAAGAACAGCAACAATAAACAACAAATAGACACTGCAAGTTGGTGGGGCCAGTAACTGCACATCAGCGATAAACAGCTCCAGGACCAGGGACACCTGCAGAAGGTACAGAGAGAGAGAGAGAGAGAGGGAGGGAGAGAGCACAAACTAGGGGAGAGAGAGAGCACAAGGTTAGTAACATTCAATGGTGGAATATACATGAGGTGGGAGAGAAGGGGGGGGGGGGGGGGGGGGTAGGGGAGCTCAGTGCACCGATGGTCCTCGGGCAGTCTAGGCCTATAGCAGCATAACTAACTAAGGGATGGTTCAGGGTTGCCTGAAGCCAGCCCTAACTATATGCTTTGTCAAAGAGGAAGGTTTTAAGTCTAGCCTTAAAAGTACAGAGAGTGTCTGCCTCCTGAACCCAGGCTGAGAGCTGGTTCCACAGGAGAGGAGCTTGATAGCTAAAGGCTCTGCCTCCCATTCTGCTTTTGAGAACTCTGGGAACCACAAGTAGGCCTGCACTCTGAGAGCGAAGTGGTCTATTGGGATAATATGGTACTATGAGGTCTTTAAGGTATGAAGGAGCTTGATTATGAAGGGATTTGTATGTGAGAAGAAGGATTTTAAATTCTATTCTATATTTTACAGGGAGCCAATGAAGAGAAGCCAATATAGGAGAAATATGATCTCTCTTGCTAGTTCCTGTCAGGACTCTGGCTGCGGCATTCTGGATTAATTGGAGGCTTTTTATTAAGATATTAGGACATCCAGATAGTAATGAGTTACAGTAATCTAGCCTTGAGGAAACAAACGCATGGACTAGTTTTTCTGCATCATTTTGAGACAGGATGTTCCTAATTTTGGAAATGTTGCGCAGGTGAAAGAATGCAGTTCTAGAAATTTGTTTTATTTGTGAGTTAAAGGACATGTCCTGGTCAAAAATAACTCCAAGGTTTTTTACAGTAGTGCTGGAGGCCAGGGCTATGCCATCTAGAGTAGCTATAATTTTAGAAAAGTTATTTCTGAGATTTTTAGGCCCAAATATAATGACTTCTGTTTTCTCCGAGTTTAAAAGTAAAAAGTTACTGGTCATCCAAGCCTTTATGTCAGTTAGACAGGCTTGAAGTCTGGTTAACTGGTTTGTGTTAACAGGTTTAATAGATAGATATAACTGAGTGTCATCCGCATAGCAGTGGTAATTAATAGAGTGCTTCCTAATGATATATCCTAAAGGAAGCATGTACAGGGTGAACAGAATCGGTCCTAGCACAGAACCTTGTGGAACTCCATAACTAACTTTTGTTCGTGTGGAAGGTTCATCATGGACATGAACAAACTGGAATCTGTCCGATAAATAGGATTGGAACCACTTTAACGCTGTTCCTCTGATACCAATCACATGCTCCAGTCTCTGTAATAAGATGTTGTGGTCAATGGTGTCGAATGCTGCACTAAGGTCTAGGAGGACAAGTATCGAAACAAGTCCATTATCTGAGGCTAAGAGAAGATCGTTGGTAACTTTCAACAGTGCTGTTTCTGTACTATGATGTGCAATAAATCCTGATTGGAAATCTTCAAATAGTTCATTCCTGTGTAAGTGGTCTGATAGCTGCTTAGCAACAGCTTTTTCTAGGATTTTAGAAATAAATGGCAGGTTGGATATTGGTCTATAATTAGCCAAGACACCTGGATCAAGACTAGGCTTTTTGAGTAAAGGTTTGATTACTGCAGTCTTAAAGGCCTGTGGTACGTAGCCTGATACTAGAGATAAATTTACCAAGTCCAATAAAGATGAGTTCATTAATGGCAGGGTGCCTTTAAGCAGTCTAGTCGGGATGGGGTCCAAGAGACACGTTGATGATTTCGATGAAGCAACTACTGATGTAAATTCAGAGAGATCTATAGGAGAGAAGCAGTCTAAACATAACTGAGGTCCTACAGATGATTCAAGAGCTACTGTAGTAAAAGATTCATTTATTGCAGGTATAGGAAGCATCTGCTGAATTTTATCTCTAATAGTTGTGATTTTATTTGTAAAGAAACTCATAAATTCATCACTGCTGAGAGCTAAGGGAACACTGGGCTCAACGGAGCTGTGACTTATGGTGAAAAGAAGATACTAGTATTTATTTCAAAACTGTGAAGTGGAATTCAACATATCAAAAACTAAACAATATACAAAGAATTAAGTTTGCAAGATATACTAATCTGTGCCAAAGAGCTGTATCACGGATGAAAAAACATCTATTTGGTCACCAGAAAGGCTGCAATATGCTGCAACTACAGGCCAGTGTCTGTTATGTAAGCAGGCTATTGGACACATTCCTGTTTTCAGCCATGCTGGTGGTATGGTTCTGTGAATCGCAATGTCAGTCAACATGTTGGCTGTTCTGTCTGTCAGTCCACCACTTTAGTCCAGACTGACATATCTAAAAATTATATCTAAATAAACTCTTATATAAATTGCCATGGAATGTTGTGCTGGCATTTATGTTCCCGAAGGATGAATTCTACTGTGGCGATCTTCCACCAATGGGTTGACATTTTTGTGTTGTTTTTTTTTTTTTGATTAATAGTTAATATATGATAATAATTGAAAGAAGTACCGAGGTCCTTTACTTAAGTATAAATACCAGTGTAACACATGTACAGGTGAAAGTCTGCATACAAAATTTCAAGTATGTAATGTGGCCAAGAGTCTGCTGTCTGTGCCTACACATAATGAGCTGACACCCAGATGACTGAACTATGCTTACATTTGAGTCATTAAAGCAGGGGACGGGAAGAAATGGGAGAGGGGGGACGCTCAGATGAAATTTTGTTCACTTTATCTGACTTCACCTAAACAATTAAACTGATCAAATAATGTCCTGAGGACTCAGGGATTCAATTGTTAAAGTGCATAGATAACCCTCTGTCTGCAGAAAGCCCACACTGCTGTAGTGCTGTGGAGGAATTACTGCCATTACCCTCTTGCCTTTGTAGCCTCAGGCTGTACTGACTGATTGCATCGTCTCCAGTTTCATGTGTACAGTAATGTTGTTTTGAATTCATTCAATAAAGACCATGCTGACAGATCAGGGTTGTAAACATTTTCTATGTACTAAGAGATGATTTAGCTACATAGAATATTCCACCATGTATATCAGTAAAATATACAAATAGAAATAAGGGCATAGGTACAGAAAATCCTTATGATGGTGTCATTACCAGGAAAAGTCATTTTATTTTTTTTCTTTAACAAATTTCACAACTCCACTCAACACTAACCACAGCTGGTGCCACCATAGACATGAACTCGCAATCAACTAAATATACTAAAATATTTTGTTAGTCGTCCCACATTCAAAAATGTTGTAATTGTTTTAATATTTATATTTCATTAATTTAAGAATTAATCCCATATATACTATATTACACATTAAGTATCTAATGTAAAACATAATACCACATACAGTGTTGTTATTACCCTTCATAATATAGTATTATGAGGCTCTGCAATAACAATCGTAGTATGGCATTGTAATGCAAGATTAGAAAAATAAAACGGTTACAAGTGTCTGCAATCATTCTAGTCACAATGCACAAAATTTGTACAGTCTAATGAGTGTTAATCATTTCCATGCAGTTAAGGTTAGAGGAGATAATTATGACTTTGCATTTCACAAAAGATTTCAAAATTAAGATTAAAAGATTTAACCAATAATAATAATAAATCACAATGTGTTTGTTTTTGGTGTAAATTGTGCAAATGTTATAATACCTGAAAACACATAAAACAAATACGCTAAGAAATAGTTTGTTTCATGGGTTTATTCCTCTCTCGTTTCAAGCTCTTTTCACTGCCTTTATTAATGAACTGTGTGAAGTCCAACATAGAGACTGTCTTAAGACAACTGAAGGTAAATTAATTAATAATCTCTCTTTGTGTTTGGTCTTTCAAGCACCCTCATCAGCACTGAACAGATCCAGACCATACCAAGGTGTCCGAGTCAGAGACCCAGTCAAAGAGCTGCTGAGGAGGAAGAGGAGCCTGGAGCCGCACACCACCAAGATAGCGCCTTCTACTGCTGTGAGGACACTGTGCCACCTGACATTATAACAGATTTACATGATGCTTTTTATCAGACACTTTGAATGGATAATAAGCATTTAGTCATTATTACAATTATCATTATTCAGAGATCATTTTTAACAGATCATTATTATATCAATCATTATTACATGTAAGATTTTAATTTAAAAAAAAAAAACATATATCGTCAACATCCTCAATTCTTAACAGACTTTTACACACAGTATGCTTTCTATACATAGAAATGCAAAGTTCCCTACATGTTTTGGAAAGGTTGGTCCTCCACCCTTACCAAAGAAAATCACTTTCCAAACAGTGAAACCACATTCTTCCCAGTACTATTATCAGTTCATCATTAATCATTAAACAAACAAGGAACATGTCATCCTCTATAGCAATATATAATGATTACTCATAACCATGCACTGCTGGATTAATCAAACATTGCAATTCTGTGTTATATCAGATTATTATTAGCTATTCCTTGAAGGAGTACTTGATTACTGAAAATAATCAGAATTGCTTTAAAACATTTTTGCCTTGAAAACAAGCCTACAGTCTTATCTTGCCAGGGCTCTGACAGTGACAGCTAGTGTTTAACTATCAAGTTCATTAGCATACTTACATAGACAACAGTTGTGGAAATGGATGCACTTTGCTTGCGGCTGTTTACAGCACATTTGTTGCAGTTTTCTTTGCAGTAGTTTTAAAGATGATGAAAAGTGAAAACAATCTGTCCTGGTTGTACCATGCCTCGCACTCCCTCTGTCGTCTGGGTTAGGTTCCATTCACAACGAGATACAGGATGTGTTGTGTAAATAATAGATGGGTTTATAGTGAAAAAAAATATAGTGCTGGTATTAGCAGTGTTACTGTAATTTATATTACAATAGGTGTCATTTTTACTCAATCCTATTATAGGATTATTGTAATCTTTATATTATCTGAATTACATGCTTAGTGTAACGAGATCATGTTACAATAATCAAAAGTTATTTATATAGTACATTTAACATGACATTAAGTCAACCAAAGTGCATAACATATGGCAAGAAGAACAGATAAGAACAAAACAGTATGAAGATAGTAAAAAAGACAAGACAATGAGACAAACAACAGTAGGACAGTATTATGATATACAACCATCTAAAAGCTCTGCTAAAAAGAAAAGTCTTTAATTTAGATTGAAATATAGATCTGTATGGGAGTGAAGTTCCAGAGGTAAATTAGTCCGCTTCTTCATGGGCCACTATAGCAAAGGCCCAATTACCCCAACGTTGGGCCCGGGATACTTCCAGAAAATACTGGGAGGTTGCCTGCAGTACCCCATATAAGGATTTAAAACCAACAAAATTTTAAAATCAGTTTGATCAAGTTCCAAGAAAAGTTGGGCTGCTGGAAAGCCCAAACAAAATGCACCCAGTTTAGTCATTGTTTTGACAAGGGGGTGTTTTCCAAGAAGGGCAACGGAAAGTAAATCAGAAGGTTGTCTGCAAAACAATGAAAAGAAAGATCATATTTCCGTATAATCCAACCAAAATTTAACAAGTAGAAAAAAGGATCGGACCAAGTGCTAAACCTTGCAGCAATGCACATGAATTTATTGCTCTTAAAACTCCAGAAATGATATACAATTGCAGTACCCTAGATATCATCAACATCAAATTACTGTTGAGCATACAGCCATATTACAACAGTATTATATTAACATTTTGACAGTTTGTTCTTTGATGTACTACTTTAATTGTATTCTGATGATTTATTTGTCTCTTCAGGCATTTGACTGGACTGTCAAAGATAAGTGAAGTCAGTGCTTTTTAGGCTGTCTGCAGCAGGGAGGTTACTGTAGGGAAATGCAAATGAACTGAACCTCAAAACCCATTTGGTGTTAAAAGTGAATTCTGCTAAGGAGAAACTGTAAAATGACACACCATTATTGTTTAATTTTGCAAATTGCAACATTATGGTTTCCTCTGAGCTGAAAGAACAGGGCCTGGATGGAAGCAGTGAGGAGCCAGGGCCTATCCCAGAGCAAAAGGGGGATTTTGTCCTTATATATTCCAGGTGTTTTTCCATGACAGTTAAAGCCATTCCCTGCATGGCTGCAGGGCTGGGCACACAGCCCTATGCAAAGTAACTTGGAGCCTTGCCAAAGAGCCCTCCCACTTTATACTTATTCCATCTAGCAGACCCGGAGAGGATAGATAGCAATTGCACATGCTCATAAACACATATATGCAAAAACATCCTTTGTAGAGACCTTGTGATAAGAGAAAATTATGGAACATCACTCAATTCGAAATTGTTTTTCTATGCTTTATTTCCAAATGCCTGCATGAAATTGATACTACTCTTTTTTCACTGAGATTACTTCTGAGGAACAGGGAAGCAGATTTTGATACTCCTGCTGGAAATTATCCAAAAAGTTTACTCCATTTTTTATGAAATTAATTTGTCTTGTGTATTTTTGATCTTTGAACGTCCTCTGAGTGTCTTTCCAGGGATAAAGGTTTTGAAATTAATCCAGTTGTTTCAACCACAGTGGTATCGCAATACTCACTGTCCACACACAGTTCACCTTATTTTAATAATAGTGTCACACTGGGGAAATTTGTCTTAGCTGCAGGGCTGGACTGGACAAAAAACTGGCCCAGGCATATTTTGTCCCGGACAGCCCACTGCAACTGGTCAACTGATATACTGCTGCTTCTTGTTTCACACACTGGAAACTGTATGGCTTACATGAACAATAAATTAACAACAACTTAATTAGTTGGATGGAGCCAAGTTAGATGTTTCCCCTCGTATTAGTCTGTTTGCTATGTTAAGCCAACCAACTACAGGCTTCAAGGCTTCATACACAATATGAGAGTGCAATGAATCCATCGCCATGTTTTCACTGGTTCAAGTTTGAACTATTGCTCTGAATAATCTACAACTGTGAAGCACTGCAGGCAGACATATCATGCAAGTGATAATTGTTCAACCAGAGAGATTTGGTTTTAGATCCGGGTGTTTGCAAATTTGTCTTTTTGAAATGCACTCACCCAGTTAATGCTTACCACAGTCGGCGGTAGGTTTGCTGATGCTTTAGCTTTACATGAGTGTTTTTCTTGTTGTTCTTGATTGAAGTATTGTTGCTCACTGTTTGTTCCTGTTGTTCATACTGATTACAAAGAATCTAAGTAATTGGTATAGTAGTCTTTGTCTTAATACTGGTTTGATTTAGTCAAGTCAGTGTTTCATTAGAGAGAATATCCACAATTTAGACAGCAACAGCAACACTTTTAATGAACATATAGATATGAGGAGCTATATTTAAGAGCTTTTGAAAATTCAGACTTTCTTCCACCTTAAGCCTTCAAATCTTTTTTAGAAGTGTAAACTTTACTTATCAGATCTTAGTATGTTCCGAGAATCGTTAATAGTCCTTCTAATCTACTTCCGTCTCTGGGTGCAGCCCTACTCCACCCTCACTCTTTGAACAACTTCTGCTGGTGTAAGACAAGTGTGTCCGTTGTGCCTTCAGGGAATATTATATCCACTTACGCAAGCTGATCGATTAGTAAGTTGCAGTTTAAAGCTTTCCACTAAATTGTGGCTTGTGGAAGATACTTATCCATTGTTTTTATCTTTGTGAACGTGTTCTACTATTTAATGTTGTAGCTCACACTTATGTAACTAATAACATCTATTTCTAACACAACACAGAACTGCAGTTAATAACTACACAATAAATCTATATGTGCAACTGACAGTAATAAGTAGTTGTATTGCAGAAGCTTTAATGTTAATGTGTTCAGCCTTGAGGTCTTCTATTTTATTTTATTTTGCAAGGAAACAGGTCAGTTCATTTGCATATTGTTTTTCATGCCAGGAATCTCAGAAAATTGACCTTTAGTTAGCGAACTCTGTCAGACCATGCTTATATGTGAATACACTAATAAAATCTTGCACACACACGCTTATTATTACAATCTTGGCTTCCTTATAATCTTGGCCCACCTGCAGCTTACACCTGTACTTGTCGAATCTAAGTATAAATACTATATATTTATATATCAACATTACAGTCTGGTATAGTTCTGCTGCAGCAACATGCTCAACTCACTTTGTTGTTGATATTCTTTTCTTTTAGGATGTGATTGCACATAACAACCAGTCATCATACACGCAAGGTACTTGTTCATACTTAACAGCTGCACAGTTACCAAACCGATTCCAGCAAGTAAAGCACAAATGTCATGTGTTTTCAAAGACTCACACTCCACTTCTTTTTGAAATTTAGCTCTCTTTGGCTCTGATGTTACCAGCAGCACCTCAACTGAATCTGCAGCTGGTGATGGAGGGCTGCAGTACACTGGATGGAAAGCCCCACCCCCTGCCACCAGTGCTGGCTTGCAGCCTGCCATGGCACCATGGTCTTCACCTGAGTACAACCAGCAGGAGCCCTCAGCCCAGACTCTGGCCTACCCAGCCACCCCCACCCTCACTGCAGACGTGTATATGCAGACTCTGTGCCCCAGCTACACCATGCTGACCTACACGCACACACCACTTCTAACTAATTTTGGGGTGAGTATGAAACTGTGTGTGAATAAAATAATGTTTTAGCAGACACAGAACATACATTAAAAATTACAAATACAAAAAAAAAAACAAACAAAACAAATCAACAATGATGAAAGAAAAATCAATCAATCAATCAGCTATGACCAGCTACTCTGCATTTTGGCAAAGGTAGAAATTTGTGCCAGCTTGCATGAAAATTCTACTTTGTAGATCACATCCTGTTCCTGACCTTAGAGTCATACTCTCTTCAAAATATCAATTCTATTTTTTCATTTTATCAAACATTGTCCAGTAACCCTAAAACCAAAATATTGGTGGATATTTGGAAATTACTCCTACAGCTTTGTGCCATTGTTAAACTACTGTTTCACCAAGCTGTGCCAAACTTTAACTAAACCTTTAATTACATTTGAACTATAGGTTCCGCAGAGATCAACCAACATAAATAGTTTGCCACACAAACTACAGACAGAGGCAGTCTAATTTGTCATTTTTGGTCAAAATAGTGTGTTTGTTACTGTACCAGTCTTAAGGAGAGGCAATGCTTTCTTTTCAGTAATTCTAATAGATTAACTACCTTTCCTAGCTTGTAGGTAGTTTTAGATACTTTTACAATCACAGTAACAAACTATTTTTTCCACTGGTTAGCACAGTTGCATAACACAAAACTACACTGCTACATTTTCTCTTGAGGTGAAAAGAAGCTTGCACTGAATCTCACAATGTGTTTCAGCAGCTCCCAATCTGGTGATTTAATGGAGAACTCAATCCATTTTAGATATCAAAGTCTATTCACAGTACTACCACAATGTAAAAGTGGGATTTGTCCCCAGTCTTGGTTGTAGCTAAAGAGTACAAGTTTAAAAAGGAAGAAACACCCATGTTGAAGAAGCAGAAGGATGTGGGCTTAGTGGAAATATGTAGTTCATTCCTCCACCCTTGGTTTGAGTTTTGCAGCTTGAGGCTACATTAACCACAAATCTGTCTTTAGTTGAGTTGCATTGTGAGTAATGGTGCTTAGTTTTGAAAAGAATACAACATTTCTGCATCAGTAGCATTAATTTGATCATTTAAGTGTAAGCAATAATAACAATTCAATATGTAATCAATGGCATACACTTGGAGTACTGATGGTTTAATGCTTTGGATTAGAGATAGCTGGGAACTACCCCAGTTCGATTCCAGGGGACACACTCAGGAGGTGCTCAGCTAGTGTGTGGCCCCAGTGAAGGTACTATAGGTGAAGTGGTTTTGATGCTTTTTCCAGTCAGTCATTATTGTAGTGGATTGATACCGACATGAAAACCACCACTGTTCTCACTGGTCTCAGCTTAAAAAGACACTTTTCAAATCTCCAGTGAGTGGGTCCTAAATAACAAGACAGACATCACTAAGAGGATTTTGATTGGTTGAATTCGTTGCTTAGTGTTCCTCACAACATCACTCTAGCTGTACTGCTCATTGTAGTTTCCTATATTTAATTTACTGCTGATGACAGAGTTGTGTGCATTGTGTAATCAGAAAAAATGTTCACCTAAACAGCATAAACTATTGAGGTTTCATGTTCATGTCCTAGCTAGTTTTAGTCTAGTAATATTTTATTTCCTTATTCAGACCATACCAATGGCCCCTGCACCAGGATCCCTCCCTCAGATGGAGCTCCCAGACTCAGGGTTGACCTATCTCCCCTGGGCCCAGCCTCTCACCACTATATCTACCATGCCCAACCCAGGGGTCCAGTTTGCTCCCACCTCTGCAGCCCTACCTGGGTCACCTCTGGTGCACATGCCCTTGTCCATGTCTTTGACCACCATGATCCCTCAGGTGGAGGCGCAGGGTGTAGACCTTCAGCCGCAGATTCTAGACCTCGCACAGCGTTCAGACCACCAACTACACCATGAACCACAAGGCCAATCTCTGAATGAAGATCCAGAGTCACAATCCCCAAAGTATCCAGAGTCGGAATCACCAAACTTACTGGATAAACTCCTGGAGGATCACAAGGAAGACGGTGAAGAGGAGGACAAAGACTCGTACAGCACCTCACTGTTCATACCCAACGTCTAAAAATATGAGCTCATTTTGTCTGTAGAAAGCAGCATTTTTACTCTTGTTATCTCAGAATCCATGCTCTATTAGATCTTTTGCAAAAATTTTTAATTGTTATTGTTTAATGAAAAAAGATAAATCCAGTTTATTATAACCTGGGTCTTGACATTGTTAACTGTGGATGCAGTAACACAGTAATACAGTAATACAGCAATCCTGGATTGAACAGGTAGATCAGGCAACTGTCCTGGACCCCCAGAACTTCTGACCCTGAAGCCCCCAGTTTTTCATTTATTACAAATTTGTCTAGTAATATTACCACTAAAGGACAATAGAAAAGGAACATTGAACACACCAGTGACACATTGTAGTTTTAATATGTTTATTTAAATTTTCTTACTATGCTTATATAAAGCATATTTTTAGACAAATATGTGTTTAATTGAAATTATTGCAGAAAAGTTGAGAAGAAAATAAAAAAAACAAGCTAAATGACCTAGGATTATTGGTTGGTTTCTGATATTATGGGAAAATAGGTTTGGGAAACATGCATATAACGTAAGAGGATATCATCTGGCCCACAGGTCATCTGAGACTGTAGTAACATTGCTTCTGTGATTTTGGCCAGGGTGTAAACAAGCCCAGGGGAAAAACAGTGGTTAGCTTGCAAATTTGTGCTGGTGGGAAGGAGAACTGTTGACTGTGATCAGAGAAGTCATTACATGATAGAAGGATAGAAAAATTTTAAGGCTGCTCAACCGTTAGGAGTCTGGTGTGAACAAATCACGACATCCCACTAGACTTCTAAGGGTTAACCAAACTAACATCTTCTGAAGAGAGGGCAGTCTGAGGTCTCATGGGAAGCTTCACTCCTATCTCTGGCATGGGTCACAGAGGTTGTTACAGGTGATTCCGTCTTTGTATAACTGGAACCAGACACATTTCCATTGTTGTTGCTCCCTGTTAGGTTTGTCCCTTGTCACTGATCCTGTTTGGGATTTTCAGGGGAAGGCAAGTGTCCAATTTGGGGACCTCAGAATTGCTTCTCTGGTTTTTGCATCTGATTCTGTTGGCTTCATCAGGCCATGACCCAGCAAATAAGCCTTAGTTGCATTGAACCAGAATTAACAGTTATTAGTTACATTTCTCCCTTTTCTTCTGCAAATATGGCAAAAATGCCTTCCTCTATTATTGTTTTTAAATATGTATATAAAGATACAGCAAAGAGAAAAACCACCTACTCTTTTATTTGCTGAATTAAATTTACTTTATTTTTTATGCTTAGAAACTATGGTGTGTATGTTAAATTGAATCAGACTGATTTTTAAAATGTTTCTAATTTTTATTTGTTTTGCTGATCTTGCATTAGGATAATAATATGCATAAAAGTGTTTCCTTTCTAACCTGTATTTGATTAATATTCTTTTTAGTGGCTGTTTACAACACAACTGCCACTGGAAAGCATGGGGAAAACAATGGTTTCTTAATTAATAGGACTCAGAAACAGAAGTGGTTGTCCATCTACACCTGAGGTATTTACTTTTTATAAAAACTGCCATGAAAGTTGTCAGTTAATACGAAGCTGAAAAAAGATTGCATATCCTGCACTGCTAGTTTTCTTTTATCCCAGAAAATAATTTGCATTGAATCAGAAGATGAGCTGGACAAATGCTTGTGGAGACATGTTGACTCAGGCAGAACAATAATTAGCTCAGGTACATAGTAGCAATATGTCTGCACCATTCCTGAAAATTGTATATTTAAATGTGAGGAGATTTTCATAGCTGACAGAAATATTATGTTTGAGTCCTAGAAGAATATATGAAAAAGATGCTCATGTGCAGAGACTAAAAATTGTATATGTTCAAAATGTGTACCAGGGTGTCACCCAAGGTCAGTGAAACCAAGTGAGTCATTTTAACTAACTTTAAACTTACCCTTCAGGGTTGGGGGCAGGGGTACACCCAGGACAGATCATCAGTCAATCACAGGGCTGACACATACAGAAAGACAATCACCTTCACACCCAGAGGCAATTTAGAGTCACTAATTAACCTAACCCCAAACTGTATGTCTTTGGACTGTGGGAGGAGCCAGAGTACCTGGAGAGAAGCCATGTAGACATGGGGAGAACATGCAAACTCCACATGGAAACAGGAATGAAACCTGGGGCCTTCTTGCTGTGAGTCAATGGTGTCAACCACTGCACTGCTACACCACCAACTGTAAACTTAAACTGCATTTTTCTGTCAAAATGCACCCATGCATGTAAAGTACCTACAGAAAAGCTTCTCCAGTGTTTAGTAATAAAGACACTGCACATTAATCATCTAGATAGACTATTTTTTGATAACATTTAACAAGTATTTCTCAAAGGAAACTGTTAGTGAAACACAACACATTACATTTCCCTCTAGCATATGATGTGTTAACACAGCAGTGCCATGCATGGTGGAGAGGGATATAGCAGGATAGTAGTATTGTAAATCGTAAGATATAGTACAGATGCTTTACCCAAGACAAATAAAAAACAATTTCGTAATTTTGTTTAGTATGAAGTGTTCTGTTGCAGGTTTTCTTGGCATCAAACATTCTGTCATTTTGAGCTGTCAGTATGCTCACTTACTTGGATCAACTTTAAACTTCAGGAAATGTTTTACAAACCTTTTTCTATGGGCAAATGGTAATTTAAGCTTTCTCATTCCCAAGGCTTTTAATTTTTTGAATACAGCATACTGGACATAAGCTGACAACTCTGCCCCAGTGCTTCTGCTTGCTCTTGGCAATGAAGGCCTCTGAGTTTCAGGGGTTTTCCCCCAGGGGAAACTGACATTGTGAGTGGGGCTGTAACTCATCTGTCAAATTTCACACCTGGAAACACCTGAGATCGTATCACATGAGGAGAAAATGTGATGGGCCTTCACCCGTGATGGGACTATTTGGAGAGAAGTTCAGTTTGCCTGTTGTCCCATGCAGAATTGCAAAATATGAGAACAAAACAAAAATGCTGAGAGAATACACTGACACTCCAATGACCATTGACAGATAACAGTCATGAAAACAAGACAAAGAAAAGAGAAAATGATTCAAAATAACAGAATGTAAGAAAAAAATTGCATATTTCTCATGCAAAAGAGGATTTATATGAATTGAAGCAGTGGAAGTTATCAGAGTAAATATGGAAATATGCAAAAGTTAAAAGGATTTGGAATTGAAAGATGTTTTTTTTTTTTACAGTTCATGTTATTGTCAAAATCTTTGCTTTTGGCTGACGGAATTACAGTAATGTTCAGTTATGTTGAATGTTATGTATTGAAACTTCCCTATATATCATAAGAGGGCCCCTCGGTCCTCTAGTGCCTTCCTTCCTGATGACAGCTGATATACACATATCGCTTACAGTGCTTCAGCAGGTACAAGAATAATAGTGTTGAAAAATAATGTCATGTGTGACAGTTTGCTTGTAATTACCTGTAGGTTCTCAGATTAGCATTTTCTTTCTCCTCCTTCTTTCAGTGTATCAGCCTAGTTTTTTTTTTTTTGTCAAAGGCAGCGCTGCTGCTGTAGTGGGTTGTATCATATAGAGTCCCTGTAAAGTGCTCTATTATAGGAAAGGAGGTGTAAACATGTCTGTACACCACACAGGTGTGGGACATGCTCTCACAAGGCCAAATCATGAAATAGCTCCAGAGTCTCTCAAATCAGCACCCCATGAAAAATACACATTTCACAGTTCATCCAAATTAGAATACTCATTTCATTCTACACTATTACAAATTTATATCTTGGTAGTACTTTCTACTCAATGGTCATTTTTAATGGCTGCTTTAGGCATCAGCACCAAGTCATTGATAAGACCAATCTTTGAATAGCAGCTTTTATAAATGATAAATAATCGAAGTTTTCTCACTTTCTCTAATAAGAAAGTACAGTGAATACAGAGATGTACTGGTTGACTATTGTCGACTATTGTGCTGGCTAAGATTCACTGGCATGGTTAATTATACTTAGTGGCAACAGGGCAGCTTCTAGCTATTCAGGCTTATGCAAAAAAAGATGTTACAACTGAACTCAAAATTGAGTAGTGTCCACATTTATGTACGTGTGCCAGCCTAGTCTTTGGGTATTGAAAAGTTCAATGGCTTATGGGAAAGAACTGTTACACAATCTGGTTGTATGGGCCTTAATGTTTTAGTACTTTTTTCCAAAATGCAGAAGGGTAAAGAGTGTGTGTGATTGGTGTGTGTCGTCAGCCACAGTGCTCATGGCTTTGTAGCATGTGGTGTAAATGTCTAAGACAGAAGAAAGAGGATCCCTAATGATCTTCTCTGCTGTTCTCAATATGCACTGTAGGGTCTTGCAATCCCTGATGGTGAAGTTCCCAAACCAGGCAGGGATGCAACTTCTCAGGGTGTTCTCTATAGTCCCTATGGAGAAGGTGGTAAGGATGGGTAGTGGGAGTTGCGTTTTTCTCATCCTTTGCAGAAAGTACAGGTCTACAATTCAATTCAGTTCAATTCAGTTTTATTTGTATAGCGTCAAATCACAATTCAATCATTTCAAGGCATTTTACAAAAAAGAAAAAAACCCAACAAATCCCTTATGAGCAAGAACAGTGGAGAGGAAAAACTCCCTTTAATGGGAAGAAACCTGCAGCATAATCAGGCTCAGTCTGGGCTGCCATCTGCCTAGACTGGTTGGGGTGAGTGGATAGAGGAGAGAGAAAAGAACAGCAACAATAAACAACAAATAGACACTGCAGGTTGGTGGGGCCAGTAACTGCACATCAGCAATATACAGTTCCAGGACCAGGGACACCTGCAGAAGGTACACAGAGAGAGAGAGAGAGGACAGAGAGAGGGAGAAAGCACAAAATAGGGGAGAAAGAGAGACAGAGAACAGAGAGAGAGGGAGAGAGCACAAAGTTAGTGACATTCAATGGTGGAATATACATGTGAGGGGGATGAGATGAGGAGAGGGGAAGGGAAGGGAGGGGAGGGGAGGGTTAGGGTAGGGTAGGGGAGCTCAGTGCACCGATGGAGAGTCCTCAGGCAGTCTAACCCTATAGCAGCATAACTAAGGGATGGATCAGGGTTACCTGAACCAGCCCTAACTATAAGCTTTGTTAAAAAGGAAGGTTTTAAGTCTAGCCTTAAAAGTACAGAGTGTCTACCTCCTGAACCCAGACTGGGAGCTGGTTCCACAGGAGAGGAGCTTGATAGCTAAAGGCTCTGCCTCCCATTCTACTTTTGGAAACTCTGGGAACCACAAGTAGACCTGCACTCTGAGAGTGAAGTGCTCTATTGGGATAATATGGTACTATGAGGTATGAAGGAGCTTGATCATGAAGGGATTTGTATGCGAGGAGAAGGATTTTAAATTTTATTCAATATTGTACAGGGAGCCAATGAAGTGAATCTAGTATAGGATAAATCTGATCTCTCTTGCTAGTTAGGACTTGCTAGTTGTCAGGACTCTGGCTGAAGCATTTTGGACTAACTGGAGGCTTTTTATGGAGATACTGGGACATTCAGATAGTAACAAGTTACAGTAATCTAGCCTTGAAGTAACCTCAGGTAAGTGAAGTAACCTGACGGAGGTATTCAGGCCCAAATACAATAAATTCTGTTTTCTCTGAGTTTAAAAGTAGAAAGTTACTGGTCATCCAGGCCTTTATGTCCTTTAGACACGCCTGAAGTCTGGCTAACTGGTTTGTGTTATCAGGTTTCATAGATAGATAAAGCTGAGTGTCATCTGCATAGCATTGGTAATTAATAGAGTGCTTCCTAATAACATTGCCTAAAGGAAGCATATATAAAGTGAACAGAATCGGTCCTAGCACAGAACCTTGTGGAACTCCATAGCTAACTGTGTGCACATGGAAAGTTCATCATGGAGATGAACAAATTGGAATCTGTCTCATAAATCAGACTGGAAACATTTTAAGGCTGTTCCTTTGATTCCAGTCACATGCTCCAGTCTCTGTAATAAGATGCTGTGGTCGATGGTGTCAAATGCAGCACTAAGGTCTAGCAGGACAAGTATAGAAATGAGTCCATTATCTGAGGCTAAGAGAAGATCATTGGTAACTTTTAACAGTGCTGTTTCTCTACTATGATGTGCTCTAAATCCTGATTGAAAATCTTAAAATAGTTCATTTTTGTGTATTATTTCTGATAGCTGCTTAGCAACAGCTTTTTCAAGGATTTTAGAAATAAATGGTAGGTTGGATATTGGTCTATAATTAGCCAAGACTCTTGGCTCAAGACTAGGCTTTTTGAATGGGGGTTTGTTTACTGCAGTCTTAAAACCCTGTGGTATGTAGCCTGATACTAGAGATAAATTTATCAAGTCTAATAGAGATGAGCCAAATAATGGCAGGATGTCTTTAAGTAGTCTAGTCGGGATGGGGTCTAAGAGACATGCTCACGATTTACATAAAGAACTGCAGACGTGAATTCAGAGAGATCTATTGGAAAGAAGCAGTCTGAACATAACTGAGGTCTTAAAGACGATTCAAGAGCTATTGTAGTAAAAAATTCATTTATGGCAGCTAAGCGTCTGATAAATTTTATTTCTAATAGTTATGATTTTATTTGTAAAGAAACTCAAACACTGGGCTCAGCAGAGCTGTGACTTTTTGTCAGCCTGGCTACAGTGCTGAAAAGAAACCTGGGATTGTTCTTATTTTCCTCTGTTAGTGATGAATAGTATGCAGTTCTGGCTGTATGGAGAACTTTTAATGACAAGGCTCAGGGTATTAAACATGCAAGAAACTGCACAACACAGGTAACAACTTTTCAGCCATCCAGGAAACACTTGGTAGAACTGACACATTTTACACCTGTAAATGACAGAACAGTTGAAGAGATCATCTCCAGTCTGGGTTCATCCACCTGCCGCCTCGATGTTTTACCCACTAGATTTCTGAAATCAGTACTAAGCAGTTTATTACCACAACTCACTCAATTCAACAACTTACTGACTTTCTCCTTTTAAACAACTGCTTTGTTGAGTTTCAGTCAGGTTTTAGGCTCCATTACAGCACTGAGACTGCACTCATCAAGGTGACAAATGACATTCGTCTGGACACCGACGTTGACAGAGTCACTGTCTTAATACTGTTAGATCTGAGTGCTGCATTTGACATAGTGGACCATGTGATCCTGTTACAAAGGTTAGAGGACTGAATAGGCATTTCTGGTACGGCCCTTAAATGGTTGAAGTCCTATCTTGAAGACAGGAAGTACTTTACTGAAATTGATAACTGTGTCTCAGACCAAATGGCATTGACATGTGGGGTCCCCCAGGGGTCTATCCTGGGACCCCTTTTGTTCAATCTTTACATGTTTCCTTTAGGCCAGTTAATACACAGCAATAATGTGTCCTACCATAACTATGCAGATGACACTCAGATTTACATATCACTCACAGCAGGTGAATATGGACCAGTCAATTCACTGTGTAACTGCATAGAACAGATCACTCAGTGGATGCAAAATAGCTTTCTACAAATAAACAGTGACAAGACTGAAATAATCATCTTTGGGCCACAGAAACAAAGAGAAACTGTCAGCAGTCACCTCAAGTCTCTTTCTCTAAAATCTAAAAATCAGGTTAGAATTCTAGGGGTAATCATGGACTCAGATTTGAATTTAAACAGCCATATCAAATCTATAACATTGTCAGCTTTTTACCATCTCAAAAACATTGCCAGAATCAATAATTTTTCACTATTTGCTGTTTCCTGTTATGATTTTTGCATATGTACTCTTAACTTGTCTTTTATTTCTGTAAAGCACTTTGAATTACTCTGTGTATGAATTGTGCTATGCAAAAATAAACTTGCCTTAATAGACTGTTTTTCCAGTGGTGTTGGTGTTGATGGACCTGTTGTGGCCCTCCATCAGGTGAACACCAGGTGAACCATCAAGTTAGTACACTTGATGATCTTCAGTGGAGGAGCTGTTGATGTTCAGTGGTAAGTGAACCTACTGTACTTCTCTGAACTCAACAATCATCTTTTTGGTTGTGGTCCCATTGACGGACAGGTTGTTGGTTCTTCACCAGTCCGTTAGCTGATCCTACCCTCTCTGTATGCTGATTCTTCATTCTTGCTGATGAAACCCACCAAGCCCATTAAAAACACAGACTCTGCGTCTATGGTCTATGTTGATGAAGGAGAAATAAGTACAGCGGTTTTACCTGGGGCTGTACTAGTGACCTTTTGGTTACAAGCTTGCTTTTCTAACCTTTAGGCCACCACTCCCCTATGTAGAAGAAGCATTACTTATATGAAAACCCTTAACATTGTAGTTAAGAGTTTATTATTAGATATTCACATCCCAAACAAAGTTAGCATTTATTAACAATTATCAAAATTATGACCAATTGCCATGCTACTCACTGACTCACTTCAATGGCAATGTCTGTTTTCTCTTTTTGTGGTTTGTTATTATTTCATCTTCTTTCCACTGACAGTTAAAGTGGATAACACTTATTATCTTGTTAAAGTGGCACCAGTGAGTGTGTGAGGTATATTAGGCAGCAGGTGTTAAAAGCAGGAAAAATGGGTAAGTGTAAGGTTCTGAGTGATTTTCAAAAGGACCAAACTGTGGTGGCTGGATGACTGGGTCAGATCATTTCCCAGACTGCATGTCTTGTTTGGTGTTCCTGGTTTGCAGCGGTTAGTGCCGACCAAAAGTTCTATGGGGAAGGACAAACAGTGAACAGACGACAAGCATTCAGCAGATATAGTGGTGGTCTCAAAACTAGAGTAAAGAGGCTGTTGAATTTGTCTAAAAAATGATCTCTAACGTTTTTCACTGGTGTGTTGCTCTTTCTGACTGACACAATGAGCTGACATGAGTGCCAACTAACTGCACTGACACATGTGGAGGAAGTGTTAGGCAGGTGATCATAGTGCTATGGCTGATCAGTGTTTAGGACATAGGATGTTAAGATTAGATAAAATTTCATCACCAATTTATGCAGAAAACCAGGAAATTGCAAACACTGCTATTGGTTTTTCTTGCAACTGAATGTGGTACATTGACAGCACATAAAGGCAGCCACACTGATCAGGCCTTTTATCTTATGTGTGGAAAGAAGGACAACAAGAGAATATCCAAAAATGCAATTTTTTTCCTTTAAAAGACCAGTATTGAGTGTTTTACTGTGGATACAGAAAGTCTGTTAACTAATCTCTAAGAAGTGCAGTACAGAAACACCAATGTGACAACAGAGACAACATTTATATTATAAATTTACGTATTATTAGTACGTGTGTTTTTGAGATTCTATAACATCTTATCAAAGCTCAGGTGACTTCAAAGTACTGCACATATTGTACAGAAAGTGTGCTGCTATGATGACTGCTTTCACTGCTTGCACATCAGCTTTATCTCGCTTTTCATCTGTGAAGAAAAACAGCCTTTTGCAGGAGCCACAACAACAACATAAAGATGAGTGGTACTGGTACCAGTCCTGCCAAGGCCTGTTTTCCCTGCTCTGAGAATATTTAATTTGAAGGTTATCCTTAAACACTCTAAGTGCCATAGATCAAGATAGCAGGTCACACATGGGAGAAGGAGGAGGTCCACAGGAGCCAGCATGTTGTTGTTTTCTCACATTTTTCCTTTCTTCAATTGTTCTCACATATAGATATCTCAACAGTTATCTAATAAGAGGGATGATGCAGGTAGGGTCTTAATGCCAGGAATGCTGTGGTTAAATAAGTAAGGGGTTAATGATTACCTCACATTGGTGTTTTTTTAAGCTCATTCTAAATATTATGAAAAACCTGACTGGCTTTTCCTTTACATAGAAATTCCTCCATGTGGTGCTTCCCTTTCTGTGTGGTCAGCGTCTATCTGCTCTGCCACATCAGCTATAATGGATCATGGCAGGTAAGAAAACAAACTATGATCATAAGTGTTAACAAAGACCCAATAAAAAAACAAATAAAAAAAAAACATGAGCTTTGATGAATTTATTATAGGCTGAATCACCTTTTTCCTCTTTTTTGCAGTAATAGGTTTTTATAAAAACTATGACTTCAGTCCACTTCCCAAATAAAAAAAACACTATTACCTCAGATGGGGTGTGTTCAGACTCCACTTATTCTTCTGTTTGATGTGTAAAACTGTCACTTTCTCAGTGTGGTGCACAGTGTGTGACCTGCCAACCCAGTTTTGTTATCAGGCCTCTGTGTGTGTTTGTGTTATATGCAGAAATCATGAATCAGTGTAAACAGCCCTTGATTTACTCAATAATTTCTCTGATATGAATATACACAGATGAACTGCTTACTTATCACCTGTTGTGCAATGCAGTGTGATGTTATTTACATTGTTTTCCATCCACTTTTTCTTCCACTGTGATAACGCTGCATTCACTGGTTGTCAAAGTTAAACTGTAATCTGACATTGTAAATGTTTTCATATCTGACCTATCCAGTAATCAGAGGACCATTGTTACATGGCAAATATTTTTGGGATTCAGTAGAGAGTACCGTTGCTTAAATATTAACAAGGACCAAAGGCGCACAGTTTCTACACACAAAGGATTTGTCTCAATAAATCTCAGCATAAAACTTCAAAGGAGTCTCATAAAAGTGTGCAATACCATCACTGTACAGTGCACAATGACCAATTTCATTTGGAATAGATAGACAGTGTCATGGTAGCTATATAGACACTAGTCATCACTGTTCCTCTGTATTGTACCATACTGAGAGTAAAAAAAAAAACTGCCTGACAGCTAAACATTTTAAGAACACATATCTTTTTCTCAAGGAGTAAATTAATTGTAACACAGATTTCATGATTTTTTTTTCAGCTGGTCCTGTTAGGGGTTGCCACAGTGGATCAATTGATCCACATGATTGATTTGGCACAGGTTTTACACCAGACGCAACCCTCTCATTTACTCAGGCTTGGGGCCGACACTACTGCACTGGCTTGTACCACCTAAGGGGCTGAGTCTGGCAGCCCCTGGTCTTCCAAGGCAGTCTCTCATCCAAGTACTAACCAGGTCCAGCTGTGCTTAGCTTCCAAGTTTGGATGGTACCAGGCATTTGCAGGACGGTATGGCCTCGTAACACAGATTTTATGACATTATACTGAAATTTTAGTTGCTCTTCCCTTTATATATTGTTTCTATACTGATTTAGCATTATGCGTTTTTAAGAAAAAATGTTGCCAGAGAGGCAGATTTTTCTTTCTTGTTAAAATCTGGTGTCTACTTTATCCATAGTTTGTTTGGAGATTCTGGTGTGTTATTCTGGTACTGACCACTTTTAGCCTTGTGCCTTCATAGCCTGATCCGGTGATCAGCAGGCTGCACCACAATAACACCACACCCACAGATTTGTCTTAAGGTTTAATCCATAAAACTATCCATCTGTATCGTTTCAGTATATTTTTGACCTGACAAGTGTTGTGGTAGATATTTTGACACCACATAAAGAGTTATAATTATTATGTGTATCAGTTGTATGAATGCAAAACAGTGACCGTCTTTCCCCCTCTGTATCACAAAGAAAATTCAGCCTCTCCACCCACACACATGCCAACGTTGAAGTTCAAGGTCTTCTGACCAGCTCATCTGATACCGCTGAGCTACAAAGCTTTCAGATAACCCCGGACTTTTATGGGCCTGGCACGTTATTAATCAGTAGTGGGCAAAGGGTTGTTATGACAGTTTTTACTGGGCATGCTCACTAAACATTTTATTGGGATAATAACCAATGGTTTTTGTGACAACTTGAACTCCAGCACCTTCGTTAGTGAACTCTTTTTGAACACTAAATCACTGATAAGCCAGACAGTACACAGGTGCGCATTTTTAATGCGGATGGGGAAAGTCCTGAAAATCCCTTTTAAAGTCCCAGGTGTAAACTGCTGAAACATCAAAATTAGGGGTATAAAAATAGCCCCAAAAAGTGACAGTGTCAGTTAGACCTGGCCTGCAAGACTTGGTTTATTGTCATTTTTGTTCAAGGAACACAACAAACTCTCCTCACTTCTTTAGGGGAGGCTGTGGCTCAGGAGGTAGAGCAGGTCGCCCATGAACCAGAGGGTTGGTGGTTTGATCTTTGGCTTCCTTTGTCCACAGGCCGAAGTGTCCTTGGGCAAGGCACTGAACCACAAGTTTCCACCAATGTGTAGGTGAATGGACAAATAGTATAAAAGCACTTTGAGTACTAGCACTATACAAGTATAAGACCATTTGCCTCACTTTGCTAATGCTCCAGTCTTTTATTTTTGAGAAGAGTCTTTTTTAAGTGTGGGCACAGAGACTCCTGTACAATTCAGCAACAACCTGAGTTTTTCTTCCATACAGGCTATGTAGCAGTGTGATTTTGTTGGCATTGCATTATTAATACACACTTACACTGACAGGTACAAGCAATTTAGAGCTGAACCAGAATGCCTAAACTAGAGGGGAGAGGAAACTGCGGTACTCAGGGGAGACCCACACAGAAAGGCCCCGGTTGGCTGCCATATTTGAACCCCCTTGCTGTGGGGCGACAACTGCCACCCCTCACACCCCTCACATTACTGCAAATCAATAACCAAATGAACAATGGTCTGCTTGTAAATGAATAAAAAAAATTTTTATAGTTGCAAAATCTTCCTATAATGGTGTGTAGAAAAAAAATCTGTCAAAGTATTGTCTTGTCAGTATGCTTAGTATTGACAAAGACAACAGTGCCTGGAAATAAAAGCTGGCTAAGGAGCTCTGCTGAGGCCGGATTGTAGGCATGCTGCCAGTCCTCTGCAGGGGGATTTCCACACGTGTTAGTTGAGCAGAAGCAGGAGGGGAGCTCGCTAACAGGATCTGTGGAGTACACTATGTACACACACACCTTGCAAACTTTGCTGTGACCAGTGTCAAATACTCAGCAAGCCTTTTCAATACCCTGAAACTCATCTCAGTCCAGAGGTTAAAGTCACATTTTCTTAGGAAACTAATAGGGCGTCAGTTTTCATAACTTGATTCAACTTGCCATTTGACATAAGACACCTGTAGAAAAATATTTCACACGTTTATCGTGCTGCTTTATCTACCTGAACGAAGGCCATGAGCCATGTTTTAGAGTGGAACTTGCAAAGACAGGTAATAATCTATTCTTAAAGGAGCTCTGCATCTGGTTTGGCTTTTTTGCATTGTTAGCTAAATTAAGATTACATGACATAAGAAAAAAGTAAAGTAAAATATAAGGCTGGGGTGTTACAATAAATTTCAAAGTGTATTTACTTCAGCAAACAAACTACAAGTTGTTTAAAGAACAATCTGGGTAAATCAAAGTATGTTTTCACACACACACACACACACACACACACACACACACACACACGCACACACACACACACACACACACACACATTTCTATCTATCCATCTATAGAGAGTTGGTGGAAAAGGACTCACTGGTACTTACTTCCAAATCCAACTAACAAACATGTACATGAACATTACATTTTAAAACTGCTGGTTATCTTGTCAATGAAGACGAATGCCCCTGACGGTCCTGGACCATGAGGCAACTGAGGTCTGTGGTTTCACCGTGTGGCAATTACTTTCTAATAGTCCTCTGCTTAAAAATAGTTTCCTAATTACCTCTGAAGTTAATATAAAACAGCAACACATGAAACAAGTCCAGAGCATTTTTAGTATGCACAGTTCCCTGTCTATGTTGTAATCCATCCTTTGGCAAGGCAAGGCAAGGCAAGTTTATTTATATAGCACAATTCATACACAGAGTAATTCAAAGTGCTTTACAGAAATAAAAGACTAAAGTACATAGGCAAAAATCAAAATGAGAAACAGCAAATAGTGGAGGATGAACTTGAAATAAAACACTGTCAGTTGTCATATGTTATATGTCGTTCTAAAAAGAAACGGTTTTAGCTTGGACTTAAACATTGCCAGAAATGAGGCTTGTCTAACATCATCAGGAAGATTATTCCAGGTTTTAGCTGCATAGAATTGAAACGCTGCTTCTCCCTGTCTAGTCCTGACTCTGGGCACGAGCAGAAGGCCTGTCCCTGATGTTCTCAGAGTTCGAGATGGTTCATATGGCACCAACATGTCAGAGATGTACTGTGGTGCTGAGTCATGAAGAGACTTATACACAAGCAGTGCTGTTTTAAAGTCTATTCTCTGAGAGACAGGAAGCCAGTGCAGCGATCTGAGAACTGGAGTAACGTGGTTGTACTTCCTGGTTCTAGTCAGGACCCGAGCAGCAGCGTTCTGAATGTACTGCAGCTGCCTTATAGCTCTTTTTGAGAGCCCCGTGAACAGGCCGTTATAGTAATCTAACCTGCTAGAGATAATGACGCTCAGCAAGGAAACTATTTCTGAAGAAGCACATCCAGCTCTGTGACAGTTTTACCAGAACAACTAGTGCATGGTCAGTGCTGTACCTCAGCACTGACCATGCACTATATCTGAGAAAAAACATGGATGTGGCTAAAAAATCTATAGATTGTAATAGCCACAGTTTTCATTTCATGCACTAGCTGTGGTTTCTGGAAGAGGGACACTCAAACATCAAGGGTCACCCAGTATTACAGATTAGTTAAGTTTACTCATCAGTTTTTGTGGAGAATCTCCCAGCTCTAAGGTATAATTTGGAAATCCATGGTGTGTGATGCTTGACTGAAAACTTACAACAGCCTAGACAGTATGAACCTCTATCGTAATTCCCTGCTTTATCATCAGATGCTATTAGAGCCTTATCAGACACCTGAAGGGATGAAGCATGTTAAAACACACACATATACACACTCACACACATCACCCCGCTTCTGCGGCCTCGTTGAGCCACTTGCCAGTCTCAACAATGCTGCAAGAGTGACCCTGGAGGTAAACTGGGGGGACTTCAGCAGAATGCAAACTTGTTTATAGTGAGAGATTAGAGTGACAAGCTGCAGACAGATCATATCTTCATCTGTTCAAACTCTGTTGGTGTCAGTTAGGAGGCCAACATTCCCCTGTCCTTTGACTTTAATGCCTGAGAGCCCTAACCTTGTCTCTGTCTGCAGCACCTTAAGGTATGCCTTGCAGGGAATCACAGCTTTGACATTCAGCTGTCAGTTAGGCTCAGTGGGGAAATACTGTTACAATACTGTTGTTAACAGTTTATAAGTGTTTATATGTATGTCTGAATTTCTTGGAGGTAACCTCAAAAAGTCTTGAAGAAATAGTGCAGCACCATAAACCTTAAAAGTGTTTTTAAATCATTGTCTTCTGTTATATATTGTAAACCTCTCTGAGGCATCTTCCCACATATTCTGCTGAGGCTAGGATACTAACACATACCAAGAAGAAAGCATAGCATATGCATATTATTCAATTCTCATATCTCTATATTGGCTTCCAGTTAAATATAGAATTGAATTTGAGGGTTTGCTTATACAGGTTTCTCAATATTCTGGGCCCCAAACGCTTCAGGGATATGTTTGCAGAGTACAAGCCTGTTATTTGTCTCAGATCTGCAGGGACTGATCAGCTGGTGGTGCCCAGATCATGAAACAAAAAAACAAACAAAAAAATAAATAAAAAAACATGGTGAAGATTATGCTACTCACTGAAGGCAACAGCTCCGACTGTAGCCACTTTTAAACTAACTGAGTACAACATTTTTCCACAGTTTTCAACTAATATGTCACTTTAAATTCTGGTACAATTTGATAACTGCTTTTAAAACTTATTTACATGTGTTTCTATCTGTTTTATTTGACATTTTCTCTTTTAACTCTATCTTGTGATGTTTTTTTATTGCTTTATGTAAACCTATTTGAATTGCCTTTTTGTACGAAATGTGCTATATAAACAAACTTGTCTTGCACTGCCTTGCCTAGAGTCCAGGGCAACAAAAAGCTACGCTCCATCAGGTTTGAACAGCTCAGCTACGGATCAGGGTTTCACACTCAACCCATCTGAGAACATCACTTAAAATTTGTCACTTTCAATGATAAATTTGGTATTTCTAAAAACAAAAAAAACAGGAGAACCTATGTGTGAGAATATCTGAGAAAAAACATGGATGTGGCTAAAAACGTTCACGTGCCATTTTAACAGAGGTGGAAGTACTTAGATACTTATGCAAAAATAGCTGTAAGAGAACTTAAGTACAAAGGTATTATTATCAGTAAAATGTACTTTACATATTAAATGTAAAAGTCAGGCTTACAATTGCTAATTGTTAATTGTGGTTTATGAGAGGGCACATTTATGATTTGTCAGTGAGTATCAATCTTAATTTATTGCCATTGGTGCTAATAAACTAATATTTCAGTTTCCATCTGTCAAAGTCAAAGGATTAACTGGTCACTCAAACGTTTTTGTTGTTTACACCAAAAAGTCTTAAGCTGGTTTAAATTTCAACACAAACATTTTTTGTATTTTGTGCTTATACAGACCTACAGAGGTAAATCATTACATTTGATTTGGATATTAAAACTATTCAGGCCATGAAGTCATGTGAATGTGATGTCTGAGGTTAATGTTTTTTATACTTGGTCACTGAAAAATAAAATTTAACCCCAATGACCAGTCCTGGTGGCATGGTGATAGGTGCTTGGCACTGTCGCCTCACAGCAAGAATGTTACAAATTTGAATCCCCTGGCACTTTTCTGTGTGGAGTTTGCACGCTCTCCCCATGGCTGTTTGGGTGGTCTAGTTTCCTCCCACAGTCCAAAGACATGTAGTTTTTGAGTTAGGTTAGGGTGACTCTAAATTGTCCGTCTGTGTGAATATAATTGTTTGCCTGTCTCTGTGTGTCATCCCTGTGATAGACTGTGGATCTGTCCAGAGTGTATCTCACCTAATGTCAACTGGGATTGGCTCCAGAGCCCCATGACCCTTAATATCACTAAAATTGAATTTTATACATTTGATTTTCTTTTAATCTGACCTCACTATAAATATATTGTTTCAAAACAATTCAAGCCAGAGTGTGTCCTCACACCACTGAGTGCCTGACCTTGTGCCCATACTGAGGATGGTCTTTTTCCAATGATTGCTTCTTTCTTTTTATCTTAGTATCATCAGCAATGCACTTTGGAAGTCAGTTTTATATTACAGATGTCATTAACACTTTCAGATTTTCAAGAATTTTTATGATGGTGGTAGAAATAGTAGAAAGCAGACTGAAAGCAGTTTTGCTGTCCTTCATGTACATTTGTATTGCAATAATATTTTTTGATAATGCAGCAATGGAAACAAAGTTAGAAATTAAGACTGACCTGCAAGAGTAGATCAAGTACCTTCTAGATCAAGTAGCTTGATGAGCCAGACAGATATGATGTTATTACAGAAGCTGACTAGAAGTACTACAGCTTTTTTTTTTGGAACTGTCTCTTGTGCCTGTGAAAGTGTGTAGTTTGTCAAATGAACAATGAAAAAAATAAAAACAATCCTTCAGACTATCCAGAATGGATATGGTACTATGAATATGGTTCATTTCATCATGTTTCAAATCTAATCCTTCAATAAACATGCTTTACAGATCTGTTCTCCACTTAGCTCTCTTATCTTTGATTCCTGGTGAACTTTCTCTTCAGGTCAAGTTAACACTTTCAGGATTCCTTCTCTTGAATGCAAAGAACTTAAGTGAAGGGCTGCCACAGTTTAGTCCCAACATGTTGTAATGACTCTCCTCCCACATTTTTACAGCTTTCTCTGACAAACGTACAATAAATGAAGAAGGTTAAGCAATATGAAAGGTAACTGCAGTGTAATTCAGAAGAAACAGTGATGAACTTGACCAAAATCACGACTTACCAGAAACTGTGACCAGTGACTGGTGCAGTAAACTATACCAGTGGATGTTATACTGAATAATAATGCACATTATCAATCTGTATCGTTATGGCTCTACATTATTATAGCTGCCAAGCAGCAAGTCGTGTTGCATTACATTACAAATATTTTGCACTGCCTGGTTTTGCACCTTGTTGCACCTTATTCACCATATCTGTGCACTGCACTGTCCTTAATTGTCCCCTTGTCTTGCACATTGTCTAATGTACTGTCTGCACTGCTTGTACACATGCACTTGTGCGTGTCTATTATTTAGCACCATGGTTCCTGGAGGAATGTTGTTTCACTTCACTATGCACTATATTATGCACTGTATTCAATGTACATGGTTGAAACAACAATAAAAAGCCTTTGAACCCTGAGCAGTCGTCACAACATGTTCTGCTTTAGACTTACGTCTGTGAATCCTAAGTAAAAAAAAAACAAAAAAAACAGTATGTTAGTGAGTTTGACACATTTTTATTTAGAATAGCAACAAGTTATGTATATGAAAATAAACTTTGGTACTAAAAAAAGGTAATTAATGCAAAAATATCAGCCTTTCCATACATTCAGCATTCATCATATTCATTCAAAAAAAAAAAAAAAAAGGCCAAAGCACACTGAAATGCAAGGGAGGGGGCATCAAGCAAATAGTCGTACTTAATACTTGAAACGAATCATATTTACAGCGAGAAGTCAAAACAACACTATTGAAGGTCTCATCATAGTACATTATAACACATTTCAGAGCTCATCTGCAAATCTCTCTTAAAATAGGTCTCTTCCATAGGACAGGCATATGGATAGTCTGTGGGGTTGTAGTAAGGTGCATATTCGGGGGCAGAGAAGCTCTCCTGCTGGCCCGGCCAACAGTGAGACATGCAGAAACAGTCCTGGAGGTTGCAGTGCTGATAGTGGTAGTGCTCTGAGGCAAAGCTGCGGTAACTGGTCTCCATCCTGGTGGGCGAGTCATAACAGGAGGAAGAAGAGGAGGAGAACGAGTCCTGCGGCGAATAGCTGTTGTGATCCATGGGGCTGCAGAGCTTCAGCGTCTCTGCTGGGGAGCAGGGAGCCTGACAGAGAAGAAGACAGGGAGGATGATGAGCGTTATTTTTAGCAGGAGTTTACAAATACGTCATGGGACGTGATCAAAGTGACACTAGACCACATATGCTCACCATGGATGCCTGTGAGTGGGGTGAATTACACTAATTATTCCTTTCTATTAAAGCCTCTGAAATGATAGTGTTCCTCCAGTGATGTGTGTCTATATTGACCTATGTGAGTATTAGCCTGTTCTATAAGCCCACTGGATGAAGTGGATTTTATCAAACAAAAATGATGTGATTACAAGCACAAAAAAATAAAAAGTCTTCTAAATGTACCTCGAGGCCACACAAACATACAGGGATTACTACATTCTTAATTCAAGTGTCGACACAGGCCTCTGCTAAGGACAGGCAGCGATGCCAAACCTCCATCCAACAACCATAAACTCTGACAGTGCCTGAGGTGCTAAAAACCTTCATTACTTTAAGATTACAATTTGGAGCGTTTACCAATGATCTGAAACCACTCTCTCCTATTTAGGAACACATAAGAAATATTTAATTTCCAGTACAGTTTTGTTTTCAAAATTTTAATTTCTAATACCAATAATCATAGAATAACACATTTTATATCTGTCAAATTGTTTTTTTTTTCATATTTATAACACACAAAATAACAAAAACTTAAAAACACACAGTTTAACGGACAGTTCGGTCCGTGTCAGAAACCTACCATCTCATGCCCATAATAGTCCGCATCTGAGGAGAGTCCGTGGCACCAGGACAGCGGGAAGGTGGGAGGCGGAGGCAGGGAGGCGTTGAGGCTGCTGCCGCCGCCGATGTTATTGTTGCTGTTGTTACCACTGTAACCGTTGCTGGGCAACATCATGTAACCAGCCTGTTGATGGATGTCGTTTAACGCGCTCCCCTGCATCTGAATGGTGCACGAACTGTCAGGTACCGGGAACGAGGCGGTGCGTAGCTGGAACGCTCGCGTGCCACAGCTGCTCGCGTCCTCTTGAGGAATGGAGGGAGGAGGGTCCACGTAGCGACCTGATGGAAATAAATATATAAAAGCACTGAGTGCCAAAATTCCACAAAAAGTAGTATACTGAAAAAGTGAAATCGTATATGCTGCAGGTGAAATATTACAGTCCTGTGATAAATGTTCACCGATACATGCTGGGCGAGCACAAAAAAGTTAGAAAAAAACAGAGCCGCACAGGATGCATGTATGCTTTGCAAATGAAAAGTTAAGCTTCCTCAAAGGCAAACGGAGCGATTTGACAAAGGTGCACGCCAGTCTCCGCGTGAGAACAGAGCACAGGAAGACCTTTAAATAGGCCTATAAGTTCAGAGAGTGATGTCACGACACCATCAGCCAGCACATTTGAATGTAGCCTACGTTTATAAGAAGGGACCCTGCACTTCAAGAATAGAGCTGTCAATTGTTGACTAGAGTTGCATTCCAAGTACACTTTTCTGAGTAGAAGGGCAAAGCTGGGGCTTTCATATTAGTATTTTATTCCTGCTGTGTGTGTGGGAGGGGGGTACAGTAGGTACTACCGGTCATCAAGGACTGCTGACTTTACTTTTACACAAAGTCAACGTCAGTATTCGCTTTAGCTGCTTCGCGTCAACCAGTGCGGATTGGTCCAGCCGCTTATTGTGCACTGGGTATATTACATTGTGCCATGGCTGGATTTCTAATGTGAATCACTGCGCGCGGCATAAACATACAGACCTTACTTTGCTAATTGTGCATAGAAAATGTAGGTGTAGTAAGTCAAGGCTGGTTTCAAATATTGCAGTAGATCTTGGATTGGATTTTGTTGCGTGGGTAAACTTACTTGAAAATGTGGATCCACAAAAATCTTGAAGATCCGCGCAAGTCTGGGGTATGCAGAAAGAAGAGAAAAGATGTGAGCAGGAGGGACAAAGACAAGGATATTTTTTATCAGAACATTTGGTTGTGACTTTGAAATACACTGATTTTGTTGTGAGATTTTTGTGTTTTCTTCCAAAGGTGTGTGTCTGTCTGTGTGCAAATGTGCGTGTTTATGGCTTGGATGGATGGCCAGGACATCATTTACAGGGGCAGTTTGATTTTAGTTCATTTTGACAGTATATGGACCTGATGAGAGGGTAATGTGTGTGTGGGGGGGGCGGTGGGTGGTGTTTACCGTTTTAACTTTTTTGCTGTTGGCCTCCCGGGCTCTGTGCCTCTGCAGCAGCTCTTTGACCGTGGTCCTCACTCGGACGCCCTGGTACACCCTCGGCTTATCTGCATGAAGAGAACAGCATGTCCCTCATGTTTACTAAACAGCCTGCGCTGGACAATAGCAGATAATGACTCCTTCTTCTCTCCACCCAACACAGCTCCGCACCCCCTCCTCTTCTCCCCCTCAAGCCCACAACATGTTCTTCAATCAAATACACGAAATACATGTTTTTAAGTTTCAGGCATTATTGATTATTGATTTTCATTCAGTTGCATTCTCTGCACAAAGTGACTATATCAATATATTGTCTTATATACTGTTTATCTAAATAGCTTTAAGGTAGAAAACTTTAGTAACACATGTAATATAAACACAAAAGTGCATGGACTATGTGCAGTGCTTGGTCCTAATAATCGGTGCGTAAAGGCGCATTGGCAGCGCTGAGCTTCCAGGTATTTTTTGACCGCCTGCCTCGACCTTAGAGCTCCAGGTAAGGGCTCCATCTTTACTGTAACTCCCGGCTCGGCGTTTCCTATTACTCCGTAAGCAGACACTTTCAATGCAACTTGCAAGCGTTTCGCGCTCTCGAGCCACGACGCCCAGACCAGGAACTAAGGAAAACGGCACAAAACGCGCTACCGTAAGTATATATTTGTGATCGTAAACACGGATATAAAGGCGTAAATGTAGAAATCCAAGCATGGGTCGATCTAGACGACGATATACCTGTAGGATCGTTTGGTAAAGTTAAATAAAGTCGTCGGGCGAGGCGATAAAAGCACAAAGAGACGTTAATAGTGTAAAAAGAGATCAGTGACTAAAACGTAAAATATTTGTTAGTAAACGCGTTGGAGTTGTTGATCTAAGCTCCAGATATTTACAGTGGTCGATTCCAAAGTAAAGTTTGTATCGTTAACGCAGCTAAAACCAGTCAACTCTTTACGCATGTGAGCGCTGAGTTATCTGTCCGGTGATTTAATGAAATGTTCAGTTTGGGTTTCACTTTGATGAAATTATTGTCCTATAAAAATGCCGACAGCTGCTGTTTATAATTCAAACCTACAGTCTACTCCAACCCTTTGTTACTTTATTCAAATCACCCCTAGCCCAACATGGGCTATGTGACAATGAAACACTACGGCGTAGCGAATAATTAGCCGTATTTTCCCTATAGGCGAAGCTTGATTAAGGAACCCAGAAAGAACGCCTCGCATAGGTGCACGTAAATTAGGCCCAAAGGCGTAATTTAAAGCATTCAGGAGTGGTGAACCGTTTGGAAAAGGCGATTTGATAAGAGATTAAGCCTCGACTGCAAAACATCATCTGATAAATATTCATACAGTTAAATGCTACTTCATGATTTGTCTTAAATGTGGCAAATAGTGGCCCAAAATCACACAGCAGACACATCCCACTCTAACACGGTTACTCACAACGTCCTGTTACGCACAAGCAGCTAAGGCAGAAAGACTAGTTACTGAAATTTTAGTTTCAGTAACTAGTCTTTAACAAAAAAAAAAAAAAAACTCAGTACAGATCATGCACTTGTGACGGCTCGTATTAATAAGAATAAACTGTCATAAGAATTAACCATGAAATCCATTCATAAAAGTCGGTAAAGCTCTACAGGAGTGTTTGAATGCAAACAAACGACTCGGAACCACCCATCAGCAAGGAAGCTGATAGAATTAAACTACAATAATGTATTACTCTAAGTTTAATTTTGGGCTTGCTATAGAATATTTGGCTTCGTGGTGAAATGAACATCTGTAGGAACACTTACTGTACAAGTTACATTGATGTGCTTTTAATTTTGCCACTAAATATTTCTTTTTTTTTTTCTTCTTCTCTTTTCTGTCTAACAGGACAAATTGCTACAAAAAGATTTCAAGCTGAAAATCCGATATAATACTCACCAGACATGTTGGCAGAGATGAAGGGAGGCTCGCTGGAGAACACCTGTGGGACTCCACAACGTCCTTTTTTGCCTCAGCAAAATGGCTAAGAACGAAATTTGTGCAAAAGTCACCAAAAATCTCAACACAAATGTCTCAGAGTAGAGTCAGAGCATACAACAATATTGTAATATACCTGGGAACATATTAGTTTGAGATTTTCACCCTCCATGCCTACTATTTAAAACCCCTAGAACTCAATGATTTGACAATGATTTGATTGCGCGTTACTTTCAATTTGAATATTCAGAGGCAACGGAGTTATATCGATTTTTCAATAAAAATCACTATGCATGGACATTGTATAAGCCCCACTTTAATGTAATATATTAACATTTTTCAATTTGACCAAAATAAACCACATTTTTATGAATTTTATCCTCCTTTTGCAATATCAGAGCATCACACCCCCTCATTAAGCACTGCAGAACTGGATGCTTCATGTGCGCAACCTTTAACGCCGCAATTCCCCAAATATCTACCATCACATGTTTATTGGGGCCACTTTGCCTTAGAACAGTGTGTTCAACCATATTTTTATGCTTTATTTGAGAGAAATAACACATAATAGTGTGAAAGAAGTGGGCGTGGCAAAGGGCAGCAGCCATCTTTGGCATCGCAGGCCTCTGACAAGTGCTCTGTGAGCACTGCTGAAGACTGCAGGTAAAATACTCCGCAGCTTTTAGTGTTTATAAATGTATCTATTATATTTTATTAATTATGAATAAGAAACAATAACTTTAATGTGGTGAATTTTTTTTTCCCAACAAAAATCTACAGTTTGGCAAAATCCATCTGAATATAGACTATCTTCTTTATTCAGCACTGAGTCACATCATAGACATTTACCAGAGACGATTAAAACTTAAATGTATTAATGTATTAATAACCTACAGAAGCTTTAGCAGCTCTTCCTGTGCATCAGTCAGGGCCTAAATCTATTCACATCAGAGTATAAAGTGCTGCAACAAGCTTTTAGTTGTCTGTAGAATGGGAATCATATATAAGTTCAAGAAATATTAGAAATTACAACAAATATAGTGTTATATAGTGTTAATGTGTCATTTTCAGACAGCTGTTAACATTAGGAGCAATTTAGTCTCTCACACTGGTCAGATGTTATTAGTTAGACTTAATGACATCACTATAATTGTTGCAGTTGTCGCAACTATTATAATTATTATTAATACATCTATTTATTCATTATTAGTTTATTAGCTGCAGTCAGACCAGCAGGAGTAGTGGTAGTATTCCTACTAAGTTAAGAAAATGTAAGATCATGACCAGTATCACATGTTTGTGTGTCAGAGAGTTCTCAGACAGTTTTCACAAAGTTTCCTCTTCACTACATTACAGCCGTCAACACTTCTTCATCCCTGTCCTCTGGTCTCCATCACATCCATGTTTTATCTCCTGGCTCTTGCAGCTCAGCGGCTCCTCGCCTCCTGCTGCTGCAGCAGTGCTGGGCCCCCATCTAGTGGTCAAACACCAGCACCTCATCTCCTCGTTGCTCTGCAAATCAGCTTTTCAATCCAACCCAAACAGGATTAACTGAATAATGTCAAAGTCTCTTGTGATGTTTCCAACAACCTTTATTCCTCACCAACAAATACAATTCCACAAATTCTGAAAATGCAAAGTTTGCGAGTGCAATAAATGAATGTGCATCAGTTTGGCTGAGTTTGCTTTAAAAGCTTGATGAAAGTAGTTGGTGCTACATTATTTTGACCCCAATATTTAGCATTTATAAACAGTATCTTTATTTTGTATAGTTTCGACACTGCATAGATATGAGAATATTTATCTTTGTTAATGTTTTTGTTAAGGATTGTAACAAAACTGATGTATAAACAGTTGTTTGCATTGCATCACTGGGTGGATGTGAAACAACTTTATACAAATAAAGTGACAAGACTGAAATAATCATCTTTGGGCCACAGAAACAAAGAGAAACTGTCAGCAGTCACCTCGAGACTCTTTCTCTAAAATCTAAAAATCAGGTTAGAAATCTAATCATGGACTCAGACTTGAATTTTAACAGCCACATTAAATCAATAACATTGTCAGCATTTTACCATCTCGAAAAAATTGCCAGAATCAAAGGGATCATGTCTAAATCAGACTTGGAGAGACTCATCCATGCATTTATCTCTAGCAGGTTAGATTACTATAACGGCCTGTTCACGGGGCTCTCAAAAAGAGCTGTAAGGCAGCTGCAGTACATTCAGAACGCTGCTGCTCGGGTCCTGACTAGAACCAGGAAGTACAACCACGTTACTCCTGTTCTCAGATCGCTGCACTGGCTTCCTGTCGCTCAGAGAATAGACTTTAAAACAGCACTGCTTGTGTATAAGTCTCTTCATGACTCAGCACCACAGTACATCTCTGACATGTTGGTGCCATATGAACCATCTCGAACTCTGAGAACATCAGGGACAGGCCTTCTGCACTCATTCTCTTTTAATTTGATTTATTTACTATTTGCTGTTTCCTGTTTTGATTTTTGCCTATGTATTTTTAACCTGTCTTTTATTTCTGTAAAGCACTTTGAATTACTCTGTGCATGAACTGTGCTACATAAATAAACTTGCCTTGTTGAATGTTTGATACTATAGTATATCATTTTAATCTTTTTATCTTTTTTTTAGCTTCAAATACATATATCATTTTTTAATTTCTATTTGAATGGTTTGTACCTCTGTACATAGAATATTAATTGTAGCACACTTAAAAATTCAATGTGTAAATAAACTGTTAGAAATTCACTTGTTAGAATAAATTTGAAGTTAGCAATAATAAATAATGTTCACATTCAAAGGACTTTTTTATTTGCTACAAGTTATAGGGTGTTTGTAATAGTGTCTTTATGTGTATTGCGTTTTGAATTCAACAATTGGTTAATGCATAATTGCATTATCAGCATTGGATCCAATGGAAATCAAAATTGTCATTGTATCATATGGGAAAACTGAATAAGTGTTCTAAATGTATTTTTCAGGCTATCAGTTTCTTCGCTTTTTCCACTTAAATTATATCCACATATGTGGTTCTGAAATAAATTATATCTAACAGTTTTCTTCTCAGTGAGTCATTTTATTTATTTCATACTGGATATTTTAACCATTTCTTTAGCTAGTTTTCTAGTTTTTACAAATTTTCTAGCAAGCATGTTGTCTCATAATGTTTCACTGGACTCCCCTGTCCTGTGCATTTGGTCTGCCATAGTTGATATAATAAATATACTAAAGATCAGTCTCACAGCAGTCTGATTTCACAATTTCTACAGATAGATTCTACACACAAATATGTGGGAGTATAGATTTTACAAAATCATAATTTCTACTACTCCACAACCTTGCCCCATACCTAATGGTAAAGATAGAAGGATCCTCTGTGGTGCAAGAACCATGGACCACAAATTCATCACCATCCTATTTTATGAACTTTACTATATGATTGTTTTATTTATTTTTTCAGGTTTAAGGCTTATGATTACTTATGCTTTTCTGAACAAGTGCATACTTTTCACTCCCTTTTCATACAAATCAAAGAAAAAAGACACACTTTTTACACATTATAGAATTTCCCATGAGACCAGGCTGTGATATGGGCATCTTGGTCTTTGGAAACGCATTGAAAATTGTCCTCTTAACAAATCATCTTCCATTGAATCTTCTCTGTACTGTCGAGTGTTTGTTGAGTTTGTTGTTTCACTGTCTGTGAAACCTACAACTTCCTCTAAACTCTATCATCCAGTCAGTAGGCCCTCCTGATCTCATAGGAGGACCAGGGGCTTACCCCATCCTCTTTAGCCCATGAAGCGTGGGCGTCGCCATTTGGCGCAAGGCTGCTGTGGCCGTTGGCCTCCTCTGTCACCATCTTGGATACCAGGTCGCTGACGGGGCTGCTCATATAGGGTGGACAGGGGAAGGAGGAAGAAGGCACAGGATAGGAGCTGCTGGTGGTGAGAGAGTGGTAATGGGAGTCCTCCAGGGAGTGCAGGGTGTAGGGCTGGTTGCTGGAGGAGCCCCTGCTAGGGGCACGATACTGAGAGGGACTACCCGGGGCTTCTGGGCTGGGCATGGAGGGCGGGACGCTGATGGAGGGCAGGCTGTCCGGACAGAGGGCCTCCACCTGGGATATGGGCTCTGGAACTGACTGCTCCCAGGAGTCTCTCTGAAGCAGGAAGAGAAGAGAGGACAGGATGAATCGTTCATTCATTTATTTCCTCTTCTGACTAACGGAAACATTAGCTATCAGATACTGACATAATGGCAGCTTCAGATCAGAACAGGAGGTCTTTTGTAATGATGTGATGCAATTTATATTGTCTGAGACATCACACAACTATGTTCCCCAGAATGTCCAGAAAGAAGAAAAGTGAAGGGCAGCTGATTTTAAAAGCTAGTTTCACCCAAATAAACACAAATTACAATGCAGTGATACTAAGTTAATATTTGTTTTGTTTGCATAGATTTTAAGATATACATTTAAAAAAAAAAACAACAACAACAAAAACAGAATTATACTCATGTCCATATTTCACCACAGCGGAAATGTAACTCCAGCAACTCATTACTGGACCTCTCTCAAATTGAAGGTAACTCATGAGAAACATTTAAGGTGCATCTAAACAGTAACAATAATGCATCAAGATATACAATAGACATACAAGAGCCAAAAACAGAGCTGAAAGTGAGTAAGTATGAAATCAGGAGTACCACTTCACATGAATGCCACTGTTAATCCATTCAATCAGCACTGTAACTAAGACATAACTTGCTAACAAGCTGAATATCAGCCTAAAAGACAACAACAACTGTAACAGGAAATATCGTTAAGATGCACATTGCAACCTGGACCTGTTACTCATTCAGTGGGAGCACACTAGTGTGTGTGTGTGTGTAATGTACAAGAACCAGCACTGCCAAGTTTAATAAAGTTCATTGCACAGTTGGACTAGAAAAATAAAATACTCTGGAGTCTTCATCTGAGAGAAAGATGAGAATATAACAACGACTTTCGAAACAGCGTTTCTGTTGGGTCACATTTTTTCAAACCCTAGTTTAAAGGTGCTAACAACATATTGAATGTGTAAAACAGTACCAAAGCCAAACAAAGAGACTGCCATAGCGCCTGTCCATGATCGCCCACCTTTTCAGCTCAAACTGGTAACAATAGGTTTCTAGTTTCCATATCTTAGTTTCACTTTTCATACTAACACAACACCCTGTTTTGGCAGGATGGCCATGAATATACATAGATAACAAATCAACATAGCAGCTAGACAACTGAGCTGCAGTCCAGTGGTTTGTATTTCAGAAGTCAACTGGAAGTACTCTGTGAGCTCCATTGTGCTTCTCCACAAGCTAGTATGGTTAAAACCCTCAGGGCCCTTCCCAGCATGCACTGGGTTTAAAGAAGAGGTTCATAATATTTCAAGTCTCTCTAACAATAGTTGGGTTCCTGTATAAACACTGAAACTGGTTTTCCTCCTGTTCATGCTGCTCATGAAGAGAGCCCTACCTGAGGCACTTTCAGTGGGAAAACAAAATCCACAGTCTTTGTTTTGTGCAAAGATTTTTTGTGAAGCTAATACAGGGCTTTAGTCTCTGTTAAGACTATTCCCAGTGTCTTTAGCATGAAATTCATTCTTTGTGTGGACAGTGAACTTGTGTTATGCTGCAGTTACACAAAGACGGAACTTGTACTGAGATTTCATTTGACCGGCTCAAGCCTCATCATACTGGTAAAGTCTGGAACAGAATCAGGACAGTTTACTATGGGCCGAAAATAAAAGAAGAGGTACATTAAAAGGAAGGTATACTATTGACTACAAAACAAATAAAGTATGTCATCAAAAATCTATTATAGTTTCATAGAAAAAGTTTGTTTTTCTCCCAAATCTATCATTTATTTTTATAAATCTACACTATATGATATCAAAGTTAACATTTCAAATCAAAAACTGGAATTACCCTTTAAGTAAATTCCTGTCAATCATGCATGTGACTCTCCACCCATTCAATCACCTTTGCCATAAAGATAAATAGAGATGCTAATCCTGAAACCTACCAGAAACAAATGCGAGGACTCTCCGCTGAAGGAAGGCAGCAGGGATGAGAGGGCTGACGAGGACAGGAAGGACCCTCCAGAGCTGGAGAAGGCAGTGGCGCTGCGGTAATCACCGAAGGTCTCTGGGTAGTAGCTGTCAATGAGGGAGGAGTAGCTGGTCATGGTGGATGCCTCACAGCCCAGAGGTTTACCACTGAGGGTGGAGGAATAGACGTCAGGGGAGAACTGCTTGGTGGATGAACAGAAGTCTGAATCGGAGATGAAGGGACGCCTCATGCCATAGTAGCTGGGCAGCATATGAGACCCTGCAGGGAACAGCATAGCCTCATCATGACACTGCTCACTGGCATCAACCGCGAACCTCACATTCTTCAAATGTTAATGGGGGTCCTCCAGGTATTAAATATAGTAATAGTGCTGACTGAGAACATACTAACAGCTGTATCCTGCATGCAGTGAAGAGTGCAGAGTCTCACCTGGCATCTGCACAAATGAAGGCGGAGTGGTCGAGCCTCCCTATGAGAGAGAATAAGAGATAAGAAAAAGCAATCAGTCATTTTAATCGTGTGTAGATTTTGGAGAAAATATCAGAAGAAATTACAGGAAAGTCATTGTTTTTTTCTTACATGCCACTCTGTGTTGACTGTTCACATTGTAGCTAGTTTATATATATATATATATATATATATATATATACAGTATGTCAATACGGATACCCACCATTCATATTATGACAAGTAAAAATGCAGTTTCAGATATCCACGAGTGTATTGTCTGTTAATGGGTTGAAACTAAATTTAGGTTTTGTAAAACTGGATAGCAGATGTGTGAAATGGGTGTTTTTCCTATCAAGACTTTCAAGATTTCCAGGATGGCAAGTCAAGTCATTTGTCCTGGGAAGAATGACGCTGTGGATATATAACATGTTCTTTTGGACTAGGGAGAACTGAATTATGGGTATCTGAAATAGGAATTAGTTTTAATTTAGTTTTGACCAGTAACATCAGTTGTATATATCATGAAATGCAATTTTGTGAGTACAGTATCACATTCTAATTTTTAATTACCAACTAGTGAGAAATGATGAATTATTTCATTTTTGGATACCTAAAATGTACATGCAGACAGGAGTGTGGTTCCAAAAAAAATGCCTGAGAAAAGTGTCCAACAACCTAACCATCTGTTTATGAATCCATGTAACCATGACAACCAAGGTCCTGTAACCTTAAAGAATAAGTTTTAACATAAACCACGATCCTTTCCCAGAGTAGTTTCTGTTCCTGAATCTAATGAAATCATGAAATTTCCAAATCACAACTGCGCGTTTTCAATTCTTACCATGACCACAAATGTCTTATAAGTGTGTTGCTGGAAAAATCCCATGCCACACACAGGTAAAGGATATTTTGGAACAAGGATTTCCAACATGAAATAAAGATGAACACCTATAAAACTCTCATTATGAAAATAATAATAATGAACATTTTATATGACTGAGTTGTGTTTCAAGCTCTTAAATTATTCCAATAATATTGTTTCATTGATTTATTTTACACATTTTTGTCATATGCCTATTTATTTAATATTTAGTATTGAAAACTTTGGGAAAATTTAAACAAATCCAATTTGCGCTATTATACATACATATCCTACATATGCCCTACATTTGGCCACAGAGCATGGATACAGCACGCATAATTAGACAAACTGTAGATATGTAAATTCACCTGTTGCCTTCATATTTCCATATACCCAACTGCTACTCATGTTGTATTAAATTTATATGCATTAGACTAAGTACTTTTGCATTCAGATGGTCAAATTAGAAGACAGGCTGTCCTTCAGGATGAATTATCTGATAAATTTGTGAAAATATTCACAAATTGCTGCACCCTATTATATTTTGGGCTTCTTATAGAACCAATTTTGTTTTTTTTCTCTGAAAAATTGACAAAATAGTGGACCCTGTGTTTATGGGATGGCTCACTTTTCACAAAATCTTCAGTTATGAATAATATTAGTATTAAATGTATTATATTAAATAATATTAGTATGAGTATTAAACAAATATGATACAAGAATACTTAATAATTGAATGACTTTTGAAATCTGAACCACAAAATCAATCAGCATGAGAGAATTATAGAAATTAACATATGGTCTGATGAAGAGCATTATTGTACAAGAAACAACAAATGTAGTTTATAAAAATGTGTTGACAGTAAGAAGTTTATCCACTGCAACTAAATTATCACACAGGGGTTCCCAGCCTAAGGGGCATGACCCACACAGGGTCACAAGATTTAGCTAAGGAGTCAAAAGAAAATCAACATGACAGACAAGCAGAAACTGTGCTATGTGTACTGAACATATTTAAGTCATTCACGATTCTAAAACATCCATGCATCGATTATCTATACCTATCTATCCACTCTTTACTTGTACCTGCTTATTCCTAATTAGGGTCACGGGGATCTGAAAGGTAGGGGTACACCCTGGACAGGTCACCAGTCCATCACATTGAGACCAACAACCTCATACACTCACACACTCACACTCACTCCTATGGGCAATTTAGAGTCACCAATCAACCTGACATACATGTTTTTGGACTGTGGGAGGAAACCAGAGTACCCGGAGTAAACCCACACAAGCACAGGGAGAACATACAAACTCCACACAGGAAGGTCCCTGACGGGTTGTGAACCAGGGCCCTTCTTGCTGTGAGGCAAAAGTGTTAACTGCCAATCCACCGTGCTGCTACATTCAAATAAAATAAACAACCCATATTATCTATTATGTAACCTACATTAATATATTTAGACATGATGAATACATTAGATATGTTTTTTTCACAAGACAAAGTATAAGATTACTCTGCTGAAGACTGGTTTTATTCTGAGTGTATATCATGTGTACTGCATATGTTATTCTTCTTTGTCTATATAGCAAAGGTAGATGCAGATTTGTGAAGAGTCAGAGGGAGCAGAGTACACAGAGATGCAGCACACAGGGTTTGACAGGACAGGCTTGTTTACATACTGCTAACATGAAAGAGTTGATATTAAAGCCGAGTTGGCTGGAAGGCAAGCAAATTTTGAGGGCAGAATTTGAATGTGATTTGCCAGAGCCAAGACTTCCTCATGTGGCCCAGGTACGGCTCAGTGCATATCTGAAGGCTGCATATGGAAATCAGCTCGCTCAAGCTCAGACAGTCAGACAGGGTACATATGCATGTGTGTGTTTGTGCTGGAGGCCTGGGGTGCTGGGGTAATAATGATGGATTTATTTTACTTTGTTTCATTCTAATATTTTATCTATGTTATAGGTTATTACAGGAACACATGCCCATATATATTGAAGAATATTTCTACATTACATGTATTGTTCTTTCTTGATCTCTTGCTTTAAAGGTAGTTCCTTTACTTACTCTACTTAGCATGTCCTTAATGTTTCAGGACTTTATTTTAAAATGAGCCACATTTTTTGCAGGTATTACATTATTTGTTATTTTATCTGTATCCATATAAATTTCATTCAGATTCAGAATTGTGAGTTGTTGCTGTTTACTCAGACTTTCACCAAAGGAAAAAAAAAATCATAAAATTGTCCCAAACTGTCCTAAAACTACATCACACACTTTCTTCTCTCATTGTCCTAGATCATTTATGTAATAGCAACAAGTTTGGGCAGTCCACCTCAATGGAACTGTTCTCTGAAAAGAAAACCTGATGAAATCAAATGATGTAAGATCTTTATATATTTACTGTGTCTCTCCATGTTCCGACATGTGGAGACTCACTCTGCGGTCACTGTTTGCTCTTCTCTCCTAATGGCCTTTTATTCTCACTGATAAAAGAGCAGCATTACAGTAACGAACATAAAGATGTGGGTGGCTTTAGCTGTTGTGTGTCTTTTTGTCTATTGTGTGTGCATCATTAGATCTTCAATGCATCATTTATAAACACACAAGTAAACCTCCTTGTATTGAAAAGATATTGCATGCAGCCCAATGGAGTGGAAGAACAGCCTGAATGTACACTATGTGCCAAATCGATTAGACTTGTTATATACAATATGGAAACAGTTTATTATAAAAAATGAAAGTTGTCCATTTCTCATTTCAAGCCAAATGTCATTGTTGTTGCTTTTAACAGTTAGCATTTCATACTTTTGTCTGTTTATTATTATAACAGTGACTTTAGTTTTACCCAAACCATGATCTTTCCTTAAAGCTGACTTCTTTTAGTGCCTAAACCAAACAACAGAGACCTAAAAAAAAAAGCTGTTCAGGACTGTTTCCATGAAATGTTCTTGTTGGAATGGTCGTCCTGATATGATGACCAAACTGTGTCCATAATGATGAAGAACCATGTATGCCTGCTGCCATTATTTCAGTATGCACATTTAAACTGGATGAAGAATTTTGAGGACTTTCATTCTTAAAGAGGCTGTTGCAGCCATTTTCAAAAGTAACACACACAGAAGTCAGTTGCTGTAGCTGTTGGGTACTCAGTTACCCACGGCAGAGAAACTTGTGTCCTCTCCGACCAACTGATGCTTCCACATGTAGTACATCTCTGAACAGTGGCATCATGTTCAAAAGAAAACAGGGTTACAGCATTTTGGCTTTTTGCACCATTCATGCCACTATTTAAAAAAGTTTGCAAACTATTTTGTAATGTACTATATGAATATTGTTATACAGAATTATTTAAGATTTCAAAGAAGTTCTTCCTCCATTGAATATGGGTTCAAATGAAACTAAAACCTTTCCCCAGCACAAGGGTTACAATAACTACTGTTGTTTTGCTGTCCTCTAACTCAGAACTCTTCAGCCTACTGGTTGTCATCTCTTTGCTACATGCACTGAAGCTCTACATAAAACCCTGAGCTGAAGAGTCAGGATGAGCATCGTGTTACAGAAGCATCATTGGTCTTTGTTGCATCTGATGTATTTTCTCTTCAGTCTTTCACAAAATCCCATCATTACCTGGGTCGTTTGTGGCCTGAATATCTATAGAGTGGACATGCCAACACTGAACAGAAAACAAACAGTTCAGTACTGTCCTGTAAAAGTCTATTGACAGGCGGTTTGTGGAAATTGAAAAGCCAGTCTTGCTTGTGCATGCAGACGTCTAAAGTAGTCTAAATTCCCTGACTGCATGTGTGTGTGTGCTAGCGTCTGTTTTTGAAACAACAATAGAAGGTTTGTCTGCAGCCCATACACAGCAGAGGACAATGTTGGCTGGCAGGTGTGCGAGGCTCAAACTTTGCATAGGCACCCTCCTGCACGGTCTTTTTTTCTGTCTCTGTGCTACATGTCCACCTCAGTCCTCCCAGCCTGCCTCCACCTCCACCTCCACCTCCACCTCCACTTTCAGGGAGTTTTTGGGAGATCGTGGCCACAGCCACGATCAATGCAGCATTGTGTCTGCATTCTTTTGTGAGGTAAGGATGGAACTTGGCGCTTTGTGCCTCTGTACATACACATCATGCTTAGTTATTTACAGATAGGCTTTGCGTACTATCTAGGGCAGTGGAGACAGAAGGGGGGGGGGGGTACAGGTGGTCAATCATTTATCAGCCATGGATTGTTAGTGCACAAAATAAGCCAAAATGTAAACAAGGAGAAGAGGTTTTTAAAAGACAACTACTTAATTGTGCGTCCAACAGAATGTCAACTGTGGTTGCCTTGTGTGGTTGGAGAGAAAAATGAAGTGGGAAGAGACAAGACAGGGACAAAAGCAGAGCAGTTTAGAGTAGAGTCTGCTTACACTGTATCTGGGCCCATTTGTCTGTCTGGATCGCTTCTCTGCCAGCAGGTCTTTGACCGTATGCTTGACTCGAACACCTTGGTACACTCTCTTAGAATATTCTGGACACAGCAGAAGGACAGTTCGTGAATACACATTTGGAGGAATATCTGCTACAAATTCAGAAACAGTTCGACTTGTTGCACAACTTCATACAAATTTTCATCGATCCCCACAAATGTGTGTTCATTTGAATGTTTCACAGTTTTATGCATATAGGCGAATGACGCTCTGGGATTGCTGTGTAAATGTCATGGAAATTGCCTTTGGTTTGGTCAATGCAAATGGACAGCTAAAAAGAGCCAATTTACTACAAACACTTGAAACCTCACAGTGAAGGACATGAGGTTGTGATGGTTTAAGAAACAACATATAAATTAGTAACATCTAAATGGTGAAAATTCTGCATGCATACATCATTTTGGATATAAAATTGGTTTTCTCAAATCTCAAATGTGTGCTGGTGTGATTTTGGGGACATTCCTGGGAGGCAGCACCATAAACTCAATGAAAATGCAAACTTTATTATGCAAACAGATGCAAAAAACTTTATGTAAAAGACCCCAGCTTTTTGAACGTATCTTTTAGATAAGCCCCAACCTTTCTCCGTGGAGTGAGATTCTTAAAAATATTAGATGTTGTTATAATTAGATCAAATTCAAAAATAATTTTGAGCATTTTTGCTTTGATCAAAAAGTTACAAAAATGTATTTTCTAAACTCTGATTCCATATTCAAACATATGTTATGAATGAATATATTAGCATAAAAGTGCTTGATGTTATGTAGCAAGTTTTCAAATGTAACAGATTAATGTAATCTGAGTACTTCCTGTATATTTCTTGTACCAAAACATAAAACACATCAGCAAAGGAAACTACTAATAGGAGCAGATGTCATTAATTAATAGCCAAAATACAAATTAAATTGTCACACACATTAAAGGGCACCTACTGAATTTCTTCCCAAAATTTACTTTTGCCGCAAACATTCTGTCAAACATTATTTACAATACAATTGTAATAATAGTAATACAATAGTAAAGACAGTAGGAGTAGTTGTTAGTCTGTACATAAATGAATGTGCCTTACCTGTGTCCATGATGCTGTTGAGCAGTCTGACACACACACACACACACACACACAAACACATACACACAGACACTCACAGGCCTCTCTGTTGTCCCTCTGCTCTATTTGCTTACAGAAGTTAAATCCCAGAGCGCAGCACCATACTGAGTGCTGTGGCGTGCCACGATGGGAGCTTTAACCACAATGTCAGGAGGGCAGGGACACATGGAACATGCCACCTCACACTGCAGTCATGAGGAGGCAGCTTTTCAAAATGACCTTTATCTATTTGCTTAAATGCAAATGTTTGGTATGGACGTTTTTTGGACTATTTGCATGTACAGTCAAGATTAGGGATTGGAAGCATTAGGAGCATGGAAGAGGGACTGGGAAGCTGCATGTCATTCCTCCCAGACACCCACTCATCATCCAAAGTTAAAAGGATATATTGTTTCCAGTTTTTGATTTGTAGCTGCAGGAGTCTTCTTGCTGCTGGTTTGTGGTAGAGAGTGTGTTTTTGTTTCAGTTTGAGCTGCGGTATGTTTGGAGTAAAGAAAACCTACAGCAATAAAAGTACATAAGCAAAGCAAAGCATCTTCTTGTGTCTGTAAGCTGAGGTTTGGCATCTCAGGTCAGACTGCTGATAAATGACTTTAATTGTCTTTTCTAAAAATTATTACAAACACATCTGAGGCATTGTTTGCATAAAAGAAAATTATTGTGCAGTTTTCTACTCAAATCGACATGCTTAACTTTGTATAAAACAAATGAGTCATCTCAACCTTGTTTTCAAAGGAGAGGGAAGAATAGCTGGGGGCATGCTTCGCTAAAATAGATGTGCCTAAGGATTAAAACAAAGCTCCTGTCGGACTTTTTAATTGTTTCCTGGGCAAACCTCAGAGAGCTCAGCCTTCTGATTCAGACTCCTCTGTTTTGTTCAAGTCAGTAAAAATTTACATCAGCTTCACATACCAAATGATGGCAACATTATACACATCGACAAACACTATTTCATAACGACACTGAAACCGGTGGGATAAACTATTAAATAAGAATATTAAAGTGTCACAATTAATGCTTGCTTGGCTTTGCATGTACAGACCCAAGCAGGCATAAAGTCATACAGCAACACCAAGCTGTAGTCAACAAGTCAACAAATTACACGCACTGAACATATTTAGCTTTTTATCTCTTCCACAAATCAATACAAATGATGTTGGCATGTGATGAAACAGCAGCAGTTCACAGGAATAGCAAGTTGTGAGACAGTACTGTTCTGTACTTTCAATAAATACACTTTATACACAATTCAGAGCATTTGAAACTAAAATATATATATATATATATATATATATATATATTTTTTTAATACAATACTAAAAATCATGTTTTGTGGTAGATTAATCCTGCAAACTCATGGGTTAATAGTCATGAACAAACTTCAACACCAAGCTTAGGTTTTTGGTATTTTACCAAGTGACTACAACTGAAGAGTTGAAACATTTGAAAGCCTTTTATTTTTCTGACAAAAGAGTCAGAGTTCAGTACACCGTGTAAAAGAAGTTGGGCATATGAACCAGACAGAGATGCTCGACATGTTAAAGTGTTTTTAACTGACCATGAATTTAGTGCCTCCAAATGGTCAGCTGAGGTTTTACCATAGAGAAAATACTGCAGGCACTCAGCATGCAGACTCTTGTCTTGCACGTCTCACTAACTGGAAAGAACCAGGGCAATAAAACAATACTGGTTCAATCCAATTCAATTAAGAAATTTAAAGCCCGAACCTCTGACTATGCAAAATCAAATCTATCATAGCTCTGTATTTACAGAGTATTTACAGTGTTTAGCTGGCAAAAGTATTTGCTGTCACTCCCTTGACTGAGTAGATGCTTTAATTTATTCTAGTTGGCTGATGTGTAACAATGTTTGCAGTGGTTCCACTGTGCAGTAGCTGCAGCCTAATCTTGTTGCACGTTATAAACGAAAAGCAATCAGGTTGAGTGATGTAAAGGAGAACTCAAACAAATGTAGGTCTACACATGAAATGCATATCTGAGAAAAGTAATCTTTTGTGTTTCCACATTGGAGATGTGTGAAGTGTGACAATGTCCTCCAGTACTGACACTTGTGGCAGTGCTAGTTTGGTCCAAAGACAACAAGTGTAAAATTGAAATAAATCTCCGGTGTGGAGCTTATTGGACGTTTGAGGCAAGAGGTTCCAGGCTACAGTAGCACACTAGCATCACAACAAGCCCAGATCTCCTCCTGTCAGCAGTCAAATTGGATGTGGATGATGGATAATGTAGACTCCAGGTACTGATGAAGAAGGTGAAATAAAAGAGATCAGAGAATCTCTCTGTCTATGCTACATCAATTTTGGAATCTTTTTTTAACTGTCCATTGACACTGTGACAATGTTATTACACAGCAGTGTTATATCTGTGGAAAGTTTCCAGAAAGCCTACAGGGAGTATCAGCAGCTCAGTGTGATATTCCTATACAGAACAGCTTTGCACCAACCTAAAGAATGTCCCAATATGTGCCTGTAGACATATATCCTTTCTTTGCAATTTAGTAAGGCCAGCACCTCAGTAAGCTCTGTAACAGTGGTGCTTTGGGCTAAATGTTAACATGTTCACATTGATCAATTTCTGCCTTACTAAAGTGAAAATTTAAAAACATTACATTTGCCTGCAGGGATGTACGAGCAAGCTCAGTGTTTTACCTGATTCCGGGTGGAGCCAGCTCCTATCAATCAAAAGATCCCTGAAGTGGTTAGACTGGACTGAAGAGACTAATTATAAGCAAGTTGTAAAACTTTTCATACTGAAGCAATTAGTCAATAAATGATTATTCAGAAATAAAATTCATCAACAACAGATGAGGTAATGAGTCAATAACTTAAGTGACTTATCTAGTCAAAAAGCCAACTATGAGCTAATTATCCATTGTAGTGTCTCGGTTCTGTAGGGACTAATGCTGCTGAGCATCATCAGTCATTTTATCCGTGATGTTTCTGAGGCATAATGTGAAAAAGCAACATGTATAAACACACTGTGGCACCATGAGGCTTTCAAATTTTGATAAACTGGAATATCTTGCTGTTAAATGCCATAACTATGTTATGGTTTAAGATTCGGTTTCTCATGTTAAGCAAACTTTACCTCTCTCTCTGCATCTACCACTGCATTTCTGCCAGCAAAGGCTACTTTGTCTAAAAAATTATAGGCATTATAATAAAAAGTTTAAAATGTCCAGAAACAGTGCACTTGTGTTGGTTATTGACTTGTCCAAAGGGCCCATATAGTGACACATGAGCAAAGACAAAGTGCCACTATTAATATATGATTTCAATTTTAGTTCTAATTTAAAAATTTGTGTTTAGTCACAAAATTCCAGATAAAACTATAAATGGGTTTTTTTTTTTTTATTGCACAAAAAACGGGTTGTGTTAAATGGAGGCATACAGAGTCATTTGCATTCCAAATAATCTATTTTGCATTATCCACATTTACATTTGTGTTCCAATTATTGTTTTTTTAAATTTGGAACTCTAGAACATGTAAATTCACTGCTGATATTAATTTATACCCTTTACTACCTAAAATTAAACCTAGTAAAATATTGTGTCTCTTTGTACCACATTAGCATGTTTTAGTATTTCTCCATGCTTTTTTCATGTGCACACAGTCAAACATGGTGGTTGTGTAATAAAACAATTTCTAAACAGGAGATAAATCACTATTTACCAAATGAATTTTCCTGGAAAAAGCAAGGGGAGGAACTGGACTTTGTTTACCTGATCAGAGCGCATTTAAAAATATATAGACATGAGAAAACATCAGGGCAGTCAAATTATTGCAGTCCCATCATGTAGATTGGCAAAATGAGACACTGTACAGATCAGCTAGCTCTGTACAGATCAGCTAGCTCTTTTCCTTCCTCTTCCATCCCAGACGTCCGTTGCAGAGGTGAGCTATACATCTCTGCTATCTCTGAGTCATTAACTGATAAAAACTCCACACAGGAGTCAGCGCATATCACATCAACTCATGACAAAAGTACAGGGAGCCTCAGTACTGCTGTTGACCAGGAAGTTGGCTCTCAATGGATTTGACACAGCTTTATATCTCCTGCATGGACAGAATACTGTAATAGGTTCATGGAACCCAAGACCTTCTGGCTATGAGGCCACAGTGCTAACCACTCAGCCACCGTACTGTCAAAGGAAACGAATATAATTTATAACTTATGTTAATGACCTTGTACAGATCTGTTTCCACTTTAGCATTATAGGGTCTTCATTGATTGTTCTCAGAAAAGCTAAATAGAAATAACTGAATTGATTGTAATTAAAATTCTGTAAAATGTCACCGATGACCCCTTTTAATGTCAACGATAATATGTTATGTGTTGCGACATGGTCTGAGCCCACCCAAACCCTGCGCACCTCCCTGACTTTATCACCACTGTTTACATCACAAGCCTGACAGGGTGGGTGGGTTTACACATGCATTTAAATACAATAAGCCTTTAAAGTAAATATAAGCTCATATTCATTATAAGATTTAAGAAGTAAAATCTTAGCAGTTCCTTGGTTGTTTTTTTTTTTTTTTTGGCCTGGTTCATTTCTCCCATTATTATGTTACAATGTTTGTTATGTCTTAGGTGTAAAGGTAAAATGATGATCAATGGTTTAAAAAAAAAGAAAAGGAATAAGGTTCTTACTAGAGTAGTTTCTTGTGTATCCATTAACCAAATGTGTGTATTTGTTAGCTGATCTCCAGTGGAATCTTCTAGTCATGCCAGCTGACTTTATCCACTAGAGGGCAGTAAGAGACAAGTGAAGACAAAAAGAGTCTGACAATGACACTGCAGTGACAGGTGAACAGATGGACTGTCAATATTCTAATATGTAACAATTAGACAGTGTTCAAAAATGAAATAACAGAATTGTCTGAGAAATGACTTTTAGACATGCATGAGTATATACATTAACCACACACAATAGATCAGACAGCCCTTAGAAAGCAACTGACAAGCAGCTAGATACAGTAGGAGGGGCAGAAGTACAGTTTCTCTCATGTCTCTGTCATCCGGGCTTGTTCAAACAGCTTTTGTTTATCATGCTACACTGCTGAGTCATGATTTATCACAGGCTTGGTCTGATCCCACATCTCCTCTGCTGCTATTAGTCTCCACTGTCAAAAAAGAACAGACTGTGCTCAGTTCAGGCTGATATATCAGCCTGAGTCTTCTACTGGAAACTGGATTTCAGCCAGTGGCTGTCTACTCATACAACTGCTCTTAATATTGCTGTTGCTGCTACTATACCACCACCACTACTACTACTGCTTCTAATACTACAATCATCACTAATGTTACTACTCACTTTATTACTCATAACAACACTGATAACGATCATAACACTGTCTAATGGTGGTTTTAGGGGGTAATGATGTTGGAAAGTAATAAAGTACATTTACTGAAGTCTAATGTTAATGTGATGATCTAATACTAGAGGGGAATATTGTCCTTTTCCGCCAATTGTTTGACAGTTTTGGTCATTTGTGCTTTGAAGATATTTTCAGATATTTTGTTTTCCATACAGTACTCTGGTTGACTCCATTCTCATGTCTGAGCCAACTTTTGACGAGACCAGTAAAAACAAAACCTGACCAGATGGGGTCTGTCAGTTTAATGTTTGTCTGTGTGGAGTCTGTGATCAGAAACGTTAAGCCAAACTAGAAATATCAGGATAGCCACATTTCATAACAAAAGCAGCAGAACCTTGGACACTTTAGAACATCAATTTGGAGGTTCGATGTCTTAAAATCCCAAACAGTTATTTTCTCTGTCACCATCAGCAATAACACCCTTCTTATCATAGGACATGGTCCTGGAGCGCTGAGTGGAATTTTCCAAAGGACGGAATATTCTGTCTCGGACAGAGGAGGAAGTTGTATTGGAGCGGATTCCTGTGCGTATCATGCACATATAGGGATTATTCTCATAAAACTAAAGCCCAGCTTGTAAAGCTTTGGTATGTCTCTGAGTCTTGGCCACTCTCTTGTTCTTGGAAATTGTAGTGCTTTGTCACACATGGGAGAAATACTTTAAATTCTTCAAAGAGTCTGGAATATGTATTTTGCTGAGTGGGGTAATATAAATGTTTATTCAAGCCCTGCCTCACAGATATTCACTTTGGCACAAAGGAGTATAACTCCTACACCAATCAACTTCTTTTCCATCTCAGTCATTTGGGGAGATGGTGAAAAGCTGCATCGTATTCCACCTCTGCATTATTTATCTAAACCCATCACTGTTACAATGGATACTTTCACCAAATATGGGGAAGCATATGAATCTTCCTAAAAATATTGGAGACAACTCAACAGACATGATTCAGCAAACCATTACAAGCTGAAATCAACTTTCACAATCAATAACCCATTTTATCACATTATATTAAAATGGAAATGGACTCATTAAACCAAATTCAATAAATACAGCTCTTATATTAGAGCAAGTGATATATTACACTATCCAGCTCTTGGGAAAGCACATGGAAACATATTAACATGAGGGGGAGTCTAATCCTTTTTTTTTTCAGACCTTTATAAACTGTCTTTAAGTGTTCAGGACTGAGAGGCACAGTGCACATTATTCAAGGAGTGGAGAATGAAGCAAGAGATGGAAATATGAAGTAAACTAGACCGTTGGAGAAACCCGCTGAGGTAATACTGACAATACTGATAATGCTTTCCAGTGTCATTGCATTTAAGGGGAATACTGATGAAGACATAAATCAGAGTGTGAAGGTAAATACTGGCCCTGTGATAAATTACTGTCTGTTTTTAGTTTTACTTCCTCCTTCCATGGAAGGAATCCTTTATAATGATGAGCTGTGTAGGAGTAGGCAGAGTAAATGCTCCACAGAAAAGGATTGGATTTTAAGGAAATCACTATAGAGAGGCAGCTACCTGAGGCAGTGAACACAGGTCCAGTGAGGCTGAAACTTCTGCTGTCCAAGTGCAGGTGCAACACGATACAAAAATAAATAAATAAAAATTTCATGCATCAAGAGGAAGCATCTGGAGCACAGCGGAAACTCTGTCATTTAGTCTAATATGTCTACTATGTTCAATATCGTCAGTCTAAATGCCTGAAGCCTAGTCCTTCTTACCACAGAATCCACTGAAGGTGGTGAAGTCCAGTCCAACCTGCATTTGCCAAACTCACCTTTGTGTTGTTTGTCCACGTAGGGGTCAAAGTGTGGTGTCTCATCTTCAAGCCAAAAAGGCTACTTACACCTGCAACTGAACAAAATGTGTTTTTATTCACAGTTAACCACATTCTAACTCAGACAGACTCAGACAATTGTAACAGGTTAGGTTATCAGATGTGTTTTCTAATACTAAGGACTGGTTTTAGAGAGAGAGTGTGTGTTGAGGATGAAGACTAACTGGTTTGGCAAATGCACATTTGGTTAATCTTGATTCCCTATATGTCTGCATACTAATCACTGAGGACTTCTTTCATGGTGTAGATGGAGGCAGAAGACAATGTTAAATAGGACTGTGTTCAATTAAAGTGAGTAACGTTTTTGCCTAAATATGTGTAATTTGACTTAAACATGGTTTGATGTAGTGCTAGATTTAGCTAAGAAGACCTAGATGAATCACCTTTAAAGAAGATTAGAATTTCTCCAGTTCAAAGGCCTGACCTCAGTTACTTGTTGCATCTGATTTAAATGCTTGTTGGACCTGAATCCCCCTCAGAATATATATTATTATTTACGTTATTTTGTCCACCAGCAAAGTGCTTAGCTGTGACTTGCAACACTCTGGTCTTCTCATGAGAATTCCTGTGCCTACTGTAGATCACCAGGTCCTGATACCCCCAATTAGGCCTAATTTGGGGATTAACAGCAGAAGCAAATGTTTACATTCACCCCGTGGCTCCTCCTGTCTGGGTCGCTTTTTGCAGTACCGGCTATGCCCAGTTCACAAATTCAAGCTGCCATCAGTTCACAGCCTGGCCAACATGCTGTCTGGCCCAGAAGTTGACATGTGGTATGGCTAGACATCAGCAGACGATACTGGTTCAAGCAGAAATAATGGGTTTTAATTGAGTGTTATTGTACCGTGTGTTGGGACATCTTTTTGCAAGTGAAAACACACTTTAAATGAAACTGAAACTGAAAATGTAAGAACTGTAGGAATGTGTGTGAGGGTGAAAGTTTGTAGGTGCTGTGTTGCATACATAAGAAAGAGAGCAAGTGCAGGAGGGAGGCACAGAGAGGGAGAAAGTGCACAAAGCGGTGCTCTGACATACTATAAATATTGTCTTTTCACGGTCTGTGAATATGTACCTCTTTCTCACAGCTTCTGTGGCAAAATAGTTCTCACTACTTCAGTGTTTTTGAATGAAACAACTCACGACTTGGTGAAAGCCTTTGAAGTTCTGATCCACATGCTGTCCATAGTGCCATGAGGTCAGACAGTAGCATGAATACTGAGTTCATTAATCTGTCAGGCTACCCAGTGTTCAGTGTTAAAGTAGACATGGAAAACAAAGCCAACCCTGATCTGTAATCCAAAACTTGTTTCCACTCAGACTGTGGAAAAGAACTAAAGCACCACTCACGAAGTTTTACTAATGAGGTGATCACAATGACTGTGTTAGTTTGAAGTGCTCCATATCCATCTAAAGTCTTAAATGAATTGTTTTGTATGATTGTGTATATGATTTTCAAAGCATTCTAATGGTTTTGGACTTTGTTTTCCTTCACTCAATATCTTGATAGTCAGTCAGGGATCATCGTTCAAATTGTATACATATTGGCTTCAAAGCTGCATTAATCAATATTTTTATACAAACAATTGGTCAAACAATTATGTGTAATGGGAATAATGTCACTCATAGTGAAAAACCAACAGAGAATAATCACTCAACTCTGCATTTCTATATGGATCAATTCACATTTTTGATTTTTTTTTAAGACCTGCAACTTTAGTACAATGCTATCAGGACCTTCATTTGCAGGTGCAGCAGGCAGCTATTATAGTACAAAACGTTTGATAAAGGCAATGCACATTACCTCTGCAGCAGCAAACAGATGAAAGGTAACGTTAGTGACTAGATGGTGAACACAGAGGAGCATTTAGCAACGGCAGAGTCAGATATTTCCCTTAGTATTTCATGGAGAACTAAAATGAGAGTGAAATTTGGACTCATCAGTTGGACAAACACAGCTCCAGGGGGAATGTTAATGTGTCTTTGTATTTAATGATTGTGTAAATGAGTAATTGTTTGCTAAGATATTTGCTATGGCAACTAGATGAGATCAATTCAAAGTTGTTCCCAAGTGACCAAAAAAAAAAGAAAAAATAAAATCAGTTCATACAGCTTTAAGACAAATAAACATTCAACTTTCTTGGCTTTCACCCCTAATCTTCTGTGCTTGTTGATTTTTTTTTAAAATACCAGATGTTACAAACAGAAAAACATATTCAGTCATATACATATACCAATGCATGTTGCCCAGCTTTTAACCCTTTAAACTTCCATTTGAGAGGGCACTTTCTTGTTGAAAAAAAATCAAAGGGCCTATACTAAAATAACTTTAGGCGTGTGTTGTTTGTAATTGATTGCTGCTATTATTGCCTAATGTAAATGTAAATGTGCTTTTATTTTTAAAGAACTAATTTAATGTTGTATTGCTTTTATAGAGTCACATCTGTTTTATCCTTTATTCAATTGTCTAGATATGTTTACAGCTACTAATTTTGCTAAACTATATGACATCATACAAGAAGGTGTTGATTCCCCTCCTGTGTAATACCATCTACGTAAGTGCTGAAACACCTGAGGCAATACTAAAGCTAATAGTCTGTCAGAGCAGCTGGCCAGGACAGAAATCAAATATGGAAAGCAATGATATATGAAGTGAGGCCTGCAAGACTGAAAAAGAATATGTCCAAACCAAATTAATATACAGTGTGTGGTCCGTTTGTGAAGCCTTTTGCCATAGGTACCATGAGGCCTGATGTTGGATGAGTTGATTTCCAGATGTGTCCTCAGACCCTAACATTGTAACATAAAATGTCTGCTAAACTGGGGGCAGGCATTGGCTGCCCTCTTGATTGAAAGAGTTCAAGTGCTGATTCATTCTCAGCACAGCACTTCTCTTTTTACTGTAGCAGACATCATTAACCTTCTCCTTATTCATTTCTCTCGTGTGCAAGCTGGGGTGTTTGCTTTCCAGACAGAGCTCATGAATGAAAATATATAGGTCTATAAAGACTGTGCTTCATAACTTTTTGGCTGACAGAAGCAGGCCTGACAACTTCAATTCATTTAGACTGACATGAAGAATTTGAAAAATAAAAAACTGAATGTAAACGTTGCTTAAATCACTCCTTTATGTACTGTGCATGCCCGTGGGGCCCAGATATGTGACTTTGGTTTGCTCACCTGTGTGGATCTGCAAAGTTCTTCTCAACAGGTGCTTTTTAGTGTAAGTTGTGGTTGTTACAGTGAAAGCTGGTTTCTTAAATAACACAAGTGTGTGTTTGTACATGAAGGGGGTTATACTTGTTTGGTTACACATTGTGGGAACAAGTTGAAGGATTATGCCAAGGGAATGAGGATAGTTTTGAAAAATGAGGATATTAGGGCTGGTCCTTACACATCGAAAGGGTTGAGTGTTAATTCCTGGTTTTATAACTCAGGTTAGAGTTAGGTTTAGGTTAGGATTAAGGTAAAGGTTTTGGTTAGGCATTTACAGTAGTTATGTTAGTGAAGGTTAGGGGAAGGGGCTATCAAATGCATCATGTCAGTAAATGCCCTCACAAAGATAGTTGTGTGTGTGTGTGTGTGTGTGTGTGTGTGTGTAGCTGGGTGGAGCTGCTTAGCTCCTGAGCATTGAACAGTAAAAATCTAAAATGACTCCAAAGTCAACATTACTAAGGTTCATTTATCACTGTTATCTTTATGTAGAAAACAGAGTGTGGTCCATTTGACAGCTTTAAAGACTCTTTCATTAATTTTATTTATTTATTTATTTATACAACCTAAAAACCCCCAAAATATTTTTTTTCATGTGAAATTATAAGCCCTTTGACTCCTTAAACCCACTTGGGTCTGTCCCACTTAATATTAAAAATAGGCACACAAAAGTTCAGTCCTGGATTCTGGCTGTTTCAAAATTTAACCCTTTATCTCCTGTGAAATGCTTCTCCTTCAGCAACAGAATTTCGTTGATGAGAAAGTACATCACAGCACCATATTAGTACTACTGCTATTTTGGTGCTTTTTAATCTTAGTGGAACATTTTAAACATTTTTATTTCATGTTTTAAAAAGTGCTGTTCCTTTCAAGGATCTGTATGGTACCCCAAGGAGCCGAACTTGGACCCATCCTTTTTTCTTTACACATTCTTTATTGTGAGGACCATATACATAAATATGGCATCACTCCATAAAGTCATTACTGAACAAAGGCTATTTGTGAAGCTTGGTTGTTGGTGGACTTTCTTTGGTCTTTGACTCTTTTGGATCTGTTGACTCTTTTGGTTATTGTGACAGTTGCCTTGCTGTCCGCTGTAAACTGTTTTTCATTAATCTGGGTGTGCTAATTAATGCAGCCTTTAGATTTGATAAACAATGAATGGAGTTGTCAGATCCAGCTTCTTTCAGCTACAATTCATGGCTGCAGTTAAGGAGTTTTTCTTTTTTTTACTGCCTTTGAGGAAGTGACTTCATGCCTCTTTTTCATCCTGGCTTGATTACTACAATATTTTATTCATTGGAGCCAGTCAGTCTTCACTCTATCGTCTATAGCTTGTCCAAAACCCTTCTGCCAGTCTCTTGAGTGGCATATGTGACATTTAGTATTTAGACACATAGTAACATCTTTTCATTGGCTTGTGGTTTATTACAGGACTGATTTTAAATTGTATGTTACTAATTTAATGTTGCTAATAAAATACCCTTCGGTATTTTATGTCCTATATTGCTTTTTTTATGTTGCTTTGCACTTTGGGCAGCTACTGCTGATGTAAATTTCCTCATAAAGAAATTTACCTTATGTAACTTATTGGGAGTAGAGTCACAAAAAGGAGATTACACCCAAATCCACCCCAGATGGACATCACTGAATTACTGTGCAAAAGTATTCAATGGGAATTTTCTAAACTCCAAAAATACAAACTTCTCAGTTACAGGAGCGTCAGTAAATGTCTTCTACCACATTACTACCTTTCATCTAACGCTATTAAAATATGTACAGAAACTTAAAGCCATTGTTCAGGCTTAATTGAATTAAATAATATAAATCAAATAATGCTCAGTGACATTTAGATTGTTTGCACAAGGAGTTTATTAAAGGATATACTTAAGTGTCGTTCTGAAGCCATAAAATGGCTCTGCTATAATGGACTTACCTGAGCTGAGTGTTTAAACAGATCTCTTTATAAACGGGCTGTTTTTAATCCAAGGCCACTCCTGACGTCAGCACTTTTGGAGACGAACTTGCACGCATTCCTGAGATGAGGAGGGATCCAGACCCAGACTGAGCACCCCTCCTCCTTCCCCCTCTACTGCACTTTTCAGCCAGGCCATCACACAGAGCTCTCTGCAGACACACTGATTGATACTGTATATTGTTCTGCACAAACTTATAAGGATTTTTGACATGATGTATTTTCTGCAAAACAGCTATGACAAATCTTTTGATGGACAGCCAGTGCAGACTGACCTGTGTAAATTTACCACAGGAGGAAAAGTTTATTATTTATGAGATGCATCTGCTGACACAGACACCCAGGTACAAACATGGTTAAATCTTAGACCATGTGCACAATGATTTACACTATTTACTCTGCAGAAAACTTTCAACTAATTCTGATTCATATTACATAAAACATTTGCACATTGCCAATATAAAATACCTGTCTTGGTAAAATAGGACCTTTTCCCACAGCAAAGGCTGTGTAATTAGATTTTATTATTTAGGGCTTTTTTTGCTTACAGAGAGGCAGACAAGGGGAGACATAGAGGGGAGACCTGCGACACAGATTGGCGGACAGACCCGAACTAAAGACATTGTGAACTGTGCTCCCTGGGGATGGGCTGTATTTACTATAGAGTGCTGTTTACTCAAAAACACAAATCAGTTTATGTTAAAATACCTTCCCAGCACCACAGAACTATATCGCTCTTGGACATGTCCCATATTGCCTTTAGGAAATAAGCTATTAATGTGCTCATTTCACGCCCCTTAAATGTGCTAGTAAATACTTTCGACATACCTCCACTATCTCCAGGCATATATATTATCAAGTAAAATTAAGCAGTTTGTTGTAAGGAGTGAGTCATTTAGAGTTAAGTCATGTAAAAATGACCAACCGGGTGAATAACCACGAGAAGGTCTGAAAATGCATCAAACCTGACCTGTGATCACTTAAAAACTAAAGTGAATAACATGTTAAAGTAGAAAAAAAAATGTTATTTTATAGGTGATGATTTAAATGAGTGTGAAGAGGTTAAAAATAACTCAAAAGTACTTAGACTTAATACAGTAAAATTTTACTGTATTAAGGTATTGAATATTAAAAAGCACTGAATACAAGTTTCCTCATAAAAGGGTTCTGCAGCAATCTATGAAAAAATATAGTGTTAGTGGTCAGAACATGGGGCTCTCTGCTCACCCCCTTGACTTGCAGGGGATATCAAGTGGCCTAATTACTACCATTATACGCTGGTGACGCACACACGTACAGACACTGTCAGTGACTTAGTGACAGATGTGTGAGTAATATACATTCTTTCCACCTACACTGAAGACAAATTCGCAAAAATAAAAGGAGGCACATTTGTTTTTAAAAAAATGATATATATACCTGATGTGTGCAGTATGCAGAAGTACTGTAGTTTTAAGTCCTGTATTATTGTAAATACTGTATTATTAACATATAAATGCAAGAATATCAATGCACATTATTGAAGGCCAGTACAATAACTTCTTGAGCCAGTTTTTACCCAAGAAATTCCACTTGCTCTTTAAAACTGATTAAATAAACTAAACATTATTATTGATACATTCAAAAATATGTGGATATATTTTGAAGAAAAATGTAACTCTGTGTTCCATGAAAGTCAGAGAAATGCAGTTTCTAGCCTTCGCAAATTGGCCACATGTGCTGGCTGACACCAGGACCACTGGAAAATGTCACAGGTGTCATTGGCGTTTTACTGTCACTGCTGTCAGGGCAGCTGTTCCATGACTTCCCCGAAATGCAATGGAAAGAGTGTGCTGTGAAAGAATGGAAAAAACTGCTCCAGACCCTTTTCTGATGGTTGGTTGGTGGGTTGGAAATCACTGCATCACTTAAAGAAATCCCCCAGTTGCTCCAAATATTGGTCCTGTTTGTCTGATATAAATATCAAGCTTGTCTCGAAATGAAATGCAGTCACTGCAGTCAATGGCTGCACACTAATGAGGGAAAAAGTGAAAGCATGCTTTTAATATCGGCAGCACGTGTCTAATCTGTCATCTTAAGAGCCTCTTTTCAACGCATATACGAACAGGTGGAGTCACTCACAGCTTGGGTAAGTCAAACACGTCACAGAGCGAGAATGAAATGATGATGCTACAGAGTGAAAAAGCAGGCCTTCACTTTGTCATACAAGCCTGCACTGTCCAGGCAGTAAATGTGGAGATCTCTGGGAAGATAATTTAGGAAGATGAGACCACTGTCTGACATTAAGGTTCCTTGTCAAGCGGAGATAGTGTCCTTAGCAACAGCTGTAAACAACTGATCATGAATACAATTTTGTGAGCAGCATAGCCAAGGACATCCCAGGACTGCTACAAGAATAACATTCTGGGAAAATGAGTTGCTTTGTCTTGAGTCATCATTTCAGCCCTTATCCCCATCAGCAACCTTTTCTCCCACCCCCAGGCAAACACTGGACACCTCTGCTGATCTGATCGCAGGTTCAACTCCAGTGAAATAGACAATGATTCATTTTATTGAGTTCTTTGGAAGCATGCTGTGATATCATTTACTGATTCGTCAGCTCTTTCTCTTCTATTGTTCCACAGACCAAAAAAAAAAAAGAGAAAAAGAGTAAAAAAGTAAAAGTAAGAAAAATAACATACTGACTGGACAAATGAGGTTGACATAACAAAATTATGCATGAAAAGCAATATAACAACACTATATACAGCCCTTATAAGGGTTACAGGGAAGAATACACAACACAATCATTTGCACTGGTTAATAGCAGATACTCAAAGTTACTGTGCAGAAAGCAGATTTTTGTTTCCTCAGATCTCCACAAAATAAAAATGTATGGTTGATTAAAACAATGTGCTGTATTTAGGCACAAATACAATTCATTCTGGAGAGAGTAATAGAGAGAGACTGAATAGTAATAAATAAATATATCTGCAGAGCAGACAGGTTGAAGAAATATGAGGCGTCTTTGGCGATGAGTACCCATCAAGCTGTCATTGCAGAGCTGAGGAAAATTTAACAATGACCAAGCTGGATCCGAGGAGTTGTGGCATAGTCTGATTGGTTTAACTAAAAGAGTGGACGCTCTCATCCAGCCAACTGAGGTGGAAGATAGAGGGGGGTGGGAGAGAGGACGCACTGTAAATAAAAACTAACCTTTCACTGAGATTAAATATCCTTACACTGTCACCACTGTTACAAATGATTCAAATGAGCATTTTCTGATTTGCAGACTCCAGACGCCAAATTTACTGTAGCTGGTTAAGTTGAGGGAATGTTCATCAAATCTAGTTGGATCTCCTTCCTACAAGGAATTTTCTTTTTTTTTTTGGCTTTATAATGATATGCAAATTTGGCCCTTGTGCTTGACAGATAATAGTCATAACTCACAGTGTAGATGGAGGCACTAGAAGTTATGTCTCCTCATTGTCAGCATTTAAAAAAATGAGAGGAGAGTCTCAGCATGGGGATTTGTTTGCAGTTTGTCAGATTGTCTTCTGTATCACTGAATTTCTTTCTAGCAACATAACTGTACTTACATTTATCAGTTGTCATAAGCAGCAGAAACCAAACCTTTGACAATAAGATCCTTGTTATAAAAAGTGAAGGGGATACAGGTAAAAACACAAGACATGATCATTTTTAAAGTTTTCTAAGAACAATATTTTCTATATTTTTTAATAATAGAATAAAAATGTGTCATTTTTATCTCAGCAATATACAAACATGTATGTCTGTAGAAAATAATGAGTATGTATGAGTATGTTTTCAAAAAAAAAACAAAACTAAATTTACAAATCTGCAGGTGAATCAAGTACATTACTGCCAGCTTGTACCTGCCTGTATACATATCAAGTCTAATCTCAGTTTCATTGGAATTTCATCGAACCAACATCTTCAATTCAGCCTTGGTGTGGATCCCAAGGTCCAGGGGTTTGGATGAGTTTTTCAAAATTAATATTTCTTAACTAAAATCTAATTTTCTGGTGAGACTTTCTATATCATTAAACATGACAAATGTCAGATTCAGTAAGATACCTATAAAGAGTCTTACCATGATCATGCTTAACATTAACATATCATTGACAATTTATTGATTTACTGTCTGGCTGAACAGACATCCAGCACAAAAAGAACATGTGCTGCATGTCCAGCACCAAGCTGAACCTCCTCCCCCAACTAACCAACACAACCACACCTTCTCTCTATAAATGCACATCCATCCTTTAATCAGGAAGATCTTAGTAGAGACCTCGTGTTTCAGGGCATCTCTTATCAGTACTGTGTTTTATGATATGCACCTCTGAAACTATTTTAGGGCAGGAAAGTGCAACAAAAAACTTTGAAAAGTAGAGGAACAGAAGCCCAGGACCACAGATTTGGAATACAGTGTTGTGTAACCCACCCCAGAGGTCATCCTTGTCTTTACCACAAACTCTGAAAGGAACAACAGGACTGATGACTTTGGATTGTGAAATGAAAGAAATCTGACCAGTGGGTGGACAATAGGCACAATAATACACCTGACAATTGGCTCCAAAGAAGGTGTAAATCTGACCTGACATCTGACCAGAGACTCGTATGAAAAGTATTAATAGGTAACAAACACCTCAGGGTGAAAGAAATCCTTTCTTTTGGATCAAATGTCTCATGTGCTAACATGTTCCAAACAAAGAAAAAAGGCCTTGAAAAGAGAACACTTCCACTAGCCATTTTCCTGTCACTCTATACTTGAGTCCCTTGTAGCGTCGGCTTGGCTTTTCATTTATTACTCTCATTTCTGCAGCATCGTGTTTAATGTTTAGTTAGTGTGTTTTGTGCTCTTATTATGTTTATGTCACTGTAAAGTATGTACTTACAATAATACACAGAAATAAAACTCATTTTGCCATTGTCCTAGTTCACAGTCAGTGTGTGATTGAATTTTTTTTAATCTTTTTAACGCTTCCTCAGAGCCTAGAAAGATTATTTTTTGTGACATCATTACAAGTGTGGAAAGTGAGCTGGTTTCCGCTGGGGCCGGAACCAGCGGGGGATCGCACAACACAGATGCAAACTCTGGTCAAGACCTTTGGGTCATGAATCAGATGAGCAATTTATCAAGTGACAGAGTTTGGTATCCTCTTCCTATAACATATCCATGGCATTGTCACTGATAAGCCCCACCCACAAAGTGGTGGTTGGACAGTTGACTGCTTTTCATTTCGGCCCTGATGACGTACCTGCCCCTTTAAAATAAACGTTTCCTGGAACTTCAACCTGAACACGAATGCTTTGCATTTAGTGTACGTATAGGTATACGCTGCCCTCTGCTGGAAAACACTGAAAATATTGCATCTCATCACTGTTTTCTCTCTTGTGATTTGACGCCATACAGGGAAAGTAAATATAAAATTTGCCATAAACAATCCTCCATAAGGGCGGCCACTGAAACAAACTCCCACTGACACAGAGGAGTCTGATCGCTGACATGAGGCAGGAATTTTATGGTGTTTCCACATGAGCAGATGTCTTGAAAGGGCATGAAGTGAATCTTTTATATGTCTCTATAGCCTACAGCCTTTCCTCTTAAGCTTATGTAACTTTATGGTATTTGTAATATTCCCCTCTCTCTGAAACTCACTTCTCTACACAAAACTTAGGATTGGTGGGATTTTTTATTTCCTTAATTATCAGCAATGCCCTCGAGTGCTGAGGATCTCCCAACTGTTTTTGTTTTTTTCAGGTGAACTTGCCAAATAAGAAAATAAATGTCAGTGCTCTTTTTGCATGGATATGGCTGACTATATTTATACTCACATGGACAGACACATGCCAGATACAGTATCTCTTGTAGTGAAAACATGAGTCATTCTCTCCAAAATACAATTTTATGTCGACTGCTTTAACTTACCATTAATATTCTTATAATTCTTATAATTGTGTGTGTATGCTTTCTTTTTATTCAGTAAGCCTATTAATACAACATTTATTGTCAAACATTCAACAATGTGTTGAAACATGATTCCATACAAAGCTATTGTTGCTTTACCATATGTGTAAATAAGCTGTTTTAATGTATAGGGAAGGCCTTGTAACACATACTGTATATCTTTTATGACTCACGTCAGATTAAATTCTGCCTCTAGGTTTTGCTTAGTTTTCTTTCACATTTAATTTCCTACAGAGAAAAATCAATTTGAATTGATATTCATTTCTTAACAGCTCCATCTTCATTTGTCTTTTTGACTATCTACATACAACAAATGCCATTCTTATGTATCCTGTTGCCCAGGGCATCATTGACCATAGGCTGGTTCCCTTAACTCACACTGCCAAAGATCTATCCAGATAAAGCTAAAAAAATGTTCTTTTAACTCAGAAAATTGTCTTTTCCTAAACCTGACCAAGTGTGTTTATGAGAGTGAAGTATCACAAACCAAAAGCTACTAATAAACCTTATTTAAATATAAAGTATGCTAAGTATAAAATAAAGTATAAAAATTAAACATCAGTACAGCACCATACCACACACACACACACACACACACACACACACACACACACACACACAAGCCTTTATCATGGGTATAGACTCTTAGTTTGGTTTGAATGTACAGTGCATATCTAGGTCACAGTTGTTTAATATTTGTTGTAAACATCTAAAGAAAGAATCTGATAAGACAGAGATGTGACAAACATAGGCTTTGTAAAGGTCTTGCCGAAGTTTACTCTTGGCTGCAGAATCATTTTGCCCATCCTTATGAGGACAGGATTTGGCAAATGCCTAGTGATACTTTTGAAATATGCACAGAGTCAGTATTACTGCACTGACTCTGTGCAGGCTTTAGGCACAATAGCTGACAATTGGTGACGTTATGCTGCAGCATGCAGTCAGTCCAAGTTTTGCAGTGCTCTAAGGTTGATGCTTTGATGCCATGACTGTGTGCAGCCCATTTTTGTACACTATGAGTTGAATAAGCAGGCAGGCCGACAATGAGCCCATCACTTGGTGGTAAGTGACCATATAAGGCAGCGAGCTAAAGGAATACACTGCAGTAAATCCTGCCAGTCACCCAAACACACCCAAAACACATACCTTACACACTTAAAGTTAATGGCACTTCTAAGAGGACTATGTTTCATCTTTAAGACCTGGCTTTGCTAACCAAACTGTACAGCATGACAGCAGGAGTTTACACCATCTAAAGGGGCCCTTAGCCAAATACCTCCTACATAAATCAAGCTTACTTAAGTGCTCAGGATTGCTATTCGAGCACGTCAAACTTTGTGACGCAAGAGCACCACTGTAATGTTCCACAGATATCTGACATACTTAAATTGTAGAAGAAATACAGTAGTGTCATACCATACAAATTTAACATCCAGCTATGTATAGGAATATGAATATTTTTCTGCTATCATAACGCAAGCTTTTTTAGTTGTGTTATTTCATACACAGTTAAATGATAGTTCTGGCTCTTACAGTTGAATAGAGTCAAGGCAAATTTTATTTATACAGTCCAATCTCGCAAATGAAATATTAACCACAGGTTTTAGAGTCTGTACAATATGCAACACTGAGTCTTGTACTGGGAAAAAGAACTCTAAAAATACCTTTGAATGGAAAAAAATTGAGGGAATCTTAGAGAAGGAATCCCTCGTCCAGCATGGGCAGACAGGAAATAGATGTATATACAATAAACCTGCATAACAGATTTAGAATATTAACATTCTGAATGACAAAAATTGTATATGAAAAACATGTAGAGAACATGATCCAAGAGGACCAGCTGAATGACAATATATTAACCTTGGATCATATGGCTGTAATCTGTAATGTGAAAGGATTACTTGTACTCACTTGTAGTAGTCACTGGTAGTGATGAGCCCACAGGGACCTACCACCCAGCTCAGCTCCACACAGGGCTGTAGTATTCTTCAGCTTATTTATTTGCTTTTCTGGGCCCAATCCCCTAGTCCAACTAAAGACCCACCACTTTCTATCAGGGGATCATGGAAACCAAACCAGGTAAAAGAAAGTCACATTGACCAAATCAACTTTATAAGCTGACAATATGTTGAATTGTTGTTTATACCTTGTTGCACTGCTCCTAATTGATTAAAAATCAATTATTGTAGGTGTAAAGTTGAAATATGCAGCACCACATCACACAGCAATCCACTGGTTTGCTGTATGTGAGACGCTGAATGTATGATTACATCGAAAGTATATGGGTCTCAGTACAGGAAACCACTTTCCCAGGACTTAAATAGGAAGGCAAGGTTGTAACCACAGTCCAGTGACCAGTACAATGCAATAAAGGTTGATCGTATTATGTAACTGACTGGATGACTTGCTGACACTGGTGGAAAATATGTTCCTGGCCTAGGGACAGACAGGTGGGTGAATAAAGTCTGGAAATTGTAACTGAAAAAGATTTTTCAAGACAAAATCTGTAACATTTTCATATAAATGAACCATGTTTAACTACTTACTATCACTCAAAAGTAATTTAAATTTTTACATTGTTGCAAATACAAGTTATGCTGTATTTCCTTATATAGAGAAATTGTTTTATGCAATATTGTTCTGCACAGAGAGAAAAGTGGGAAAACTGGGTTGATTGTTGTGAGGTGCCTGCTCACATGGATAGAGTTCTGCTTATAGAATACATATCTCAGGGAGGAAAATCCATCCAAACAGCAATCCTATCACCACAACAACACTGATTTTAGACAATTCTGTGAAACCTCAGAATATATTCAGTGCAACAGAGTGGTCAGTGGTTGTTATATACCATCTGGTTCAAAGCTAAGGTCTGTGATTTGAGAGAAGCAGTGGACTTCATTGGTGTGTTTTTTTTTTTTCAGGCAACAGAGGATGAATTAAGTTAACCTGGCTCTGGACTCACAATCATTATAGTGAGTACATGAAATTAATTTTTGGTTTTGGTCTCTGGATGGGACTTGTGGAAAATTAAAAAACATGTATAATCACTGACCTTATGCTTTAAGCTTGAGAAAAAACTTTGATTGCAGTGAAGGTTAGTTGCCCACTTAGTGTGATTTGTCTGGCAGTGAGCAAAAATGTCAATCAAACTCCGGTAAGGTCTAAACAACTGGACTGCTTGATGGTTTCAGCCTCCTTTCAAGCAGATGTGGTGTGGTTCATTGGTGATCTAAAAGGACCAGGGACACTTGCAGAAGGTACAGAGAGAGAGAGGACAGAGACAGAGGGAGAGAGCACAAACTAGGGGAGAGAGAGAGCATAAGGTTAGTGACATTCAATGGTGGAATATACATGTGAGGTGGGAGGAGAGGAAGAGAGGGGAAGGGAAGGGAAGGGAAGGGAAGGGAAGGTGGGGGGGTGGTTAGGGTAGGGGAGCTCAGTGCACCGATGGTCCTCGGGCAGTCTAGGCCTATTGCAGCTAAGGGATAGTTCAGGGTTGCCTGAAGCCAGCCCTAACTATAAGCTTTGTCAAAGAGGAAGGTTTTAAGTCTAGCCATAAAAGTACAGAGTGTCTGCCTCCTGAACCCAGACTGGGAGCTGGTTCCACAGGAGAGGAGCTTGATAGCTAAAGGCTCTGCCTCCCATTCTGCTTTTGGAAACTCTGGGAACCACAAGTAGACCTGCACTCTGAGAGCGAAGTGGTCTATTGGGATAATATGGTACTATGAGGTCTTTAAGGTATGAAGGAGCTTGATCATGAAGGGTTTTGTATGTGAGAAGAAGGATTTTAAATTCTATTCTGTATTTTACAGGGAACCAATGAAGAGAAGCCAATATAGGAGAAATATGATCTCTCTTGCTAGTTCCTGTCAGGACTCTGGCTGCAGCATTCTGGATTAACTGGAGGCTTTTTATGGAGATACTGGGACATCCTCATAGTAATGAGTTACAGTAATCTAGCCTTGAGGTAAAAATGCATGGACTAGTTTTTCTGCATCATTTTGAGACAGGATGTTCCTAAACAATATTTTGTAAATCAAAATCTTAACATTATCACCTTCATGGGGGATGATTTATTGTAAGTGACCTGGTGGTGCCGGCTGGAGATCACCAAAGTCCTTATAATTTCTAAAATCTTATAGACCAGGGCTGGGCAACTTCGGTCCATGAGAGCCACTGTCCTGCTTGTTTTCCAACTATCCCTACCCTACCCACTGCTGATTATCTGGTTAGGTGTTTTCAGCCAATCAGAAGCTGGAAGATACTATTTCAGATGAGGGTGGAAGAAGTTTAACTTGTACCAGAAACAGTATTATACTACAGAGAGTTGCTTTGGAGTATTTTGATGTTTATGTGTCCTCCAGCCAACTCCTTGTGATCTATACAGACCCTATTCTTCTTGTTTCTCTAGGATGGATGAGAAACTCCAATCAAAGGTTAGTGCAATGGAGTTTATTCTTGCAGGGGTTTAGCTTGAACATCCAACTCATATGGGGAAAGAACTCAGGTGCCCATACAAAGTCAATTTTTCTTTTGTTTTGTTAGTAATAAACTTTTTTCCATAATCTTTCTGTTGTTCAATTCCTCTATGTTGCTTCCCATGACCCAGGCTTGTAAACAGGATGCACTCATCAGAATTCATGGTGGTGCATACGTACTTTTTGCCTCAATACATGATACCCATGATACCCACAATACCCAAAATGCACTGAACAATTACATATAAATGTAATTTCTATGGATACTTCAAAAAGGCATCAAGGACGTTTGACTGCTGGGAGGTACGATGCGAAAACATCACAACAATGACCAACTTGCAAACACATTGGTAAAAAAAGAGAGAAGGGAATTATTTCATTTGGCCCAGAGAAGCATCTGGAATGTCATAATCAGATACAGAGCTCAGACAGCAATAAGAGGTGGTGTGGTGAGAAAGCATGACCTAAGTTTTAATTAGTAGCAGAGCCTACAGTACATGATGTTTCAGTTGTCGTCATTCTCATGGTTGAAATTCAAAAGACAAAGCAGGTTACTTTGATGCGAGGTCTTGTCTGTCTTGTGTGAAAATGATATAACAAGCTTTGGTTTGGCCAGTGTAATGTTAATATGGGCTAGGGGACAATTTGGACTATCAAACAGTTTTCCTAACAGTGATCACAAGGGCCTCCAGTGGCTGCAAAATAACTGGATGTTGAAAACGGTGAAGTGTGCTGTTATTGGTCCTTAACAGCAATAAATACAGCGGAGTGTAGCTGGCCAAGGTATGAGCCATTGGCTAATTGCTACAGAGCATATGGATGGCCCGCTCACATGTTTACCTCTTCTTCCATCCCTGGCACTGAGGTACAAGATGTGATTCAAAGGAATTTACACTGGAATGAAAGTTGGATGTTCCATGTCTGGCTATAATGGAGTCTTTGCCAAAACTAGAGAGCAGATTAAATCCTGAGCTGTAGTGGAAAGAATCAAACATCAAGTGAAGCACTGAGAAGCTCATTAGAAATGAATGGAAACTGACATAATGTTATAGGTGGATGAATTGTTTTTCTTATTGCTCCTATTAGCAGGATTTTGGTACAGTAGAGCTATTGGTGGACAGACATGAACCAAGGCAAAAAGGAGAAATCAGCACAGTCAATACTTTTCAGACAGCTGTCATCACTCTACATGAATCTTGGAAAACAATGCAACAAATGTATTCACTTTACTCCTAACTGCAAGATGTCAGCTGCCGGTCAATTGAAATACACAGTGTCTAGCTATTATTTTCTGTGCATACAAAGCCTAATGAATCTGGCAAGGATGTCATTTGTGGAATATTCCATTGAATCCAACCACTCTATTGATTAGGAATGTGTGACATGTGCATTAGTCATGGAACATGTTTTATTTTTCCTGGCAGGAAGGCTCACCGCAGCATTATCACTCTCCTCTCATAGTACTGTATCCAGTTAATCTAAAATCCCCCTCCAGCCATGCACATCCAACAGATAAGCCCAAAATGTAAACAAGTCATAAATGCATCTGCAAACACATTTTTGGCTCTGCAGTAAAAGTTTACAAGGAACAAAGTATGGGCCCAGCATTACGCAAGGGCTTTGTAATGGAGGCAGTGCGTGCAGGATAAAGAGGGAGTGAATGATGAGTTCCAGCAGCCAGTAATTCATATTCATCCACCTGTATTTTCATAGCAGAGAAGCTGCACCTATGTTTGGGCTTTTATGAGTAAGTAAGATTAGCTTGCAGCTTTTGTAAACAAGTTGTTCTGTCAACAATATGGGCAGAGAGAAAACAGTAACACTATTAGGAGTATTCACCTATATTCATTTCATATATATTTCTAGAAAATAAATAATTTTAAGTAAGTTATAGAAAGTAAGTAAGTAATAGAAAATACAAATCTGAATTTTCTCTGATGGGTCTACAATCTGCCCGAGGCCAGAAGCAACAAAGTTCTGGCTCTGTATGTTGGAATAGATTAGTGTCAGCCTACGTATCAACCCCAGAATCTCAGTGTCAACTAATAGATTTCTATCTTCTTCATTTCCAGGAACAGAAAACAAGCTGAATATGAAACACATACAGTATTTATATTAGAGCCAGATCATGCTCTTTCAACTAAACAGGCCCTCATAGTTCATAGGGACTATATTTTTATGGCCAAAGAAAAGCATTTAAAAATTCTCCCTTTCTATGAAATGCCTGTGACGACAAGTGAATTCTGATCTTGTACGTTAAAATCAGACAGGCTACGTGCTGATCCACAGACCTCCGCACCCTTAGTTTAACAATTACCATCCGGTGCAGGATCATGCAACGTGGATGTTGTTTCTACAGAAGACTGAGCTGAACTATCTCCACTGCACCATAGGTAAAAATATATACTTCTAATATCAGACACAAACTGGAATTCAAGGGTGAAGAAACAATTTACTAAAAAAGTGTTTCACATTGGGGATAGTCCTGTATGACTGCAGACATAACTGTGGGTTATTTGTGGCTAATTACATGGTATAATAAAAACACATTTTATCATTCATTTATAAGAATAAAATAGCTTATCAGTACACTGCTTAGTTATGTGAAATCATTTTGGATTCCACAGAAACTGCTTTAGCAGGATCACTGTGGGGTCTTTGTCTACCTGTCCACTTTCACACTTAGTTCTTTATCTCTTCCAATCACATCCTACATCCTGCTGTTTCTCCTTCTCTCCTTCTCTGTCCTCCTCTCGCCCTCTCTTTCTGCTGTCAACCGAATAACAAACATAACAACCAAACAGAAAATGTATAATCTAATAAGAGGTATCATATCAATTTAAAACATTATCCTAACCGAAAGCCGTGTTGCTGCGGGCAACTACTGTACCGAGCTGTTTATCACCATGACTTTATAATGAATGCTGATTAGTAAACTCTAATAAAGCTAAAATAAAGCCATCTGAATTGCCCCGTCTCTAACAGACATGACTTACTAATAACATATATTTTTTATTTTTTTAGCAGTGTTGAGATGAGATTCAGGTATTCTTGAAGCCTCTAAAATTGTCAGTGTTTTAGTCACACTGAAAAAGCGTAAATGTTTTATGTTCAAATACTTCCTTGTAAAACTAGATTGCACATTAGTGTCAGCCTTCCATTATGACAATGGAAGATGAGAAATAATGATGAGGAGCAATGCAGATGTGGCTAATTTCTTCACTGTGCACTCTGAATGACTTTGTTATATTGGGCCGGTGCCTGCATGGAGTGCAGGATATTAAAACACTGAATGCTCATAAGCATAACAATAATGTTTTGACAAACAATAATTCCCCATAGGAGTCTCAGAACATCTGTGAGGATGCTTATTCCAAATTCCAGCAGACAATGGTCAGATGTAAGAATTTTGGGGTGTCCTGGTGCATTCACACAAAAGACCACACCTGCAAAAGTTGTCAATGTCATTGACAAAATCTCCAGCTTCCCAGTTCACCAACAGAAAAAAAGACTTGCATGGAAACTGTGAGGGAAATTTTCAACAGAATACTTTTGTTCAAGACAGACGTTACATCTGCTACCTCTGCATGACCCTTCTGAATTCTACGAAGACTTTTGACACTGCTTTGTATTTCAGTAGAGAAATGCAGGAAGCAGAACAAAGGACAGGTAGTCACACAAACTTGGTAATTATATTACTGACCACTGTGTATTCGCTTATGTATATGTCATGCAAGCGTGATACACATATGACTGACTGCTGAGAAGGTATAAAAGACTGATGTTTCCTATATTCTGTGTCAATCGGTATTGGACCGTTCCACAGAACGAAAGCTCTGCTTGTGATTCTGTTGCTTTGCCTATTGAACTTGCCATCTTATAACCTAATTTCTGCTTATTTACTTTTTTGCCGCGACAGATTTGGTGTCAGGAGTGGGATGGGCATGCGGTCTGGACTCTGAAGGATTAAGATTGTTCTGACTCTAAAGTTCTGTATCCTGTTTAATCTGAGTTACATAAGGTGGATTCAGACTTTGCTCCCCCACTTCCTCCCCCACCATACCATAAACAAGCTTCACAGCAGAGACAACACATGGGAAGAGAGACTGTAGCCAGCTGTTTTACTTGGAAGATCTTCATACTTACAGACATTCTGCAAAACGCAGAGCATGCAGAACAGACACGGTGACGAAATGAAGAACAGAAAAAAAAAAAAAAAAACAGACGCCAACAGAAAGCTGATCCCACACATTACACCATGTTCAGTACCATGGGCAACCAGACCACTTGTGGCAGAAGACGACGAGGGGGCTGTGGCAGGGGAAACTGTCAATTAGGAAAAACCCATTCTTGAGAGTGAAGGGGATGGTGGGGTGGTACCACCACTCGGCCTGCTGCTTTTCTTGAGGCACAGGATGGGGGAAAACTCATCACCATCAGACCGTTTACCTGGATAATGAGCAAAACGGTGGAGGTCTTTTAGCTTCATGGGCTTGCTGACCACAGAAGAGAGACACATGGTGATGATGATGGGAGAGCCAGGCCAGCCCAACACTGGACAAACTGGGCACCCAGAAAGGGTCTGGTCAGGACAGGGGGGAACCAAGAGACCACAACAGTTAGCCGCTGTCTATGCCTCTGCTATGGCTCACTAGATGGAGAGGGTTGCAGCAGGTAGGTATCCAGAGAGGGGTCAGAGATAGAGGTGGAATTATCTGATTCGAGTACACGGCCCGACTCTTCTCCGAGGATGGAGGTGGGAGGGTTTTTGGTGGCAGGGGCACCAAAGGGAGCAGAGGGAGGAGATGGCTCCTCGAGCCGCCAGCACTCCTCAGGAGAGACACTCCAAATGCTGTTGTAAGCTAACATTAGCTCTTCCAAGGACAACAGCTTGAAGAAGCATCGGCCGTTGAGGTTAAAGGATACAACCGGTGCGCTCTGTCCCGTGCGCCTCATGGAGCGGGGATTCATTCGGAACATACCCGAAGATGCACCCAGACCCACACTCGCCGCCGGCATCACCACTGTCGCACGAAAACCATCTTACAAAAACTAAAAAACTTCAGACAGAATACTCACTCTTAGTGCAATAGCTGAAGAAAGGCAAGATCCTACTCAAACCGCAGGGTTAGCGTGGACATGATGAGGTCACTCAGTTCGGACAGAGGGGCCCCACCCCAGGAGGGTGTAGACGATTTTCTCTTCAGTGCTTAGCATGAGGAATGGGATAAGACCCATTAGCAATAGCCCAGAGGGCTGCGCACCAATGACAGAAGGACAGGTTCTTGCAGAAAGATAGGTAAGTGGAGCTAAATCATTGACCTTCAGCTGACCAGTTGGCAGCATCACTGACAGTGAGCCAAAAAGATAAAGCTGCTCCAAAGCTCTGAGGTCTGGTGTGAGACAATGCAGCACTGAAGGAAAAGTGGCTGGGCATCAGCAATTGGGCAGGGGGCATGAGGTGCAGGTGAAAAGAATCAGGGAGACAGTGACTACAAATAGAACTGCAGAGGTAAGGGTAAAATCAAGGGACATGAAGTTCTTCAAAATAAAAGCCTGGGGCTGGAAGGGTGTATGGATCTGGATATGAAATATTTCATTTTTGTATTTCTCACAGTGTACAGACTTGCTTTAAACCTAAATATATTAAAGTAAAAAAACACCTCCAGACAAGTAGAGTTATTCTTTTTATTTACATTTGATACTTTTACAAAAATGACTTTTTTAATAACAACAGGACTGGAAAGCCGGAACACTAGCAAAGATTCAGTACAACCATAAACTCTAAAATACAGAGTGGTCTTGTCAGTTTAAACAGCCAACTGTGGAATATGATCCAGTTAAAACACTCAACACCACAAACACCAGTTCTCCCTATGCACTGTGCAGGTTGCATTACCATCTGGGATCTTTTTGTACAGTTTCTCCAAACTACAGTTTAAATACAGTATCAAAGACACAAAATACAACATCTGTCTCAAAGCAGGTTGTAATCAAGTAGCCTACAGTATAAAGAATATGCAACATGATATGAGTGTATATACTGTATATTTACAAATATATACACACATTGCAGACAGTCACAAAAGGAAAGCTACTAAGGCCCCCCCACTCCCACACAAAGCAGTTCTATTCACATTTAACAAGAATATCCAAAGATGCCATGAAACAGTAACCATAATACAAAAGTCACCAAAAATATATATGCCATTATGAAGAGCTACCATTTTTGTCTTATATTTTCTTACTTTTAAATAAACTATATGGACTGGAAAGCGTATACAACATCAACAAGTGTACATTGAAAAGGCATGTCCTGTATATAATCAAGATATTTTAAAACATTGCACATAAAGGGATAACATAGCGAAAGAAGAGGGCATGCTGAAAAACAGATCAAAGCTATGCTGGATGAAGAGTAATCAACAAATAAGGCCTGGACAGAATGCAATGCCAACTTAAGACATGCTCTCCACTTCACAGAACAATATGAACATGCAACTTTACAGAACACAAACAGCTGAATAGAACCAGTCATTTGATATCAAAGCCTTGTTCCTTGTTTCACAGATCAAATGGGGTCCTTGTCTATTTGATTCACCTTCAGTCACATTTGAATAAAACAAAATGATACATTCTTTTTTATTCACATATATATATATATATATATATATGTATATATATATTTCACTATTCCAAAGACAAAATTAAAACTTTGAAAACGACACCTGTCCATTTATTGCACACAATTGATTCACAAAAATATTTTGGGCACTTTACGTTTCAACAAACAGCAGCATTTCATTATAAAAAAGTTGTTTGAATACAGACATTGAACAAAACAGATGAAAAGCATGAGATACAAATGGAGAATAGAAAATGTTTAAAATTCTGACATTGTGCAACTAGAGTTAATAGGTCCATTTACTAAGGCTAGACTCTTAAATGCACAACATCATACAGTGTTTAAGGGGTAAAACAACAGGACCCCTTTTGCTAAAGATTATGGACCACTTAGAATGATTATCTCTTTTATTATGAGCAATTATTGATTGCCATGGCAAATCCCCAATGAGTAGAGAACATTTGGTCCTGTAGGCAAAAACTTGATTTGTACCCAGATAAAGAGGGCAAATGGCACAACTTTGAAAAAGTGGCTGCTATAATGGCACAGAGTAACTCTATTATTAGAGACCTCTCAGTGAATTTCAGTGACATTGTAATATTGATGCACTCATCACAGCAATATATATGATTTATCATTTACAATCAACCCTGTACATGAAGCTTTTACATCCTGCTAAATATGGGCTGTTAGTACTACTGTCAGAGAGCAACAGAAGGTTTTACAAAACAGTCACAGTCAGTAGCATTCAATTCGTGGATTATCACAATGGGGAACATTACCTTTTCAAAGTACAGGCACAACAAAGTACAGAATAACAACCATATTGGCACAACACAGGTGAGAGGGGTTGGAGGTTTGACCCAAAGTCAGAATAAGACGTTACTGACATTTGAAACCGAAACTGCCAAACTGTTGTTGAGCTCTTGCCTTACGCAACATATTTCTCATTTATAATGACTCATCTTACAGTATTTGAAATCACACATTAGCACACTCCTATTGCTTCTAAAGCTATATTATCTGAAAACTGTCCATTACAGAAAGCCATTATAGTCTGACTGCACCAATTCCTGCTTCCCTGGTGGCCGCTGTACAGTATATATATTTTTTAAATTTTAGTCAGGGAAATTTTTATAATGTAACTTTTCCCTTTGTGACAATTTACGAAAATAATACAAAGAATTTTGATGGTTAGTCCAAAATTCTGGGTTTATCACCCACAAAAAACAAATAACCAAAAAAAACAAAACAAAAAAAAACAAAAAAAAGACAATCATGGTGTACCTCCAGTCACTTCTCAAAAGCATTCACACCCCTTTTGTGTTGTTGATATTTGTGCATATGTATTAAAAATCATAAACTCAAACCTCTCATTTACAAATGTGTTCAGACTGACTGACTGACCCAAGCTTCAAGTCTTGAGTCAGTCTCTACAGGTTTTCTACACCTGGATTTGGGCAGTGTATCCCATCTGTCCTGGCACATCATCTCAAGCTCTGTAGAAACAGTGTCTGTACTGCCATCGTCAGGTATCTCCACAGTTGTTTAATGGGGTTTAAGTTTTGGCTTTGGGTGGACCACTTAAGAACAGTCAGAGACTTGTCCTGAAGCTACTCCAGTGTAGTCTAGGCTGTTTGCTTCAGGTCATTGTTATGCTGAAACCTGAACTGTTCCCCAAGTTGGTTTTTGTACTGAGATGCAGTCAAATACACCCTTTAAAAACCAGGGATATGAATATTTAATGAAGTGACTGTAGGTGAAAAATCACTTCAATGGCCATGCATTATTTTAGCACATGAGCATTAGCTGTTGATTATTTAGGACAACTATAATTTAAAAGCCATGAAAAATTATACATAAATATAAAAATGATAACACAAACTGTGTTTAAAATGAAAAAACTGCCATTTGACAAGCAGACCTAACCTCAGCTAGGATGAAAAGCTACCTTACATATCTTTGAACCCATTTCAGAGAACAACAATGCAGTGAGAAAACCTTGAAATTTGTGTTACACCTAAATTTCATATTTTGTCATTTATTCATTTGGATTTTAAAATAAGATGCATCAGCGCTAATATGAGTTTTCTTAATGTCCTTGGGTTCAGGTTTTATCTAACAAAAATTACTTGTAACAGGTCTGAAAAATGATATACTGCACCAAGGTCTTAATATGCTGTGACTATATAATTTCAAGTTTTAACATTTAAAAAAAAAAAAGAAATGTACTGTGTTTATACTGATAAAAACAAAAGCACATACTCACACCTGACGTATCATATTTCACAACACCCAACATACACAGCATTCAAAAAGTTGAAACTACAGTACAAGCTATTTCAATATATATAATATTGACATTTAACAGTTTGCCTATAGCGACGGCACTCAAGGAATAACACAGTCTCTGCCCATACAAACTAGCATTATCACTACAAATGAAACACAAGAAATCTTTTTCTTTAGCTCAATTTGCAAGTCTTGAACTGTCACTGTTGGCAAAGTCAAAACCTCTTCTTCCTCTACATGTTACTGTTAGAATGGGAGCTCTCAGGCACTTTCCAAAAATAGGGCAATGCTTGGAAAACAGACCTCAAATCGGCTAAGACAGAAATGACTTAAGCTAGTGATGCATTCACGTCATATGGGAAAAATTCAACCTTCCTAAAAATTACTTTAAAAAAATCTGTTCACTTATCTGGGTGACAACACTAGTCTTAAATTCAGGTTTGGATATGTGCTGCTAAAATACACCACCAACAAGAAAATAGCTTCAGTCAAGTCTAGGAAATAATGCTAGCATTGCAAAGAAAAAGGAAATGATTTGCTTTGTTGGATTTGATTTGGTGTAAAACTCACTTCAGTGCATCTCCGTTGTGTGTGGAAAACATCAAGGCAACTGTAGTCTTCAGGTAATTTTAATAAACAGCCTCTTGATGGCTTCACATGTTAAAGTTTCAACATGTGTATATGTCCAAGTCTTCTCTTTTAGCCAGCAAGGCATTCCAACAGATATTCCCATATGACATGACTGCATAAAATGACATTATGGGCAAGCAGAAGACTTTGAATCATTCTATGGTAATCGAAGCCAACTCCTTGGCCTGGGCATGATGTTGCTGCTGCTCTTCTTCAAACACCTCTGGGGAACTTTCTCCTACATTGTTGTCCATCTTGGTCTCCTCTGTCATGGCTGCTGTCTCATCAGCATCCATCTTGAGGGAGCCTGGGGCTTCTGGGGGATCGAGGGGCTCGGGTGAAAGGAAGCCAGAAGAACTCTCGCAATTCTGGGTAGAGGAGGACACCTGGGAGATGACAGGCATCTGGACTGAGGAGGAGGACGAGGCGGCAGTGTTGGTGGAGGTGGCGGTGCTGCCCAGGTAGACAGGGTGATGCTGGGACTCCTCCAGCTCATACTGGACTCCCAGCGCCTCCTCCTCCTCCTGTACCTGGCTCAGGTAGTCGGGCACGAGGAAATCACTGCAAGGACGGAGAGAATATGCTGAATTTAACTATTCTCCTATGTGACAAAAAAAATGAGAGTTGAACTGAAAGTAGTCATATTAGCCATTTTTCACAATGTCATAAATTTCCTCAGGATAAGAACAATGTGCAAATGGCCTGGTTCTCCTGAGGAAAAAAAGTAGCAATTTGGAAAGGGTTTTTGCCAGGAAGTACATTTTTCAGATTTTAGTACGGAGTTGGAAATAGGTTTGCACATTTATCTTTTTTTCCCTAAATCACAAAACAAAAGAGACTTTACCTCAAAATGTGGTCTATCTGGATATCCGAGGGATTGATAAATGAATTTCAAAACAAATGTTGCTAATTATGTAACAATAATGTACCATTAAATCTGACATCCATTAAAACAGGCCAATGATAAAGACTTAATGATTTGTTGATTTATCAATTAACCAAATTAGTTTGCAACTAGTTTATTAATTAATTAATTGTATAAAAAATTCAAGCAGTTTAAACACAGCTTCATTAATATACCAACAAAAACCGAATTGAAAACCTAAAGCCCATTATACAGTCTGTCAGACTGGATTTTCCTCATATTTTAGGCAGGCAAACCAGAAAATCAACGTCAATACATATGCTTCAAATAATCCCTCACTGAAAAACTAAAACAGGATATAGGAAGCCTGAGGTCATTTGCATGGACACTCCTGAGCTCTATACTGGGGCATCTCAAAACCCAGTGCAGGTGGTGGGAGACAGGAGGATGTTAGCCAAGCCAAGCTAACATTCATGCTGGAGAATGACTCCCACTCTCTGCATGAGACTCTGACAACACTGGGCAGCTCTGTCAGTCACAGACTGCTTCACCCAAAGTGTGTGACGGAACGGTACCGCAGGTCCTTCCTTCCTGTTCAACTGACACAGCTTGCAGTAGACAACTCCCCACATGCCTAGCTGACCAAAGACTGAGTACAATATGTCCATTGTTTTTTTTAATTTTATTCTTATTGCAAAAACCTTTGTAAATACCCAACTGTTATTTTTAACAGTACTGTTGCTATCTCCTCTATTTCTATTTGCTGCTGTAATATTTGGAATTTCCCCAGTGAGGGACAAATAAAGGTTAATCTGATACATAGGAATTAGTGATCATAAAGGGCATTATGTGTGTTAGACTAAGAAAATCAAAATGTGGCTGTGATAATACCCAAAGAAGTGCATTTGAATTCCAATGCCATTTTAAAGTGAGAGTACAGTGTGATCATGGTTGCACATACTGTAGACTAACATATACAGACTCTTAAACAGTGGGAATTAACAGCTCAGTATCCAGAATAAAAAGTTACAGCTGAGTGTAACCAGCCCCTTTGGCACAGAGTAGTATGGAAATCAGGAACTTAGAAAAAAACTGTCATTAACATATCAATTTCTGTGAAGCACTCATGGTGGGAGTTAAGAGCCTCACTGGACTGCTAGAGAATTTTCCACAATGTTATGATCTTAAGCATAGACCTTCTACTATAAAACTATTGAGGAGTCAATGGCCCATTTCAGTCCTGACAACTTGCGTGGGTTTTTAAAGTGGAAAAGTCTGGAACATAAAAACACACTTTGATGTAATAAAGACACTGTGTTCTGAGTTTCACGAGGCTTTGTGAGCTGGGCTATCAATATAAACAACCCACTCAATTTGGTTAAGAAAAATCCATTCTAAAAACAAATACTAAATGGAAACAATTGTATTTGCCATAGTGGCTATGATGGTGGTTGAAGTCATGTTTTATGGGGATTGTATGATCAAACATTTAATCACACTTGGTTTTCAAGATGCAACTTTTCCTCCCATGAACAAAGAGTACGACTATAAAGTGAGTCATTTTAAACAACACAGAACATATCTGATGTGCTTTTAGAAATGGGCTTTAGTTTTGGTTGGTATGTTCAGAAAACATAAACACAATTAATTTTGTACGCTTGTTCACCCACTTTGATTACTGCTGCTCTCCCATCAATCATGCTCACAAATGTATGGTCTTAGGACAATAAGGGGGACTTCATATGGAATGTTTGTTTTCATTGAAATGTGACTACACAGCAACATTGTGAACATGGCCACTGGACAGTTAGCCTGTCCATGGCATGACAAGCAGGCATCATCACTGCCTGGTACAAGTCATGCTGGTAAACTGTCTACTTATATCAACAAGAAATGGTGCAAGAATACTGTTTCCAAAAGTGCCAGCCAGACTATCGGCCAAGAGAGTCGATTGCTGTTTTTATTGTAGCAGTGTACCGGCCCCAATCACTAACTTGACGGGCACTGAGATCTGATAATCAAAGAACACACACGACAAACTTTTCATTATTGCTGGCAATCATTGAAAAAACTGTTTTGCTGAAATTCCACCAGTGTGGCAAATTTTCAGCAAAAGGAGAAAATATAGTGGAACTTGTTTACACACAACTTTTGCCAGAGGATGTCACCTCAGCCACAGGACTGTTTGGAAAGCATTGAGTGTATTATGTTAAGAGAAGCAGATTCCTATGAAGATTGCATTAATATGGAACACCACACAGACTGTGATACTTAGCTTACATCAGTGAGTGTATTAATCATGTCACAGTCACTAAAACCATTGACATAAAAGTTAACCAGAAACCATTGCTGACGCAGGTTTGGACTTTGCTGATGAGGTACGGTGTCTAGATCCAGGGTAAGGGTAGCCCTCAAAGCAGCAACAACTAACGTGTTACGTGACCTCAAAGAAGCAAACCAGAGTCAATAATCCTCTGAGAATATGAAGCTACAGCTCGTTAAATCCTGACTTCCCATGATCACCCTTGAAGGCAGTTACCATAGCACAAAGTTCCTGGATGTTCAGATCAGAGAAGCTGTGAGGATCCATCTAGAATTTTACACTTATCTTTATGTCTGTTCTACACTGCACTGGGACCCATGAAAAATGACATTTTCATTTTCCTGCATGTCCTTTACATGTATGGAAATGACAATACTCCTTTAACTGGCTCTGTTCAATGATAATAAAACCCACCTAACAACACTTCTGAAGCTCACTAACATGTTATATCTTGTTATTACGTCTTGTTTAATCCAAAAAATGTAGTGTAAAAACACCAACTCACATAACCAATAACGTGGTGAATTACAGTCTTTACACTTTTTGCACATATCAAACAAATGACATGTTTGTTCAGTAGTGGAAACTGTTCATTTGTAGGAAGATTTTGTTTCCTTTGGACAGAGCTGGTTCCCTAATTGATGTAATGCCAATTTAACTGCTGGGCACTGCTAAATATTTATCATACATACACTAGAGTAGTACCAATCTACTGATCTCAAAAACTGCTAAGCATATTTCCCAAAGTGTCTAACCATTAATTAAACTCCCCCCAAAATATACTCAAATACATCAGGTGCACTTGATCTGAGCATTCAAATCAATTTCAATCTTAAAATCAATTATACGCAACCAAAATCATAAAAGGAAAAATGATCAAATGAACCTCAGGTATTAGAAACTGAAGTTATTTTCTGATCCAGGTGAGATCTGAGTAAATGATGGGTGTCAGCGCCCCCGGACTCCTCACCTGCTCTGGAAGTAGTTTGCTAGTTCGGATGCCTCATGGTTCAGACTCCTCAGGTGTACAATTAAATTGCCAGAGTTGGTGAACATGGCGCCGCATGTTTTGCACTCGTAAATCCGCGGCTTGCGGATTATGTGTCGGGAGACCCTCATGTGGTGCTTATATTCACCGAAGGACGTGAATGTGGCGCTACAAATCTGGCACCGGAAACAGCGTTTACCTTCGTGCTTCAGCCGATGCATCTTTAGGGAGTAGGCCCGTGTGAACTTTTTCCCACAGCGGTCACACTGGAAAGGTTTAATGCCTAAGGAAAGTAAAGAAAACTAATCTTTATTTGATCTTTTAGCGTTTAAATATTATTTAAAAGTGATCATTTTAAAAAGACACTGTCTCCCACAAGCTACCTACCCAGGGTTTCAGCTTTTTCAGGCTACCTTTTGAAAGACAAAATACATATCTCTGCCCTAACTGTCGGCAAAGAAGGAAAGAAGAATGCATGGAAGAAAAAAGAATAAGAAAGACAATTTCTAGATGTGCTGCATTTTTTAACAAGTCATTATGCAGCCAACAATGCTTCAGGGGTACAATGCCAAACCAGTGGAGTAACACTTCCAAACACTTTAACACCCGGTTACTTTCAGAATTTGCATAATGCCTGTGTGATCCTGTTGCTGTTGATTACTACAAATGCTTAAATACACTGACAGTGAATCAGTGCACATGTGTTGCATTCCAAAGCTTCCCAAAATTAATAAGCAAGTTATCTTAAGTTTTGATTTGACATACCGGAGTGTATGAGCATGTGCTGCTTCAGATTTTGAATACGTGTGAATCTGACTCCGCAGGTTGGACACTGAAAGGGCCTGTCAGGGCCATTGGTGCCAGGCCGGGCTGAGGGGCTGATATAGAGGTGGTATGGATATTGAATACCTTCCAACCTGAAACACAAAGACATAAAATCAAAGCAACCTCATATTGGCCTTTGCTTGCAAGGAACTTACTTACTTAATACTTAAATTACACCCACTTTGATAAATAACATTTTCATAACATACATAATACACATCATTTCTTGTTAATTTTGGGAAAAAAAAAAAAGAAAAAAAAAAGGCCAAGCACTAGTTATGTCAATTTACTGGGAATTTTTGGACACACAAAAGAATCTGTTTAACAATGAGACATTCTATATATCATATTCAGTTGTTTAATCTTTGACATTCATACATTTGCTTGTCACATAAAATTTTTAATTTTATAATGAACCATATCTTTGCCATATCAACATGACATGTAAATTAATTACTTAAACAGGTGTGGCCCAGACACTCAGTTATGAGGTCCGTGTCTACAGATTCTTTGCTGCTTATGACTTGTCTTGCTACAAGCTGGACCAAATCATGATACCTTTCATCATCTTCTGCATGTCCTCCAGCATTAGAGGTGCTCTGCATGGATGGTAAGCCCTCAGACACTCCCTCATCCATTGACCCTGAAAAAATGGAAGAGAAAAAAAAAAAAAAAAAAAAGACTCAGGACGGTAGCTGTCTGCTAAATTTCTGCTGAATAAAGCCTAGAGCATGTCAGCTTAGACTAATATACTGTGGATCTGTGAGGGTTAAAGCACATATTTAAGGGGTGATGCTGCTGGATACCAATTAAGATGACAAGTGTTTCCTTCTTTCCTTTTTTATGGTATGTTGGGCCAATAAAATGTTCCACTTTCAGGCTAGTGCAAGGCTGGTTCAACTGTATGTTTACAATACAACACTAAACAAGGTCAAGAAACACAGTTACAGATACATTTAACACTAACAATAATTTTACTTTGTCGTTGAATATATCTATGTAACTCCTGACTTACAGTGAGGTGTTTAAACCATACCACCACGTTAGACATGAAAAACTAATTCTAAATCCTATGGACCCATTAAGTAAGGAGAAGACTCACCTATAGAGGAGGACTGTGGACTAATGAGAAGCTCCTCCTGCACCTGTTCACTTCCTGGCACTGTCTGCTGGTCACTCATTGAGCTCTGGGAAGCACTGACTGGTTGGGAGGATGCCTCCTGAACTTCTTCATCACTGAGTCTCTCCACCTTCACTCTCACATCTTCCTCTTCTGCTGCCACTGGTGAAGACACAACTTTGGAGCTTTCACATGTCAGATAGTCACTGAGCCTTCGGCTGACCACCACCTCTGAGGTTCCTGCAGCACCCTGCTCTAAACAACGCGGGCTCTCTGGGAGTTTTGATTTGTCTGAGTGGAACCTACGATCAATACCAAATGGGAAGGTCCATGGAAAGGCAAGGGAAGACTCCACTGGTTGGGCTGTGCTGTCTGAGAAAGAAGGGGAGGGGTTGGGGATCTGAGGGGAGGTATTGACCATCTGTGTAGTGCATTTGAGTGGACTCTCAGGTGATGCCATTGTTACAAAACTCTTGCGTTTCCGTCTCGATTCACGGCATATAGGAACATTTCTCTCCATCACGCTGCAGTCCGATGACACGGGTGACACACTGCCATCCAGTGGTGTTAGAGCACAGTTTGATGAGGCGCTCTCTTGTGCTGATTCATGTGGTTTATCTGGCGTCATGTTGTTGTTGTTGTTGTTGCTACCTGGGCTCCACAGAATACTTGATTTCATGAACTCTGAACACGTGCTTGCCACAGCAAACATCTGCATGTAACTTGCAGCTGCCAGAACATCAATGATATTCTCTGTGCTTATAGAGAGGGTAGATGTGTAGGCATATTCCAACAAAGGAGCAAAGCCACTAACAGTGACATGATGAAGGTCCAACACAAACTTGTCCTCATCCTCTGGCCGGCCCACTAGTTTGGAGCGGAAGAATTCACTGCAGCAGGCCAGGACCACTTTGTGGGCCAGGAAAAGCTTGTCTTGGACCCGGATGGTGACATCACAAAAGTGACCTTCATTGCGTAAAGCGTTTAGCTTCTCCAACATCTCCTGACTGTGGGAGGTTGAGCTGTGTGTGAAGGTTTTGAGACCCATATTGGAGTCAACTGACTCTGCACAGGAAATGCGTCCTGCAGGGAGACAGAAAAAAAAACCAAACAAAAACAAAACTTTAGTTTGCAGAAGTTAAACAATACAAACTATTTATCAGGACTCCTGATAAATACTATTACTAGTAGGAAAAGGAAAAAAAGTTATCAGTTTTAATAATAAGCTTAGTTATTCTTCTGTGATAAATACTTTACACATACTGTTTGCAAAAAAAAAAAAAAGAAAAGAAAAGAAAAGAAAAAAGTCAAATATCACTGCAAAACAGCAGTTCCATGGTGGCGGGGGTTGGGGGGCATGGAGGAAAAAATGCCAAGTTATGTAACAACAATCAAAGCAGATGCACAGCAATGCAAGCCAGACCCAAGTGGAGGCCAGTGCACTACAGGATGCTGCTCAGCAGCTGTCTGCAAGACATGTGGATTCTCTGAGGCATGAGATTTTCCATAAAACAAAAGCCCAAGTCAAGGGGCTCTTGCAGGGAGAGTGCACTCCCCCTCAGACACACACAAACTGAAGGAAAATACTCTTGGGCTATGCTGGCCCAGTAAAGACAAAGTGAATTATAGCCATGGACTGCAGTGGCGCAACAGGAGAGTGTCTAGCATGAACCAGCAAACCAGGCTAAAAGAAAAGAGTTTTATATTTTTCACATGCCTATAATGTCTCCTGAAGGAGAATTATTTAGTAATATGATCTCTATGAAGATGTTTCTGCCAAAGAGGAATGTTATTTTATTCCTGCATACAAATCAAATATTGTCAAATGGTTCTGAATACAAGTTTGACCTGTGACATAAAAACTTTAAAGACAGGGTTCTACAAAAACGTCACACTTTTTGAAAAAGTAAGATCAATATGATTTGGCTTTCCTATTAATTGTCTTATAATTTGTTTAATCCTTTGTCTGCTTTATGCTTAAATTGCACATAATCCTAAATCTTAATGTGGTGTCTGAAATATACATAACTAAATAAATTTATCCCCTACTTGACTCACTTGTAAAGCCACAGCCATAGCATGGATAGCCTGACAATCATTACAGTGTTTTTTTTTTTTCCTGTGTGGCTTCTGTTTTCTTTAAAGTGCCAAAAAATAGACCACTTGGAGACATTGCGTCCTCATTTTAAACATGGACAGAACAACTGATTAATTGGTGTGTAAGTAAATAAGTGTTAGCAGCAACGGTAGAACACTGTTAATGTTGCCCAAAGAAATGTTTATGTTGGTGATATAGCAGATTTGATTATTTATTGTAGGTGAGGACAGGCACTGGGCCTGTACGGTGGCCGACAAGGGCAAACGCGCCGCAAGAGACGAATGCTGCAAATACTGAAACGCTTCAACAACCAAAAACACACGCAAGAGAGAAACGCTGCATATTCATGGCACGGAAGTGCGCCAGGCCTCTAGGGGGACCCCGAAGTGAGGGATACTATGAGCAAACTTTGGTTAACTTTTAGAGAGGCGATATAAAAAAAGGTACAGACATCCCACCTTTCTGGGAAGTTTCGGCAGTCTCCACATATTCATAGTTGTTCCCTCATGCCCGCAAATTAGATACAATATCCCGGAAATCGTGCGAGTGACACAGAGAGACACATGTAATGATATAAGACGCGTCTCATGCGGAGGCTGTGTAATGAGACACAGCTATAATAAGTTTTCAATTGCAACAGAATGAGCATCCTCTGATGATTGGTCTCCTATGCGCTAATATGTGCTAAAAATGTTCTAGTCAATTTAAAGTGTCATAGAACATTGGGAGACATGTTTTGGCTGTTGCAGCGTTTCTCTCTTGCATGTGTTTTCGCTGTTGCAGCGTTTCTGTATTTGCGTTGCGACGCGTTTGCCCTTGTCGGCCACCGTAGGTTGTACAAGGGGGGCAGACGATCCGTCTAAGAGGATGCAGAAAAACAAACAAAAGGCTACATGCATGACAAGACTGCGGGGTCGAGTGTCCCTAAATCTCGACTGAACAAGTTGCTGGAACAAACATGTTTCCAACAACTCTGAGTTTAGCCAACATCGTCAGGCTGATATGTGAAGTCAGCCAAGAGCTGAAAAGCACATCCGACCCCAACTGTCAAAATAAAAGACAAGAGAAAATGCAGCGTTTGTTTTTTTTTTTTTTTTTGTTTTGTTTTTTAGCTTTTTTATTTTTAACGCGTAGACCTGTGCTCATTTTAGTATATCTACATCAAAATTAAAAATCTTTTTACCGATTTTAAACATCAAGTTTTAGTTGTTGCCAACAATTTGTGAAATAAGGTTACTAAAACATTTAGCTAACAATGTGTTAACGTTAATTTGTCATCTACCAACTAACGCTAAACCGTATTGTTCGGTAACGTATTGTTAATGTATTATATTTGTTCTGTAATTCACACTTCAATTTTTGGTAAATAGCTCCATACACCCATGACAATATATCAGACACGCCTTCATGGCCAAACTGGTTTATTTTGAAAGAAACACTGGCCGCGGGTAACTGCTGCTCATTAAGTTAGCTAACCACCGCTAGCGGCCGAGCTATCGCCTGCCCACACAGCACTGCGATATAAGGCGGTTCCACTGCCCTTATCGACGCTTAGACAACAAGAGGGTGAACACATACGTCCTCCGCAGGTTAGCCTTACCAGACAGAGAGCACGAAAGGAGTTTACCTTCTGGGATGAGGCCTCTGATATCGGCCGGGCCTTGGGATGCAAGCAGCTCAGCTGACAAAAAGCAGCAATAGTCGCTCCACTCCACTCGTTCACATTCCCTGCGCTGCTCAGGCACTTGTTAGCCTGCCAGCCGCCAAAACCCCCAGCTTAAATAGCGCTCACATGAAGCGCCATGACCACCAGCTGCAGCCTAAAGTTGTCGAGATGCAGTTTTCATCCCTTTGTGCTCCCTGCTGCTGTCTGCGCTCCACGGCTGTCCCCACAATGCAACGCGCACCTCGCACTGTACTCTACTGTAACAGGAAGTCTCACTGCGGACACGCTGTTTTCACTAATTCACATTCATATGACCACTAATAGACTCACATTTTGTTTTCTTATGATCTGTTTGGTGTTTTTGGAATATATTTATTACATCTACCTCGACTGAGACAAGCTAGAAATGTGTGTTGCTCATATTTCTCCACACCCTTTATTTTCAAGCTTATTGTATATTATGTTATCCTCTATATTGCATTATATTTACTGTTACTATAGTAATGATCATATTTTATTATTTTTATTTTTATTCTTATTCTTATTATCTTATTATAAATATTAAAATAATTCTTTCTTACCCATAAGACTGAGACTGCAATCACTGCTGGATAGTAGCTACTAACTAACACATTGTGTACACCTTGACATTTTTTATTATTATTTTATTATTTATTAATATTAGCCTGACAGCATGGCGGATTAGTGGATAGCACTGTTGCCTCACAGCAAGAAGTTTTCTGGTTTGAAACCCACCAGAGGCCTTTCTTTGTGGAGTTTGTATGTTCTCCTTGTGCTTGCGTGTCTTTACTCAGGATACTCTGGTTTCCTCCCACAGTCCAAAAACATGTATTTCAGGTTGATTGGTGACTCTAAATTGCCCATAGGAGTGAATGTGAGTGTGTGAGGTTGTTTGTCTCTATGTGGCCCTGTGATGGACTGGTGACCTGTCCAGGGTGTACCCCTGCCTTTCACCCAAAGAGACCCTAATGGAAGTAATGGAAACAGGTTTCTATCCCTGACAAAACTGATATGTGGTAGTTTTTAAATCTATTAGAATATGTTCAATAACCCAAATCACTCCAAATAATGATATTTGTAACCCATTATGACTGTCACATCTACTAACCTCAATTTGCTGTCAATAAACTGACATTAAAACAGGGTCTAAAGTCAGTGATGCTGTCTGTGGAGCGTTGGTCATCCAGGTGAAGTTGATGTTGAGTCATGGCAACTGGACTTCTAGAAAAAAAAAAAACATGAAAACTAGAAGTCTGTTAAAATGCTGTTCCTCCTTAGCCACAACTACTGAGTATTTCTCATATAGTTGTCTTTATTTCAGACATCTGAGCAGAGAAATTATTTTAGCGGGACTTCCTGAACATCTTAATGGATGTGAATTTGTAAAACACGGAGTGACTTGTCGGGCTTTTTTAAGAGCTGCCCACCCACCGAAAGAATTCCATTAGTCTGCCCTTAAGTGGTGGTTTTAGTGTCCCACAGTGGTCTAAAATAGTGCACTGGAAAACATGGCAAACTTGAACATTTGTGTGGAATTTATTGGTCATATTAAAGCAAGTCTCCTAGTAATGAATCTTTTGTGCACAACAGAGAAAAGGACCAAGAAGAGGGTTTTCAGTGTTATGGCTTGTGATTATATGTTGCATAAAAAATACCTTTCACGTGTAGAAATCAGTAATGGAGAACCATTATTGACATAAATGTGTTTATTTGAAAATTTTCATAGATAAAAATCTCAAAGGCAGCACGTGCCATGATAATTACATGTCCAAAGTAAAAACTTTACAAAAATAAATAGCTTAAAAAGCTGTAATAATAAAATAGTATGGTCCTTCACTGAAGGGATATAGGCCCAATGCTCCATCTAGTTTTATAACATACTGTAAATTAACAACAGGAATAAAGAAATCAAATATACATACAAGAGTCTGAAAACATTTGTGAACTTTTACATATGATGCATTAACAAATAAAAGTCTGAACATGAATAAAATTAATGTTATTTGTTATATACACAATACATAGTATGCTTATCATTTAACTTATTAATAACACCTCCAAAGAAACATTTGTTGCGTTGTAAAATATTTGTAACACTGTTCCTCAAATGCATTATAATGCACCACCTGGTTACAGTTAAACTATACTGGTAAAGGGATATTATCTGTCATGATTTTTTCTGGTCAAGAATGACCAGTCATTATCTAGGCTAACCTTTTACACAGTGTTTTAATTCCATCCATTTCTATAAAATCTACAGTTCATCTGCTTTGATGTAGGCTTTAACTGGTGCATTTTAAAGTTCATTGTCAGGTTTAGTGTTAGTGAATGGTTTTCTCATAGTTCAACAATATGATTTTCAGGATAACACATGATATATTCATCACAATTATGTTTTGCATTGTGTGTAGAAAACACAGGCAAACAAACAGGACCACACTTCCCAAAGGCTTAAAATCCAAATGCCTCAATTGTCTGTACCTACTGTAGCTCAATAATAGGTAAATGGCTCGATCAAAGCGTTGCTGGGGGTTGAGTGCTGAAGAGGACAATTGGAGGTATATTTATACTGTACTTGTGTTTGACAGCAGGTTTCATGCCCCTGTTCTATCCCCAAATTAAATGACAGCTAACTTAGAAAGACAAACTGCAAATTATACCAAACTTCATCCAACAAGTTAGTTTCTGTTTAAAGTGGGTCTAGAATGTTTCTCATGCTCGAGAAAACACACACACACAGCATCTTCATCTAGCATCTATACATGCATTACATGAGGTAGGTTTCCATTGTTTCAAATTTCAATAGTGGTTGTCAAAGGTCAACAAAAAATGACAAAACAATATTCAGGCAAATGCCCTTGATGTAACTTGAAGTGACCAGTTGGTAACATGGATGGATTATAAAACAATGGGCCCCTGGGTACAGAAGTGTAAAGACCCCCACCCCCATTACACTGGAGTAAGACACCCAAAGTTAAAGAGAGAAAAAAGAGGCTACAAATGACACAGCACATAATTGTTTTCTTAGAGACACATAGAACCTGGAGATATTGTGTGTTTTGTGTCTCTTTGTTTGGTTATTGCAAATTTATAATTGTTTTCAGAATAATTGCTCTGCATTGCTTCGTAATTGTTTTGTGTTTCTGAGTGTCATTTATAGTTATCTGTGTATATGATAATTTTGTGCTTGTTTTCAGGTGTTTTATGTCTTTTCGTAGTTATTTTGCATCTCGTTGGAGTCGTTTTTCATCTCTTTTTTGCTGTTTTGTGTCTCTTTGTAGTTGTTATGTTACAACTGTGCCCAGCGTGTCAGTTCAGCTAATCAATCCATGGTTGGCAGTGCAGTCGGATGAAAGTGGGAAAGTTCTCTGTGACTTTTTGTAGATGTTTTGTGTCTTTGCAGTCACTTTCTGTCCCTTTGTAGTTATTTTGTGTCTCAGTGTAGTTATTTGCACCTCTTTTTAGTTATTTTCTGTTTCTGTGTGTTTTGTTTTTCTTTTTAGTGGTAATCTTTGTGGTCATATTGTGTCTCTGTAGTTATGTCCCCTGACCCTTTGGGACCCTGGTCCTGTGCCTAGCATTCCTGTTCAGTAATCCACCCATGATTGGTTAAGTGCAGTCAGACCAAAGATTCACTAAACTCATGTTCTTCATAAGCACTCCTGGTTCAGACATTCTCCAGAGACTGCCTCTGGGATTTTGTTTGGATCACACTTCTCTGGCTCAACAGTCTTCCCAGTGTAGTCTATGCAGATGACACTGCGGCGGCGCTCCCCCTGTCCACAAGTTCGTGAGCAGGCAGACCAAGGTCCCATCTGCCATATGGGGCATGGCAGATCTCCACAAGGCCTGATGTCTATTGGCTTCAGGTCTTTGTCACAGTGGCTGGAGAGAAACCCTGCACTGTCTCTGCATTCAACAGTCCTCCTGGACCATCCGGAGCTGCAGCTCTTAGAGCACTCAGACCACTCCCCCGGCACCCATTCAGGCTCACCGAAGGGATGGATCAAATACAAAGACTGTGACGAATCCTTCTTCTCCTTGGATTTATTGAAACTCACCTCTTTAGGGATGAAAAAGGTATATTTGACCTTAGGAGGGTTAACATCCCCTGCGGTGGCCAGTAGTTGGATTGTGATGGTCTCTTTCAACTGCCTGAAACTCTGGATCCTCTCCAGTGTGGTGGAGGAGCCGCTGTATTTCAGCACAGCACCCAGCACGGGAATGTCCTGCTCCACTGTGGATACAGAAAAGTTACCATTGAGGATGTAACCACCGTTTTCTCTCTTGATAGCCAAGTAGTTCCCATCATGTTTGATTCCTCTGTGGCTGCGCTGTTTGATGTCGATGTTAGTGGCACCAACGGGAATTGTGACAATGTCATTGTATCCATATCTGGTAGAGAAAAGAAAACACTGGATTTAGATCATCTGTAAATATAGACATTGTTTTGCTTATAGAGCTGTAACGTAAGACATGCTTTCTTTCCTACAGAGAGAAGATGGACACATCTTTCATGTCCATAAGTTCATTAAGCAGCTGGAAATGGGAGAAATTTATCCTAACTTAGCGTGAAGTAAATCATTAGACTTGCTCTGTCCACAGTTCAAAAATACACCTACCAACGCTTGTAAAGTTCACTGGACAGCGTGATAAACAAGGCTTATTGCTTACACACAGAGCTGAGTGTGTAAGAAAGTGTGGATTCATTGAAATAAAGCAAATAAATCTCACAACTTTTCTTTTAGGTTTTAATGACCATTCCTTTTTTATCATTTTTTTTATCTCATCATCCTGCTCTACCAATAGAGACATATTAATTAAGCACAACAATATAGGACGTATGATTTAGATTTTCAGCAAATGTTCAAATATTATTTCCTCTGGATAATATATTTTTTGAATTAAGTTTTAACTTTTGCTGCTTATATGCAAAAATATTTGCAGAATTACTGCAAACATGGAAATCACTACTTTAATAAATACTATAAAAGGCAGCAGCTAACACAATGTATTCTTCCTGCTAGTGTGCTGGTCTCTCTTTTCCTCACAGCTTCATTAAAAATGCCTTGTTGAAATGTCTTAATCATTTTTATATGTAACAGATTTTCAGTTCAGTTTTTTGTTATGTCACTTACGTTGCTTTGTTATAGGAGCCTGTGATCTTTCTGCATGTGAGCCCACTCCCTCCACACACTCCACACTTATCCACTCTCTTATTGGATCCAATCACCTGGTCACAGCCTGCCTTAACACACTGTCCTTGGACACACACTGATGTGGTGTCAGGGCCACAGGTTGTCCCATCAATCACCTGCATTGACACATACAGTGGGCATTGGTTATGCAATTACAGGTGTAAAACAACAGCCGAATACATCTGAAAAGTAACACTGCCTGCACAGTTTTATTTGTTTTCACATTTGTTTCTATAATGCAGCTCATATTTCTTTATAACATGCAGCGACAATGGCATTTGAGAAAGAAACTTAACTCAGGGAGTTAACCTGAAGTTTTTCCAGAACCTTCATGGTCTTCATCAGTGGATGGAATTTACAGGTTACAATCAGATCATCCAACGCCTGATTGTCCAATACCTGATGATAACTTCCATCTACTGATGAAGACCATGGGGTGCGGTTCCGTATAATGCCAGCAGTTTTACCTTAAGTTAAGATTTTTTTGTAGATATAAGGTTTTCAAAGTCAAGAACCTTTAGACTGAATAAAAAGTGTAATTGCATTAAGACACCTTTACAATGCTACATTTTTGGCTTTTCTTCCACTGAACTGTTATCCTTGCAAAAATCAGACACCAAAGAAAAACCTAGATTCCAGCTGTGTTATGAAATTTCTAAAGATTAGGTTATTCTTATGTTTGAGGGTACAACTGTGCTCTGAATATCCAAATATATCACAAAATTCTTTTTTTAAACAGAATTTGCAGAAACAGAATTGATTAGAAGGTGTCAGACTGGGACAGCTGCTGAGTGAACATAATGTTTTGGCAAAATAGTTGATGTTGAGTGCACGTATGGTACCTTGGATTCAAACACCTTAAATTCACTGCTGCCTCTGGCCCTGCAGAACAGCTTACATCTGTCTCTGGGAGAAACACCAGCATACTTTGGTATCCACTGCTTCATGTTCCCATTGTAGTCCAGGTAGTTGGGGCTGTTGTACTTCTCACACTGCTCCTCTCTGAAACTCTTCCCTATGGATAAAAGGCAGAAATTGTACTACAGATGTAGGCATGTACTGACAGCAAGCTTGCCAAAATACAGTAGTCCCTAATTACATTACTCATTAAGTCAGCCCTTCCAACATATATAATTAATATAAGCTAAAGACATAATTTCCAATAGGTAATAACATTTGTTAATTCTAATAAATATTTTCTATTTTGGTGAAAAATCATAATGATGCAGTATAGACTACTGTGTATCAGGTTAGCTTTAGCCTTAATAATATTATGATCCAGTCCAGAAGAAAATTAATCAGTAACAATTTTAATAACCAGCTAAGTTCTCAAGTAAAAAAGCGAAAACTTGCCCACGTCAAGCTTCTCAATTATGAGAATTTTATGTTTGTCTTATCTGATCACAACCTTAATATCTTTGTGTTGGGCAGCTGGAAGATGTCAACTTACGTGATATTTATAAACTGTTCACTTATCTGGGAACATAATCACCAGATTAATTGTCATACAATAAAAAGCTAGGTCAAAATATTAAAAATCTGTATTTTGTTTTTAAAAATATGTCAAATATTTACAGTGTATCAAAACACTGGCAACAGCAGCCTCAAGTATTGGATTTTGAAACTCGAATAGTACAAATTTTTTACCTTCGTTGTTGTCACAAGGCTGAGTGTTGCAGGACTGGTACTGAACCCTCTGTCCCTCACAGTACCTCCCTCCGTTCTGAGGCACAGGGTCAGTACACTCCCTGTAGGAGAACTCTACCCCACCTCCACACGTTCTAGAGCACTGCTGCCATGGTCCCCACGAGCTCCAGTCTCCATCTTCAACCACCTGCAGTAAAACACCACACAATAAAAGTTGGGGTGGAAGAGCAGTCAGAGTAGTTGGTCAGAGCTCAGTGCCAAAGGCAATCTCAGTGGTGCAGCCCAAACCGCAGTCTGGGCTTCTGGGTTTGAGGCTGCACAGTTTGTTGGCGTGCCGTGAATCCAGTCTAAATCTGTGTTGAAGCTTGACACACGTCTGCTGTCTGATTCTACCCACATTCCTGCCACATGTGTCACACACCGCTGGTGGAACCTGCCATGCTGCAGCTTTGTAAGGCAAAACTGAATGTGTGTGTGTGTGTGTGTGTGTGTGTGTGTGTGTGTGTATGTTACTACTTTCATGGGTGTCTTTTCCAAAGGTTTTATAAGTTTGGACTAGCTAACATCTCAACTCCCAGCATGTCTGGATTCAAAAACAGATGTGCGATCATAACATAAGGAGAAGTTATCAAGGCAACCAAGCTAAAATGAAACACTAGGGTGTATAAATGTTTTAAAAGGACATATAAAAAGTCACCCAGCTGGTTTTAAATTCACAACATTCTAATAATGTTGTAATCCATACTCTTCGCTTATAGTTTTCATTCATGTATTTCTACTCAAAACAACATGCAGCTGCATTACAGAAGAAAAGTGTCATATCTCCCCTAACTAGAACAATGTATTTATAGACTGTAGAGTTTTGTATTGACTACTTTATTTGTGTTTTAACATGAAAGTTAAATGTTTTTCTGGTATGCAAGATTTTGAATGTTTGACTTTATATTGGGTTTTTGATTAAAATTGAATATCAAGTTTGAACCAAACTTATTTTATGATAGTTATTCTGGAACTTTCAACTGTGTTACATGATCTTCTTCAGCAGAACGACGAATGCCCAATTGTTGAAGAAAGCATAATATGTAATGGTCACATGGCTTAAAAAGTGAGCTTGACAGTTCATTCCTGGCTCAGGAAAAAGGCAGCTGACAAAATAATTTACAACAATATCCCACAACAGTTTTTGTTTTAAAGGTCAAGAATGAACTTTGAAACCGCAAATCTTATAATGACAATTTACTATTACAGCTATAAACCACATACTGATATGGACAGATACTTAAAGATAAGAACTGGAGTCATTTATGCTGCAGAACAGAACAGGACATTCAGCCTTGGATCTAATTTCCATGTATTTTAAAAAGCTTAGCAAAAAAAATACTTTGGAAAATCTACTGAGGGAAATTGTTTTTACTGTATTTCTGAGGAAGAAGGTGGCTTATCTAAACCTACGGGCAGCAGCAAGCAAGTACAGGCATGTACACAATGTCAGCATGCAGCATATAAGTTAGTAAATGAAGTCCATGGAGTGGAACATGGGTATGTGTTGCATGGTTAATGTGATCAGCTGGACAAGGTGTGACATTTGATGTTTGCAGTTTTAACACATTTTTGTATGTAAATGGCCTTAAAAGAGCCTTTAGACTTTTTCACTGTGGACTAAAACAATAGTCAAATGCCCATATGAAAAGTTTTCCCTTGCTGTATTCATTCTTAATGTTCATACAACTGACAATTAAATCCGTCCTTCGTAATGTGCACAAAATTCACAATTGTCATTCTGTGTAATAAAACAAGCAAACAAACAAAAAAACTACATTCCAAAGTTAATATGATAGTCAATTCTGCCTTTTTTGTTAAAAGAAAATCCTAAGTATCCCCTTTGAAATGGCTCAGCATAAAAACACTGTCAGGGGGAACACATAAAGAGAATTTTGTACTCTGGAAAATATCCACTAAATACAATTAAGGCTGTTTTGAGGCTGAATTGAGCCCTGCATGAAAAAATCCTGTTCCCTTCTTTATTCTAAAGGAACTGTTCCATCAGTGCAGGTGCTAGTGCAGGGGTTTCTGGTAAAACACTGCAGACTCAAAAAAAAAAAAAAAAATTTCCTGGTACTGGTTATTACAATCTATTTGTTGTGTTTCTAATTTTCCAGAATTATAAAATTCTGTTTGAGTATTACAAAATATTGTGCTGTTTAACTAGATAATCTATTAGTGCAACTGGACTTCATCCATTGTATTTTATTATCTCAAGTTACCACAGAACTAAAGCAATGGGCTGAAAGGTGCTGAAATATTGCGTGGAACTTAACATCAGATGCTCAGTCGCGGTACCTCTTGCAACTACATAAAAACTACCCATTCATGCAACTATAAATGACATGTAACTTTTGCTTGCTGGAACCACTGTCTCCACAACTGATAATCATAGTGTAAAGCTTAATGGTAAAACATACTGTAGCACATTGATAGAACAACAAGAGAAGGGTCAGAGCTCAACTCAGTAATGTCAGTTCCACAGCTAGGTTTGCTAACATTAGCCACCATATGCTACTGCTCATACTAACACAAGCAAGGCTGTGGCAGCATCTAGTCTAGTAAAGTTGCTTTTTAATGATAACATGAGAAAATTTTATTTGTAAGAAGGGCATGATACATTTTTTATATTGTCAAGTTTTCAAGTTTCATATTCTCACTTGAAGGCCAGTTGTAAATAAATAAATAAAATAAAAAAAGAAGCAGTCTTACCAGTGGCTGCATCACCTCCTGGGTGGACAGGCATACTCCATGGAGACAGGTCCCGTTGAGGCTACAAGGGGTCCCGTCAGCCCAGGGCAAGCTGCCATTCTTGGTGGAGCAGTTTTGTGTGCCATACTCCTGACACCAAAGCTGGCTGCAGATATCACTGTCAGAGGTGTTGGAGCAGTGTAAATACTCCTTTCCGAATATCTGTTGGCACTGTTGGTCCAGGCTGTATTTGGTGCCTGGAAGCTCACTTGGTAATGACATGGCATTGTCTGGGGTATCCAGCAGGCAGTCCCCTGTGATAACAACACAAAGCAACACTGTATGAAACTGATTATATTGTGGTGTATGGAGATTATGCACTCTGTATCAGTGTGACAATTGATATTGTGTTGCTCTGAGTGTGTGGCATGACAAAAGTGGAAAACTATTCAGGGCAAGTTGTGCCCTGACTATAAAAATACACAATAAAATTTGAACTAGAGCAGTGCATTTTATAGGCCTCACAATGCTCTGAATCTGGATATTTGACAGCTATTCTAAATCTGAATTTATTCATTGTTCCGCTAATGATTCTTTATTACATTCAGTAAGTTTTTGTCTGTAGCTGTCGATGACATCTGCAGTTTGGAATGAACATTCTCAGCCACATGAGTTTTTGCTGGAGGCATTTTTCAACTGATAAAGAACATATTTTGCTGACACCAGCTGTTGCTTTTGGCTGGGGAGGTGGAAGAAGGAAGAAGTCCATAGTATGACTCAGTGGAAAAGAAGGTTCACTGTTAGGTCTAGTAAGGATACAAACAATACAAGATGCACAACACAAGACTGGGAGAGGGTGCTACGGTGGAAAGGAAACAAAAACGGAAAGTGTGAGAAGAAGTAGGCAGACTAGAGAAACTATCACTGCAACCCATAATGTTGGGGGAGTGAGATGTTTAAGCAGGAAAGTCATAGCTAATGTTGAAGACGAATAACAGTATGTACTGAGCCGCACTGCCACGGCAGAGGTCCACATCTGTGTAAGTTTTGACACACTGAGGTGACAACCTGAAATGCTTCCTACCATGTCCGTTGTCAAAGAACTCAGTGATGTAGAGAGCACTGCAGGGAGACCAGGGTGCTGTCTTGTTGAGGCTGAGAAACAGAGGAGCCATCAGGTAATGTCCTCCCAAATCTCCAAATAGCCTCTCACAGGTCTTGGAGTCATCATGAGGCATACTCAACACATGACCTGAAGTAGGACAGGATGGTTTACACATGCTCAATAGTGTGGTTATGAATGACTGAAAATAACTTTAAAGTTACAGATAACAGAAGTTCTCCACTACACTACAGTTGAAAAGATTTTTTAGAATCCTATGTCCACAGCAGCCCACCCATATGACAATAGGTGTGACCTAACCAAGCTCATGTGCAGCTGTGAAGGCAGCTTGCAGGCCATTATCCTCAATAACGGAGCAGCTTCTTTTGGGATCACACATCGTCCCAACATCGGCTACGCCCAGCGTGTCGCAGCTCTTCTGTCCGCAGATGTCCTGTAACACAAACACAGGAATCATTGCAACTTGATCAACAAGGTGATAATGATGGTGTGAGATTCCAAAGGCTGATTCTAACATGGACATCTTTTGCCAAAGCTGATGGTCAGATTAAAGTCGGACTATTTTGGGCCACAAAAATGTATAATTTTGTTGTTTCTTAGTATGCTACTGCAGTGTGCCACATAAAAACACTGCACCAAAACATTGCACTAGCACAGTGCACAGCCAGTAGGTTATGCTTTTTACTGGAAGATTTTTATAGGCAGCTGCCACTGTGGTAATGAATAGTAGACCTTTCTAATGACTAAGGTAATTGAGTATAGATCAGTGATGTCATAGATACAGCAAAAACAACTGAGATCTTATGAGGTTGAAAAACATGAAAAACTGTTTTTTTATTCCAAAACCTGCACTAATTGCAATGAAAATGGGTGGAAAATATTACCACATTATCACAAAAACAAAACTTGCTTGTTAGCAGAATTAGCTATTTTCTCCAGTGATTTGGTCAGAGCTCTGAATTTTATGAAGGCTGTGGCAGGTTTTACACTGAAACTGCAGAATTAGATTCCAGTTTTAAGTTCAGACAGCTCACACTTAAAGGTGTTCTTTTTGCATTAATGAAGCACATCTGGCATGTATCCAGTGTCAACCTTACACTCCTGGAACAGATCGCACCCCCTAAAAGATTTCACGGTTTTGTAAATGTGCCTGATTAGTTTCTAGTTTTCCACAGTTTATTTGCATGTTATTTTTATTTTATGTTTGTGTTTTTACAATGATTCAAAAAACATGGCATTTAAGGTGTCTTGCCAGAGACCAGCAGCAACAGATCTGTAAGATCTCACAGATAACCAGTTCAGCTATTTGATGCAGTTCAGTTCAGGCCACGCATAGTCAATGAAGTGTTGACCAGTTACTCAGTGAATCTGTAATCATTCCTAACAAACACAGACTGTATCAGGTGTATGATATATTGCTAATATTGCCTTGATGCACTGTTCTTAATCTATAAAAGGGTTATATCCTTAAGAAACATAGGAACCATGTGTTTTGAACCATGCAGTTAGAGTTTAATACATTAAACATAGCAAGTGTATGGGCAGCCATGAGTGACTGGTTTATAAATCATGTAGGAGGGCGAAGTTGTTTTTCCAGCAATTTTGCTAAGGAAATAAATCAAAAACATGTTGGTTGGTGTTCCAGTGATAAAGCAAAGGAAATTAATAGCCATATCATACAGCTTTAAAGATCAGTTATTCAACAGCTGTATCAGAATTCTTTCACTGCTTCAGAATATGGCTGTCTGTGTATCAAAAATTCATCTGGGCTTGGAGCTGCAGTTGAATGAAGCTCGGCAAGTGTTTGTACACCTTATTCTACAGCAGCATCTGTTGCTCATATATATGCACACACTGGCACAAAGCTAGATGTGTGGGTCAAAGGCCATGTTAAAGCCTCTGCAGATAGTGCAGAGAAACACACACACACCCCCTTAAGACCACAAAAACCCATGAGAAAAATGTTTCCACTACATGCAAGAGAGTGTACGTTTCGAGTTTCACAACTGCCAGTAGTAGCAGCAGCCTTCTCTTGTGCCTGGCATGGCACACATTTTCAACCCCAATCCTGCCGCACACTCAAGCCCTAACCATTTAAAGTGGCTTCATCATGTCAGGGCTGATTTGTTGCGGCACTAAAGTTAGCTCATCCACAAGGAGCCTTCCGCCCTGTATATTTCTCATATCTCCGCAGAAATGGAAAAACAAACACAAACCTGGCTCATGTGAATGATGGTTTCCCCAGTTGAACAAATCCAGTGCCAGACTGGAAAAGCCCACATGTTATAATCATCACTTCCCTGATCCAGGGTCAGATTCACATGTCTTAACATCTTAACGTCATCCAGTAGGCGGATAAATGCCAACCCTGTCATCAAATTAAGCTGCAACCACGCTACTTAGCTAGAAAATGTAATATTACAGAAGTTATTTGCCTTATTTATGCAAACATGTTGTCAATGTGCACAGCAGATGAAAGAAGGCAGCCAAATACATGCAGAACAAACCAATCACAACTCAAATCCTAAGAACTTCTGAACTTATTTTCTGCTTCCACATGTTTGGACTAGGTTGACATTCCCCCTGCTTGGAAAAGATAACTATTCAACAATCTGATCAATCCCTTTTTAAGATCCTTGTTTTATTCAAAAAACAAGCTGTTTTTTCTTTAACTTACCTTGTTTCATCTTCTTTTTTCTAATCTCACATGCACTAGGAGCAATAGACAACACTGCATAACTGGCCCAAAGCAAGGGGGCTCATTTTCAGTATGGACCCCCCACATTAAACACAACTGGCCGTAAAATTCACCTGCATTACACTAAAACGCTTTGGCTTGTTATGAAGTTGACCCTTGCTGTGTTATTGCCTTCTGAACAGAGAACAAACTATTCACAAGATTGACTATATATATTCTTGCTATTCTATTACCAATATTCGCTCTGCTTTAACTTAAAGCTGGTGTGAGCAGTGAGACAGAACCAACCGTAGATTTGCAGACCATTGAACCAAAAAAATAACTGAAGATGCTAAACTGCCTTCTAGCACCGAGGGGAACTACATAGTTTTCGTTAATTCCATGTTGTTTTGTCACTAAATCATTTTACACAATGGCACTTTAACTGTTGCTCACATAAAACATTAATTAGTGGCACTTTAAAACTTGTGCCAAAATTCAACATGATATGACAGGACATAATGGAGCCAAAATTCTCTAGTAAACAAGCGATGCTACTGCTCATTTCAACACAGAATGTTGTGCTCCCAAATCAATTATCAGACCACTACTGGATTCAATTTGCATAAACATTTAGGAAAATTTAACTCAAGAATTGCTTATTAGCTTTTTTCAGAGATTTTAACCACTGTGTTCCTCAGTGGATGGATGCCCAGGAGGATGGCCCCATTGTCATCATGTGACGTGTATATGAGACTCCAATCATATACCAATACATCACATCACATAGCGGATGATGTCATCCTCTTCAAGATCTTTAGCGTGTAATGTGAAGCTGTGATCATTCTCCAGCCATCCAGTGATTCCTATTCAATGACCTTTGACCCATTCACGATCGATGCTGTTCTTGTCTGGTGTTCACAGTCAGCCAATATGGTCAGTTTCTAACGTTCATTCAGTGTCTTGTACAAGGTTCAGAAACTCCAGAAGACTATGGGCTGCAGTTTAAAACTCTGAAAAAAGCTACTAAGTGGACATTGATCAACAGCTTTTCTATTTCTTCCATGGTCAAGACTGAACTTTTATGCTCAAATGCCTTAATCACATATTTACAACATTATACGCAGACGATGGCATGTTTTATTGCAGAAACTCAACAGCCATTATGCATCTGAACACAGAAGCTAAATCAGATTTGTGCTGGCCCTCACCTCTCTTGTGAAGAGCGTAGCAGTGTCATAGTGCTCGGGGTGCCTCTGGCTCGGTGGATTGAAGAACTGCTGCCAGGAGCAAAAATTTCTCAGAGCCACACCTCCATTGCTGGACACCTCCGGCCCCACATCGTCATCCTCCAGCTGCAGCATCTTCACCACCACCAGGTTCACTGAGTTCTTTATGCTGGGGTGTTTGTAAAGCTGGGCGGCTATTGACATTAGGGTCAGAATGTAGTGCTATGGAGGACAAGAGACAAGACAAGATTTTTGAAATCTTGAACAAAAATTCCGAGACCTTGGACAACACAAAGTGCAGGACCTAGCAGACATAAAGCCAAATGCGTGGTAGCTGTGGAGTGTATGTAGCTGTTTTTGCATTATACAATGCGTATGTATCTGTATAACAATACTAACTTGTCTTGTTTTGTAATAAATTATGGTCTGAGTATGATTTATATTTGCCTTAACAGCATGCAAATAGAGTTTTCCCCTTCTAACACCACTGGTATTTCTCACACATTAATGTACAGTATGGGTGCACCTCACCAAGATGGCCTAAGAACTTTAAAATGACAAATATTAGTTGGAAATACATGCAGTATTTTAAGCTTATGCAAGCAGAAGCATAATTTAATGTCTGACTGTCTTCTCCTTGGTGAAGAATTCACTTTTGACCTTGATCACATAGCTGACACCAAATAGTCTTATTCGCTAGCCTTGAATGTGTAAAGGGTGATGGGGCAGGGTTTGCACAGCACTGTCATGGTTTTGTGTCTTAGTCTTAAATCATAGTGAATGTGTAGGATGTGTGTGATCTATAATGTAAAGGCTTCCATCAGCCTTGCGGGAATCATGTTTTCTAAAGTGTATTTATATTCGCCTATAAAACAATTTTCCACATGTATTATACACACAGCCACATGTTGCTCCAAATCATTTAAAACGCCACAGCTCATAGAAAATGAGAGTAGCGTGTGTGAAAACTTAAATATGATTGATTTGCACTGAAAATCCAATATGAGCCCAATTATTTAGTGGAAGCTTTGGCCACTTGACCCTGGTACCTGCCTGCTCCTGACTTGCTGTGGAATAAGCTTGTTTTTGGCAGCTGAGGAGCTTTCTAAGTATAAACAGACTACATTTTGGCTGCTGCATAATGTGGCAGGATCATGGATTGTCCTACTTTTTCAAAGTACCTCTTTCTGGTTAGAACCAGTACTGATATTAGTTATAAAGACACTATTCCTCACATTCTGTTCAATTTGAATATTTGACATTTTTATATAACATATTGCAGGAGTGGATTCAGGTGATTAAATAATAATAATGAGCAAAGACAGAATACAGTGAATCTCCCTGGATGATGCTGGTGATCACCTGCCAAATCGTGACCAAGTCCTGTGGAATGTGGTCCAGCATTTCTTGCATTTCTGTTCCCTGACCTCTTTCTCAGCCTGTGAAAAACAGGGAGCCCACAGATTTCCTCCCAAACTCACTCACTGCCAGAACATTTTTATGAAGCAGCACAGAAAAACAAATTCCTGCCACTCTTAATCTAAGCTTTGAGTCCTGACGGGGCAGACAGAATGAGGAGATAAAGAAAAAAAAGTGACGTTTGTTTATGGAGCGGTCTAAATTGCGACATTAAGATAAGGTTCGTTTTCCTATTAACTCTATGTGCATAAAAGATTAAGTTCTGACCTTTGTTTTATCTCCATAGAAATGGGTCATGGTTGAGTCTGCTACCACCAGAGTCTCTATGAACCGTGGCGCGGAAACAAAGCGTCTACGGCGGGGTTCCCTCTGTGCGTCACTGTCGCCGTGCGTAAAACTTTCCCCATTGTGCTTCTCCGCTCGACTCCGCTCTGCCGCGTGATCAAACAGGAGGGAAACACCGGGGCTTCGGGTGAATGTCTTCCTCTTGATGACATGCAGCTGCTCGGTAGAGTCTGGCCCCATGCCGCCGCTAAGTTTGGGCTCAATTAAATACTCTTTCCCCTCCGTTATGAAGGAGCCAAAGATGCCAGAGCACAAGCTGACAGCCACAACTGAGTTATGGTCATGATCTACGTTCCCGGAGTAAAAACAGCTCCTCAGCTCACCTTCACTATCCTCTGTCTGACTTATAAATTCCTGGAGATCTGCGTCCAGGACAGTTTTGGCACCTCTGGCGCCGCGTAAAACGCCAACATCTCTTGCTTTGATGCGGTGTACGGTAAAGGAAGGTGAGATAAAGCTGGTATCTGGTATGAGATTCAGAGTGAAGTCCTTGCCAAACGCACTGAGAACAAACCTCGGCTGTTCCTCGCTTCTTTTCCAAAAGCGACCGCTCACTCTTCCATTTATTCGAACAGGTACAATATCCTCTGATTCAAATAGAAGAGCCACGTTCATTGCGCACATGGACAAAAAGATCAAACGTATAGTGAAACACATCTTCTGCAAAGTATATTTCACTAAAAGACAAAAAAAATAAGAGCTGATAGAAACGTAAGTCCTTAGTATAAAGTGGCTCGTCTTCTCAAATCGATGACCTTTTCTCACAAAAAGTGATTATCCAGGGCTGTGAATCCAGTCTTGGCCAGAGTATCTCTGCTATTTCATTTCAGTCTGTCTGAGCAGTAGTTTCTAATTACCTAACCAGGCTAAATCTTGTTGTACTACCACTCACCAGCACCGCTGTAGTCTGGACATATCGGGGGTATTTATACTCTTTGCTCTTCCCTGGACATGAAGGGGGATTATTTTTGATATCCTCCGTTGCTGGAAATTCTCCTCCCACTCGTACTTCATGAGAAACTCGCGGATAATACGGATCCAATGAGAATAGGCCCACACCCCCCGTCTGAAACAGCTTGACAACCGCTCTCCTATTATTAACCCGGCGGGCTATATGGCAGCGGCAGGACATCTATAGGCTACTATGCATAGCTGGAAGTCCGCTACTCAAGTTATTTCGGAGCGGTGTGTGAGTGACAGGCCCCCACAGAGCCCAGAATCCCCGCGCCCCACCCCAAGGACGAGCTACTTTATTCCCGCACAATAGACCACCGCTAGACAGAGAAGGGCACAAATGCGTTGACTACTTGGAACTGACCACCACCGTCCACACTGACAGGGTGGAAAATATTATGGAAAGAATAGATTTAGCTCAGCGTGTAGTCCATATTAAAATATAGCAATCTTTATCTGGACGAACAAAAGAACGTTTTTGTAATATGTGAAGTGTATTTAACGAAACTATGGTTCAGTGAAAAATAGAGTGAGTCGTTCAAATAAACCAAAGACCTCACTGAATCCAGTTTTTAAATGACATGCAACAGCCTTCTGCAAAATTTGAACATTTGTATATTAATAACTGTTTTCCCAGCAGCCTGCAGGCTGACAATAGACGCATTTTATTCATGGTCTCACAGAGATCTTTACTAACAAAAACGTGATTACCCAGGGCTGTGAATCCAGTCTTGGCCAGAGTCTCTCTGTTATTTAATTTCAGTGTATCTGAGCTGTAATTTACCTAACCAGGCCACGCGCTAACACCGCTGTAAGCTGTACATTCTGCTGTACTACAAGACCTAACACATGTTCTGCCAGACACCATGTGCATAGCTTCGCTATGACTGTGCCAGAAGAATGCCAGTAAACAATAAAAATGAGCCCTGAGGCGAGATTCAATACACTAGCCGACAGATGGCGCCAGAGCACAACAGACTTGGGTCAAGTGTAACCGCGCGCTGATGCTTCAGTAAATGTCAGGCGCAAACAGGTGTCGCTCTTCGACCGGGTTTAAGTTTTTGCGTCTTATGTCTGTCTCCTGCTTGGGACATACTGAGACAAATATGTTCCTTTGTATTTTTATTCTTTTCCCGAATGTGAGTGTTTTCTTTATTAATGTAAAATTATTTCATCTGTTCTTGGAAACATATTCTCCACTAAATGGAAAGGGCTTGAGATTTTTGGAGAAATGCACAGAATGTGTTTAGGTTATTAAGTTAAAGTTTAAATCTTAATGTGCATTGGTTTGAAAGACGTCAACACGTCAAAAACCTCCTAGCAAACCAGTCAGTGTGTGTTGCATTTTGTCCTTGTGTCTGCCTGCTTTGCAGCCTTGAGTCTAGGCGGTGGGAGGGGGGTGATGCTCCAGCTGCTGTCACACATGCTGTACAGCAAAAATAATATTTGGAGAGTTACAAGTGGTTGCGGTTTGCAGAACAAACCAGTGACCAGTGAGCTCTCTCTTCCGCACCTACTCAGACTTCAGCTGAGAGCGACCATCGGTGTTTATGCACTACAGTGAAACCCAAAGGCTCAGAGAAGTTGGTAGCCACAGTTGTCACAGTGCAAGATGGGAAAGAAGCAGGGCAGCGGTGCACAAACGGTGCCCCCTTGCCATTGCGCATAACTTCATACTAGATGCAAACGCACCTCAGTGGACTCAGTGTGGAGTTCCCTGAGCAGGAGCAGAGATGGCTATACTTATCCGTTCTTTGATCATTTTTGCAAAACTCCTACTTTATTTGAAAATAACATGTTGCATGGAGGTGGATTTCTTCGTACCTGTCCGCGTGGACAACCAAGAGCACGAGAAGCAGCTGCACGGGCGCGCGGAACAGATGAATGAAAGACGGGTTATTTTTAGATTAAGTGCCTTCAAACAGGAATTTTACCTCCACCTGACGCTGGATTCTAGTTTCCTGGCACCGGGCAGCTTGCCGCCTGAGAGCGACTCATCAGCATCCAACGCCTCTGTAACCGCTGACCTTAGGGAGTGCTTCTATTCCGGTGATGTCAACACAGATCCGGACTCCTTCGCCGCGCTCAGCCTGTGCAAAGGTCTCCACGGGGGGTTCTTCTATAACGGCATGGAGTATTTCATCAGCCAGACTAGCGGTGAAGACGCAGGGGCCGCGTCTGAAAACTCCCTGGACAGGGTGCATGTGATCCGCCGCAAGAGACGCACTGTGCACTCAGGCGGCAACTTCACCAGCAGGTGTGGAGTTACACCTGACACCAGCTTCAACATTTCCCTGGAGAAATACAGGCATCTGAGCGCACTGGAGAATGATGACTTAACTGAAACTGTGTTGAAAACCCTAGGGAGGTCCAAAAGGTTTGCCTCCATTCCCAGGTTTGTCGAGGTGCTGGTTGTGGCAGATGAATCTATGGCCAAATTTCACGGGAATGACCTGAAGCATTACCTCCTGACCCTGATGTCTGTAGCAGCCAAGCTTTACAAGCACCCCAGCATTTTCAACTCCATAAACATAGTGGTAGTGGGCTTCATGGTGATAAATGAAGCTGACAAGGGACCCAAGGTTTCCAGTAATGCAGCCTTGACTCTGCGCAACTTCTGCTCCTGGCAGAAGAAACTGAATAAACACAGTGACAAGCACCATGAGTACTGGGACACTGCCATACTCTTCACTAAACAGGTAAGCAAGGAAGCAGTGAGCTCCATCAAACTCAGCTCTAATGAATCATATTGGTGCAAAGACTATTAGTTTATGTGCATGGACAGATAATGACAAAATGAGCCCTTGGGTGCAGACAGTTAAAGGGCCCCCTCACCTCCCCCACAGAGTCCCCCAAAATAAGAGAGATACAAAATTGCTACATTTTTAGCCATCTTGCCAAAGAGTCTTCGCCTCTCAGATACACAAAACCAAATTAATAATATAATTTATTGTTGTTTTAAACCATTTTGTGGTTGTTTTGCACCTTTTTCTTGTAGTTAAGTGTCTTTTAATGATTGTTTTAGATTCATTTGCATTTATTTTGTTTCTGTGTGGTAATTTATTGTTCCTTTGTGGTGATACTGTGATAATTCTGTGATAATTTTGCATCATTGTGGTCATTTGCCCTGTGTCTGGAAAGCTCATTCAGTCATGCATCTATGAACTAATGTGTTGGGAGGCCATGCACGTGCCCTTTATTTACTTCTGCAATTGCTGCTGTAATAAGTCACTTGGGGGACAAAAACAACCAAACTTTAAATGAAAGACCTCTGTCTTCTACAGAAAGCGAACTAGGTCTATGCCTACTTCATAATAATCTAGTAAGAATCTAAATTACTCCCTCATTCATTCAAGCTGATGTAAAGTGACACTAGCTAAAGCATTCAGCCTATAGTCACAGCTGCCAGATAATCCCATGTGGCCACCAGAGCTCTGACCACCAACTAGTAAATCCTTCTGCATAGTCACTAACTTCTCTTTGTCTCTCTCTCTCTCTCTCAGATGCCAGGTTGTTGTTTCTGCTTTTCATTATGTCCATGTTGGCTCTGGCTGGCCATATGATACACAACCGCTCTCCTTCACTGCAAAGCAAAAAATACAAAAACACTTCAAGGTTAAAAAGGGTGACAAATTATCCCAGTGCTGGGAAAGTCCTTTACTTACAATGAGGTCAATTATATATAGGAAAGTCTAGGTCCAGTGTCCTTGTAGGGCACAGTGAACACAGATGCAGTCTTGGAAAAAATCTTGTAATTGGTTATGGACAGCAAGTGTTGCGGAATACACATGGCTGGAAGACACTGTTTCTGGCATTGTCGGGCCTCTCTGTAACAGTGGGTTAACAAGGTCAGCCACTGTGTATTCAGGTTTACTTGGACACTGCACAAGCACAGGAGTGTCATTTTGATATAATATAATAACATAATCCCTGACCACAAAGTTCCAAACAGGAATAAGCCTTGGGTCAGAACACAGCAATGGTTATCCTAAGAAAAAACCAATGAGTCACAGCCATTATTCACATTATATTCACTTGTTCCAAAAGGAAAGGGCTTGTAACTATTCCTGTAATGTTGAGTGACAAGAATAAAAGTCTACAGCTGTGCTAGAGTCTCACGAGGCTGTACATGTACTTAGGCACAGGGGGGGTTTAATATAAATGCTATCATTAGCACGCTAACATGCTCACAATACTATAAACTTACCATGTTAACCATGTTGCTTTGGTGTGGTAAAATGTTGACTAATTATCAGTTTAATTAAGGCCAGTGGGAACTGACCAATTAAAATCATGACCTGATGATGGCACTAAATGAAAAGCTAAGGGCTGGCTGGTTTGTTGTTTTAGGGAAAACAGAGCCAGATACAGCCAAATTAGTAAAATGGTAGAACATCAAGGAGAAAAGAGGAGAAAGAGGAGATAGTAGATATAGTGGTTAACTTGTAAAGTCCTTAGTGAACTTAACATAGTTTTTCTTTACTATGTGTTGCAGGTAGGACTTATCTCATCCGCCCAATCTATCTTCTTACCTCTTTAACCAAACACCAACAACTCTGCGGTGGGCTATCCCTCTGACCCTTTGCTTCAATATATATTAAGAACAGAGCAGCAATAAGCAAAGCAGGGTCCCATGTGGTTTTTATTAGAGGGCTTCATGGTCTATTCATTCTGTAGCTCACGGCTCAGCCACACAAAACATGATTTGAACATGGCAAGTCCTATCTGATTCTCTCAACTTCCTAAAAGAAAAAAAGCGCCTGTTCAAATGTAACAATTAAGTCTCTGTGTCACCAGGATCTTTGTGGGGCCACCACCTGTGATACACTGGGAATGGCTGACGTTGGGACCATGTGTGACCCAAAGAGGAGCTGCTCTGTCATTGAAGACGATGGCTTGCCCTCTGCTTTTACAACTGCCCATGAACTTGGTAAGATGTTTGGTCTAATGTTGTAATGTGCAGTTGATTGGCAAGGACTGAACACTCACATTATGCATTTTAGATTTATGCTGATACACATTTGGACTGCAGCAAGTCTCAGTGTGAGAAATGCTTAAGGCACGAGCTGCGTATAACCTTAACTTCAAATATTAAAGGAGTCCTGCAGTTCGGATTAATAGACATATACGCACATAATCAGCGTACAAACTGCCAGTGGTTTAACTGCATGTACCTGACGTCTTTTTTGTAAATAAGTCCCTAATTACACAGGCTGAATCAAAACCAGCAGGTCTCTGGCTCTCAATGCCCAAGGTTGAGATCTTTGCATGTTTGATGTTACAGCTGCACAACATAACTTTGCACACTGGTCAATGCAAATTGCAAATGAAAGAGAACTAAAACAATTAGAACATCAGTCCTTAATTGAACTGAATAATTGACAGTCATGGGGAAATTGCACCAACAGACGTTCTGACTTCAGGAAATACAGTTTTTTGCTTTCTTTCTAAAAGGGCGATAAGAAGATTGGGAACACTCTTGTGTCAGTGCCTTCATTGTATTTCCTGATAAACAGTCTATGTCCTGGCTCCATCTTCTCCCTTTACCGGACAGTATTGTCAGTTCGCTCATTTTATTCTAGAAACAAAAGCCAAAAACTAAATTTCCAAGAATGCTGAACTATTATCTTTAATTCCAAAGATTCTTCTCTTCCTTCAAATCAGTGGACTGATTCGGAAGAAGACAGTTATTGATTGAGCTGTTTCATGGTAGATGAAAACAAAACTCCTGAATTCAGTATAGCTCTAATCAGAATTCAGATGGGTTCAGTGGGTCAGTAACATATACATTTTTTTGGAACATAGCAAACAATATATTATTCTTTATTCCTCTAGTATTTGTGATTTAAATACTACTTATCCTTCCTTGTTTACTTTTTGATGCTATTTAATGTATAGTATTAAGCTGCCTGTAGTTTTTCTCTCCACTCTAAGGATAATCCTGTTAACAATGCAAGTTATACTGTAGTTTCCTTCACATTCTTAATAATCAGGAGATCAGAAGGGTATAAAAATAGCAGGGCTCCTGCCAGATACACAAGTAACTCTAAGAGAGCCAGTACACTATCGTCATATATATTAAATAACAGTTTCCACCCAAAATGATCCTGGCTTATGCCTGAACATGCCGAAACCACAGTTTATGTTTTTGTTTTTTGGAAAGTACTTACATATCCATTTTAGGAATGGATATGATTTCCTTGGGAAATAAATTCCTGTCAAGGATCGTTTACAACATGGATTCATGCCACGCTGTACACTCCCATGCATAGCTGTATTCCTGTCCGCTATAACAAGAACTTTCAAAGTAATTGAAGTTGAGTTCTTTCTCTGGCACTTCACTGTATCTACCCTGTAACTCTTAAAAACTGCTTATTGTGTTTAGGTACTTGACTCTAACAAACTTTCTCACTGTTTCTCCACCCGACCCTCTCCCCTCAGGACATGTCTTCAACATGCCCCATGACAATGTGAAGGCATGTGAAGAGGTATTTGGGAAGCTAAAGGACAACCACATGATGTCTCCTACGCTGATTCAGATCGACAGGAGCCGGCCCTGGTCTGTGTGCAGTGCAGCCATCATTACAGAGTTCCTGGACAGAGGTCATGGTGAGTAAACACTGTCTGTATATGTCTCTAGACTCAGATGGTCCACTAATCCTGTCCAGGCTTCTCGCTCTCAGCTGGTAGCAATTTAATTGTACCCACCCTAGAAAACACACACCTTGGCTCTGTAAAACTGATGATTTCTGAATAACAAACATTTTTTATTCTTTCTCACTAATATGTATATTTGGATTAAATGAAACAGCATTTGAGTCTTGCTTGTATTCTCTGATGGACTCTAGCTATCAGAGAGGTCACTCATTCACACAGCATTCTCTCACAGCAGTGTCACTAGTAACATCCGATCCTTTTCATTCAGGTGTATGTCATAGAAACTAAACTTGTTTGAGACAAGCCAAGCCTGTGCAGAATCAATCATCAGTGGCCACACAATGCACAATGGTTAAATTCAACTTGCTCTCAGTGGAGGTCTTCAAGGGTACACTTGGTTCTGATGAATCAAATTCTACTCAGTCTACATGGGTCAGGCTGGGTTAGCTCCACTTCTCCTACAAGTCTCGGGTCTGTCCAGGGTCTAAATGGATCCAAATGGACGTGGGTGCTCCTGATGTGTTTTAAGGCAGAAAGGACAATGAGAACTATGAATTTTACAGTTTTCAAAGTAAACCATGGCTATGGGTAAATCTTTATCCAAAGGAATACACCAGGCACTGCCTATACAACTTCACAAGGCTAGACAGGCAAAAAATGCATTTAAAAAATTTGCATTTTGCCATGACAGGACAAATGACTCTCAGGCCAGGGGCACTGCTGATCAAACATCTGGGCTTATTTTATAGTATTTTTTTAATGTTTTCTCCAAATATCCAGCATCTGCAACAATACATGAGAGCCTGTTTTCTTAAAATGTAACTGCCAAATTTTAGATACCAGATTCTCACAAGCCTGAACAGACTGCAATGCATCAACAAGAAATAAAGAAACACTTCATGGCAGAATTAGACTTGAATCTGGAGTGTAGTAAACATTTCATACAGAAGAAACTGTACAGGTATATCCAAGGGAGGATTTTTTTTCTTTGAAATGTAATATTGATGATATACAGTATCCAGTAGCAACATTCAGTATAAGTGCTTAAATACACTGTGTCATTTTGTCAGTATCTCCTTTATGCGTTTTCCAGTGTATGTAAACTCTCATAAGTGATCGTAAGTGGATTCTGTGTAATAGATATAATTAAACACAGATTTATTACCTCCCCTCAACCTGCCCTCTCACTGGGCACAGCAAACAGGCATTTACTAAGTTTACCACTCCTAACCTAACACTGCTTTCATTTCTACGAGTCATTTGCTTAATCTAAACATCATGAGGTGCCTGCACTGTCTCATGCAGAGGTAGCTTTGCTTTTGTACAGAGTGAAGACCAGTTTGTTTGAACATATAAATATTGCTTGAATGAGAGGAAAGCATTTGGTTTTGTAGGTACAATAAATTTCCCCACAGTCCCTAACATTTATAAAAAGAAACACTGGTTTATGTAATATGAGAGGGATGATATGTTTGTCCCACTAGAAAAATGTTCATGTTATCATTTTAGCTCAGTGATTTTCATATTTACATGTTCTGCACAGAGTGTATCAGGGAATACTATTGACTCCAAAATTATGATTACGAATGATCTTACTAAGAAGAATGTAGAATTAGCCAGTGATGCACAAAGTATGTTGCTTTTGCTAAATGCTCACCAGGTAGTCACTAACCTAGTTTGCTAACAGGTCTTCTACAGTGGGTTTATTAAAGCCTTTGCACTGAAAACTGAACATACTTTACTAGACTCTTACTACAGTATACGTAAAAGAAGGTTGGTTGAAAGAGTATTGAGAAAATGTTTAACATTAAAGAAGGCTGATCAGTAGCAACTAAAAGCCACAAAAAACTCGGGTCATGGTGGCTTTGTATGAAAGGGTATTTGATATTCCACATTTTCAGTCATTAAGTCACTTCTATTTTAATCATATAAGGGAGTACAGATTCAGGGTGATTGATTGCAGTGCTGTTGGTTTGTTTCTGTAGGAGACTGCCTGCTGGACCAGCCTCAGAGGCAGCTGTCTCTCCCAGACAATTTGCCTGGCTCCAGCTACAGCCTGCACCGTCAGTGTGAGCTAGCCTTTGGGCCCGGTTCCAAGCCCTGCCCATACATGCAGCCCTGCTCCAAACTGTGGTGCACTGGGAAGGCCCGTGGACAGCTGGTGTGCCAAACTCGACACTTTCCCTGGGCAGACGGTACCAGCTGTGGCAACAGCAAGGTTTGCTACAGAGGGTCCTGCACTGATCGGAACAGCACCATGCACATTGCAGTGAGTGTTGAGAAACCAGCTGTTCATAATCATCTTTATGGGGATAAAAGGATGTACAGTACTTGACTCCTGTATATTCTTTTTTTTTTTTTTTTTTGACTTTTTTAACTTCAGGTAAATGGCCGGTGGGGGAAGTGGGGTGCATTTGGAGACTGTTCCCGAAGTTGTGGTGGAGGAGTTCAGCTGGCCAAGAGAGAATGTGACAACCCTGTTCCACAGAATGGTGGCAAATATTGCTATGGACTTCGCATCAGATATCGCTCTTGTAACCATAACCCTTGTCCTGAAACAGGTATGCTATTCTCTGTTTGAATACATTCAGACAGGAAAGCAATGGCTATAATTGACCTCTTCCCCATACAGAGAGCAATCATAGCTGATCAACTGTACCCTATCAACATCATATCACTGAACCCAGCATTGCTTAAGGCTAAGTGATAAAGAGATAAAGAGAAGAGATAATATCTTCACTGCTTTTTGGAAAACTTACAATCATAACCAAAAACCAAAATTTTCTAGAAATGGCAATGCTGGCACCCAGAATTGACTGATTTCAGAGCTTCCAGTTTTGAGGCAAGGTATACAATACTCTTTCTAAACATTAGTCATGTGATCACCAAGTATTTGTATCTCGCATTTTTGTTATATCTGCAGTTCAACTTTTTTGCCAGCAGGCTGTCCAGAGCCAATGTTTCAAAAAGTTTTTAAGCATTTTACAAACAGCAGCTCTGTTTTAAATTAACAGATGTACAAAAATGTAAAGACTGATTGGCATAGCAACACTAACCAAGGTTGGGTAGGGCTTAGTGAACAGTGAGATGCAAAACTGCAATGGTATCAATTGTGCTGGAGTAGTTGTCAATCTACTCTGTGGTTGTTTTTACATCTTCAGGTAAGAGTTTCCGTGAGGAGCAGTGTGAGGCGTTCAATGGCTTAAACCTGAACACGAACAGACTGGGTCCGTCTGTGGTTTGGGTTCCCAAATATTCTGGCATCTCTCCTAAGGACAAATGCAAGCTCATCTGCCGTGCTAATGGGACTGGTTACTTCTATGTTCTTGCTCCAAAAGTATGTATCTAACTTTCTGTTTTCACTTAACTTTTCTTTCTATCAAATGTACTATCAGATTGTTGGTTTCTACTGTTCATTAATCACTGACAAAGTTGAATTATAGCGCACATAAATTAAGTTCATTAGACCTGTCTATAGATATGATGTGTTAAAGTAGAGAAACACCAATGAGTTCTGAAAACTTCTGGGTAAATGACATATTGACTACTTTCACATTACCAGCAAAACATAATTACCCAACCTTCTGGCAGCTGATGTGAGCCTGATAATTACTGGCTGCAGCGTAAATGTGGTCATAGTTTGTAGACACAAAGTACATGAAGCAGCTCCGTCAGCTTTCATTATGCTGCAGTGAATATAACCTTTAAGAAATCGGGGAATTCAATACATATTCAGAGCTAAATGTCTATGAACTATCATACTTTCAAGTGAAAATTGATCTCCTTCTCATTCACCACCTCATCATGAGTCAAAACCTCACAGGAAGAGTAGCTGAAGCTTTTATTAGAAATAGTTGCTCAATGTTCAATAGGGTTTAGAGGTTTGGTGTATTTAATGTAAGTGTTTGCCCAGTGTGATCTGGCCCTTGTCTGCAATCAACTGCAGTAGATAAAGTAGCTGCTGTTGCTGCATAGATGGAGGGGTGAGAAAGGGAAACATGCAGGGTCAATATCACTTCGCAGCTGTGGTCTGTCAGCAACTATTAGCAGCAGTGCAAGCCAACATCTCGTTTACACTAAAGGACACAATACCCTCCGTCTTGTATTACTTTTGGCTTTCTGTGTATGTGGCTGTTGGGTTCAGGTTTGCCTATTTCAAATGTGAAGGCTGACTTGCTGCCTTTATTTCTTTGTTCCCTTCTGTTGTTACATATTACCCAGTGACATTAACCCAGCATGGTGTAATTTTTAAAACCTTAAACCCTACAGGTTGTGGATGGGACACCCTGCTCTCCCGACACTTCAGCTTTGTGTGTTCAGGGAAAATGCATCAAAGCAGGCTGTGATGGCAAGCTGGACTCGAACAAAAAGTTTGACAAGTGTGGTGTGTGTGGTGGGAACAACCAGGGCTGTAAGAAGGTCTCAGGATTGTTCACCAAACCTATGTGAGTAGTATCTTATCACATGACATACCACTATGTATAAGGTCAATTTAGAGGTCATCTACATTTTATTATTAGGTATATGTTACCACAGTAATGGCAACATTGAATAAGTAAATTTAAAATATATTTTCAAAATGATGGAGATTTTATTCTTTTCCATACTGAATACAGTATTCAAACATTCACAGTGTAGGTTGGAAAAAGTATGCAAAATGGCATTAGCAAATGCAACGGAACCAGATTGGAGGTATGGGTTAGAGCTGCCTTGACTTATAAAATACACCCAAACATTTTGAGCCTGCTATTCTAACAAAAAAAAAAAAAAATCCCCACCGATGTGTGTAGCAGCCTTTTTTTCAACCTGTTTCGTGTTAACTTGTCTCTCAACAGTATCAGAAATTTGTAGGAGAAAACACAATCAACCCCTGCCCAGTTCTTGCAGGCCCCGTGCAGTATTTTTGTAGCTGCTGTAGGCCCAACATATAGTTACATTTTTGGGAGATGCATGTCAAGTATTGTATAGCCTGTGCATATTAATTTTAGGTAGAAATGCTGTAAGTTACATCATAGTCACAAAATTTAAAATGAAATATTGGAACGCATCATTAATATTTTTCATCTCAACCATTCTTCTACAGTCACGGCTACAACTTCGTGGTGATGCTGCCAGTGGGAGCCGCCAACATTGACATCCGTCAGCGTGGCTACCGAGGATTGGTCAGCGATGAGAACTACTTAGCGGTGAAGAACCAGCATGGCACTTACCTCCTGAATGGCAACTATGTGGTGTCAGCTGCTGAACGGGACCTGCTGGTGAAAGGCAGCCTGCTGCGCTACAGCGGCACCTCCACATCTGTGGAGATTCTGCAAGCCACCAGACCCCTGCAGGAGCCTCTGACTGTAGAGGTACTCTCTGTGGGCAAGATGACTCCTCCCAGGGTGCGCTACTCTTACTACATCTCTAAGATGAGCAAGGAGGAGAAGAATTTGCGTAAAGACGAAAGAAGCCACAAAACGCAAAACAGCGTCTTAGCAGATAGCAACAAAGTGGAAGTTAAGAAGCAGGTTATGGGCAAGAAGCCAGCGAGTCACTGGGTGACAGGAGATTGGGATTCATGCACAGTGACTTGTGGTAACGGTCTGCAGAAGAGGCTGGTACAGTGCCAGAGCATGGAGGGGCATCCTGCAGTCGACTGTGACAGTGATGACAGGCCGGCAGCAGTGAGAACATGTGGGGATCCATGTCCCATCTGGGATGTAGGTGCCTGGTCTTACTGCTCCAAGTCCTGTGGAAGGGGCTTTAAAAGGAGGGCTGTGCGCTGCATGACTGAGAATGGTATGAGTCTACCCAGAGACCACTGCTCAGGGAGGAGGAAGCCTCAAGAACTGGACATCTGCATTATAAAACCATGTTAGAGCAGACCCGACAAAGCCCATGGACCTTAAACGAAATAAGCAATGACTGTATGGGTGTGCTGGGCAGAAATATTCTCAAATGTAGTCTGACTGTGTCTACATGGGCGTCTGCTCTACAGAAAAAAATTCCAATTGAAACAGAGAAGGTCCTCTGTTGTTTAAAACAACAGTTTACATAAAAGAAGAAAGAAAGCTGTCTTCTCATAAATTGTCAAACCATCTGTGGCATGTTTGACTCATGGTTAGTCTACCTCTAGTGGGACTGATTATACAATGCCTGCGCAAACTGTGCATAGGAAGTAACAGAGGAGGAAGTTACAGAGACAGTGATCACACACACCTGCACACAACCATAATTTCATAACAGTAATTACACACACAGAATGAGATTCCAAGGAAAGGACGGATGGAGGTTTGTGAGATTTAACTTCAAAGCTCACACTGTACTGTTATCAGAAGCAGATATCGCATCTGTGAATTAAAATTTTTCTCATCCAAGTTTGAAACACTTCTCATCCAAGTTTGAAAGTAGTACTGTATCTGCCACACTTGAAGACCTGCTGGGTCCGTGCAGTTTCTACACATTTGTTTGTTTCTTGATTGAGTTGGTTGTCGTTTGATGTAGAAAAATCTAATTTTACAAGCTTTATATCCTTCTAAATGTTTCAAAAGTCAACGTTATGTCCTGTGCAGTTGATACAATCTTTATCAAATTGATGAACGTCAAAGTATTTTTGAATATTTCATGTGACCAAAAACCTCAAAAATATTTTTTTTAAAAGAGGAAAATTAGTTTAGTCAGAGGTACAATGTTAGCATGATCTATACAGTGAATGTAGGCTGTTTGTATGGTGCATTTGTGTCTTTTCAGTGTAAAACAAAATGGTCAGTGGTATTTTTAATTAGTTAGTGGTTTTTAATCTATGCTGCCAAAGAATTTCCACAAGGCCTTAGTACTGGTAGAAGCACCTCTTTGCATGAACAAGACAGAAGCATGGCTTACTCCATGAGCCACCACTGTACATTACTTGCACCTTTAAAACGATCTTCGGACTGTTTAACACTCACCCCCTGGCAGCAGGCAACTCATTGATTACCAGAAAATGAATCAGCAGCAACACTGACAATCAATTCATTTGGTGACAGGACTCTTTGTTTTCTGGTTCAGCCATTTTTTTTCTTTTCAGCGTTAACATTGTACAGTAGTTTACAGCATTTCAACTGCCAAACCCACTGTGCTAGTAACATCATGTAAGAGTCAAATTGTGTTGCTCATTGAACAATGCAGAGCTATTGCTTTTGGTAATACAATATAGTATAATATAATACTAGAAAGTACTGCACAAAAGAAAAGATGTAAACTCACAATGGAAGAAATTGAACATTCACAAAATCTGAAATTAGCCATCTCAATAAAAGAAAGAACATTAGTTTAATAACCAGACTGTACTGTAAAAATGGATTTTAATGATAGAGTTTTAGCCAATCTGATGCTCAGTGCAAAGGTTGTTCCATAGGTCAAGGAATCAATACAACAAAAGTTTGATCATCCTTCAATTTTTAACCTTGACTCTGGTGTTATAAGTTTGTTTATACTCCTTCTCCAGACCATACAAGGCTTCATATGCACAGTACTTCAAAATGAATCCTAAATATACTGGCAATCAGTGGAATGAAGCCACAATAAGGGTAATATGAAAAACAACAACATTTTGCACTGGGTCATTATGTTTCATGAATTCAGGGGGTGAGTATTCTAATTCACTGTGTTGCTCTGTGTTAAATGCTTAATGGCTAGTGGCATTTCCACACCTTTCAAATATATCTGTATTTCTGCTGCATGGCTGCTTTAGCCCTTTATACCTTAGTATACGTCGTGTTTAAGTGTAAATTAGCCTTTTTTCGGGACCTACTATATGCCTCAACCATGAAAAGCAAATGGTTAGATTACTTGCCTTAGTCACAATCTTTATTGAACTGTAAAGTAGATCTTACATCATATACAAGCAGAAAGAAATTTAAAGGGAAATACACCCTAAATTACATTAAATGACCAAACAGCTTTTGGCATGATATTTGTTGTTTTGAAGGAACTGTTTTCTTTTTATTGGATAACTGTTACTGCATTTAATTTCCTAACTAGCTGGGTATATGTTTAGTAGAAAATGGATGGAAAACAGTTGGAACAATATTTGTTGGAAATCCCGTTTTAGTGTCAAACCTTAAGATTTGAAATGCAAGGGTATATGTCCAACTATTTTAAGAATATACTATATTCAGCAATAAAACATCGAAATAGTTTTGAAAAGACCCCACCTCAGTAGAGTAGAGTTTATATATAATTTCAACACACGGCGTAAAATATAATATCACAGAATCATGACAGAAAGCTCCTTGTATTTAAAGGTAGAGTTAAGTATAAATACAGTATCAACAAGTCCTTCAACCGAGACCTCATTTCACTCCAATGTCCAGTCTGTTTGGTTCAGATGGAACAATTATACCATCTAAAAGATGGTTTTTTGTTTTCATATCATGTATAGATGTTATTTTTACCTATTGTCTTTTGTATTGTATACTATGTATACATTCATCTAGCTGTATAAAATAAAGTATATATATGAGATTATAACCACTTGCTGAATCATCATTTATTATCTATCTGAAACTTCAGGTTTCTAGATCTTTTACATTAAAAAGTAATAAGGAACTATCCCTTTACAAGATATCGCTTGCTTCCTTTTGCTTCTGCAGTATGTTATATCAAATTGCTGCTGTAACCACAGTCTTTCATCACATGACATGAGACACTCTTGACACCTCAGCTCTTCTCCAACTGAAGCATGACTGCAGATGAGAACACTTTCATTCATCCACTTTGGCATTCTGCTGATTTAAGCTCCATTGTCCCAGTTGTACTGTAATAACATACCCCCAACTTGGCTAGCGCCTACCCAGTAGGCCTGATGAATTGTTAGTCACCCTCAACCCCAGGATTTGACCCATGTGAGGGTTCATTCATATACACTACACTCCAAAAGTTTGAATACACCTCTAAAGTTTTACAATGTAGGTTCAGTTTCATTCAAGTTTATTGCTGTACAATGCTATTTGGAATGCAACAAGATTATTTCTTAGGATAACAAGACAGAACAACATGGGTTTTAATGTTACAGTCATTAGATCTATGATTTCTGAAAATATCCACCTTTGGCTTTGATTACAGCTTTGCAAACTCTGACCAATCTGACTTCTTCACGTCTCTACTTTTGCAATAGTCCTGAGTTTGAAAAATCTGAAAATGCTTTCAACGCTTACAAAATTCAGCTGCTTGGCTTTTATCAAGTTAGAAGACATGAACATATTGCCTTTATTTTAAATTCATTACACTGGCGCCCTGTTTCATTTAGAGTGGATTTTAAAATTCTATTGCTTTTCTATTTCTTTTAAGGCATAAAATGGCATGGCCATTTAACCCCTTATTGGCTTCTAAATCAACTTAGATCATCTGACAAGGATTTATTAGTAGTTCCAGCTGCTTCCCTAAAAACTAAAGGGGATAAAGCTTTTGCTGGGGCCCCACAGCTCTGGAATATCCTGCCAAAAGCGATAAGGCAAGCTGAGTCTGTTACCTCATTGAAATCCTTCTTAAAACATATTTGTACAGGATAGCTTTCTCCAACTTTTTATGAAGTCATTTTTATGTGCTTTCCTAATGCCAATCTGCTTTTGCTCTTTCTTCTAACATGGCTTTTGTGTTTGACTGCCTTGTTTTAACTTGTTCTTTGTTGTATTTGTTAATTTGGAAATGACATTGTACTATTATTATTATTATTATTATTACTCAATCCCAACAAAATATTACCTATTGACATACTCAGCATAAACAAATATTAACACAGTATGAGTTTTCTTTATACTTGGAGCATCATACATGTCTGAAATATGTTACTACCTTTTGACACTTTTATTTATAATGACAGCTATGTCTGGCTACAGTAGGTTCACAGAGTCGTGACTCACACAAGCGGTTGTAAGTAATCATAACAGTGTGTGAAAAGAGTTAGTTGATGGAGAGGCAGGAGAAATTCTGTGTGGCACTGCAAATGTTTTACTTCAATGCATTAAACAAACATGAACAAAAACCTGCAGTGTCTGTTGTCACAGTTTGAGTCTTTAGTGGACATGGACTTGCTACTTCCTGCAGCATTCTGAATGGATCAGGGCTCTATTGAATTTGAGATCTGGCCCGATTTAGAAAATCACCTTGTGGAGTTCACCTTTAGGAGGTTTTCATCACAGTGGGCTGCTGCTACAGAGAGGTGTGAAGGAGCTCTTTTCAGGAAATCGCATTATCTACTTTGAACAGCAACACAGCAGTTATAACTGGTCTCTGCCAAGATCTGAGGGGATTTTGAGTTAACCCCCACCCCTTTCTCTAACCAGAGGCTGGTCCACCTATTCAGACCCTGCTCATATGGGATAATGAGCATGAAGGGTTAAGGTTTCCCAGTCCATGGGAAACGCTGAGGCTTTAAGTTGGCTTTTCTTTTCAAAAGACTGAATCACAGTCAGAATGACTAGTGTTGCATAATTAGGTGCATGTGGAGTTCTGTGAACAATTGGCCGTGAAGTTTATTTGCTAAGCCAAGACATCAGAATTTATAACAAGCATCGGAATCATTACTTGTTTATCAGAGTCGGGGCAAATACACATAAACTGAAATTAACTACCATTCATTGAAGTGCAAACAAGATACAGCAGTACATACTAACTTGAACTAGAATGCTACCAAGAACAAAAAGTAAAGAATAAAGCAAAACTAACATTTCACATTGGTATGTTGAGTATTTACACTATAGTTTTACATGTATGTGAGGTCAACTGTGGGGTCTCCTGGGAGCAGGGCTGGTTGGGTGGTCAAATATTGTGCCCTGATCGCTGCCCACATAACGGACTTGGACAGTTCTGTTGCTCAGGGAAGACTCAGTCGCTCAGTTTTTATATTCATTTTAATATGTGACTGAAATACTTTTTTACATTCATGCTCCTCAACCATATGCTTTATGTGGCATGGTTTGTGGGATTGTTGGAGAGTGTGTGAAATCCCCTACGTCTTCCCACATTAGAATATCAGGGATCATTTGACACTTTCTGTAAGTTTTTGAAACCAAAAACTCAACACACATACTTATTTCATACAGAAGTCCTTCTCTGGGCTGCATATACAGGACTGCACTGTTAACATAGAGAACATGCATACTTGAAAGTGAATTTACTTTTTTGTTTAGTTTACACTTTTTTCTTTCCAGAAACATTTATTTGTGTTTAAAAAAAAACATTCTTTGAGTTTAAGGTTAAATGGTCTTATGTAAGATCTCACAGCTAATGGTGGCTGGTATTTAGAGTCATTTTGTGTTAGAAGAGCCATGTGTTTCAGGACATGGAGTCTGACAGGCTGCCTGAAACAATGCTGGATGTTTGCTTGTGATTTATCCCTTTGTTTGTTACAACATTATATGATACAACAGGAAATGCAGCTGGGCTTTCAAAGTCAACATAAACAGTTTGAGCTCATTTCACTGGCGCCGGTGTCATCATATTTAATCTTGGCTCAGGTCAAACAGGAGTCCTTACTCTGGAGGAAGCGATGCTGTGGTTTGAATCAGTAAATCAAAGGATCAGGGGTGTGGATTTAATCTGCAAGAATGTATTGGTTGGTGTTGTGTCCCCTAACAAATCCTGTTGAAAAAGTGAAGGATTAAGAGTCTTCACCTAGAAATGACATACTCATACCACAGCCACATGTGTGACTTCAGTGTGTGGTTTTAATTATGTCTTGCTGCTGGATGCATTCAGGAGCGCAACAGAATGACTGGAATCTTTTTCCTTGCTGATCCTGTTAAACTTGGACTGTGTCGATTACCATGAAACCAGGAACATGACTTAGTGTACGTGACACAAAAATAAAGCTTTTGCTTTGTCGTTGAACTTTTACTTGAGGATATTTTCTGTAAAATATGGAGTTTATTTATCTAAACATTTACCTGTTTATGTATTTATTAATTGAAACATTTTTTTATTTCTTCTATAAACCAACTTTGTGCCTTCTCTCTCCTATAGTTTATGCTTTCTCTCTCTCTTTCTCTCTCTCTATGTCCTCTCTCTGTTCTCTCTCTCTCTCTGTACCTTCTGCAGGTGTCCCTGATTTATTGTTGCTGTTCTTTTCTCTCTCCTCTATCAACTCACCCAAACCAGTCGAGGCAGATGGCCACCAAAACTGAGCCTGCTGGAGGTTTCTTCCATTAAAGGAAGTTTTTCCTCTCCACAGTCACTTTCTCATCCACAGTCACTTGCTCCAAGTGCCTGCTCATAAGGGATTTGTGGTAAAGTGCCTTGAGATGATTGTACTGTGATTTGGTGCTATAGAAATAAAAACTGAACTGAAAGATTGGGGAAACAAATGCAAGAGGAATTTCTGGAAACCTATGCCAGTGAAAGCCCAGCAGATGATCTGGCAGAGGACAAAGGAAAACTGGTTTAAATAGTATGAACTAATGACCGTAGTGGAAACAGGTTAGGGGGACAGAGTCAAGTGACTCTGGAGCTGTTCAAGGGAAAAGTCTGCAAACTGAGGAATTGTGACAGGATAAGTATGACCAGCTAGCATTGTGCCTGCTAGCTGCCAGGAAAAAGGGACTGAGTAGAGGCCATTGCATCTTGTGCTAACTGACAGAGAGTCAGGAGGAAGTTTGAGGCTAACAGGTTTAGAAGTTGGATGCCAACTAATGGGCTGACCAACCAGGAAGCAGAAATATAGATAGCAGGACCGCCCATCAAATCCCCCCTTCTTCAAGATCCCTATAGTTTAATAGAGATAACATCCTGGTAGAAAGCTGAAGTGGCCACATTTATTTACAATATTTTGTTTTGTTTTGTAGCTTCACTAAGAAAATAAGCACTAATTCAAACTTGATCCTGTTTGGCTTCACCAGACCAGACAAGATCAATCCTAATGGAGCTTTGCTGTCATTTTATATAAGAAACTGTAACATACAGACCACACGTTCATCTTGTGGTATGAAACAATTAGTTTTAGTTTAGTTTGGTATTTACTGCATTTGCACAGGTTTTGTGATGTACTTTGCTTTGGCACCTCTGCTCCTATACAGCTGTGGTTTCACGTTAATATTTTTTTCCATTTAAAATGCAGAAACTTCTGCATCTTCAAAAAAGAATGAACGAGAAAGTAAAGTATTTTAGTTTTGCACCAAATAAAACTAAACTAAAACACAGGTGTTAGCCTATGTTACCTGACCCTAAATGGCAGCTCCCTTGTCTCACATGCATGCACACATTTCAAACATTTGAGTCTAGGACACAAAAAAGAACCAGTTCTGTTATCCTTTAAATCACAATTGTTTTAACATAAGAACATAAACACTGTACTATACAATTGTCTATATTTTTCAGTTTAACATATTCCTGTCCAGTCTGATCTGTCTGCATGATAACCTAATCCTTTTCCTCCTCTCTGCTGCACACAACAAAAAAAGCTGAGGACTAAATTGGGGGTTTTCCAGCGCCTAAGATTGAAGTTGCCATGGAGGTTTTGCAAAATAAGGACTGGGCTTAGTTAACTCCTCACCTAATGTTTCAACAGTTGTCCTGACTGTAATGAAAAGCAGCATGTTTAAAAATGACAGTGCCTCTATACAGTCCATTGCTCTTAGTTTTATAGTTTTCAAGACCGTTATAGCAGATTTACTGTTGTGTTTTTAGACTAAACTTTAATATCACAAGACATGTAGCTGCTACACAAACTGAGACAAAGTTACTGTGTATATTCGCAGATGCTACACTGAGTCCCAGTTGGTTAGAAAAGGTCAAGTTAATGAAAAAAATGGGAGCAGCAGGTTTGGGATCCAGTCTGCTGTGCTGCTGAAGACATTAGCAATGAGTGACTCCCCTGCCTGCAGAGACTGCACAGTTTAAACGCTTGCTTGCTCTTGCACAACAAAATTTTTTGTTTTTTTTGTTTTTTTGTCTGAAAAAGGTGAAACGAAGAGATGGCAGGAATCTGCTGAAGACGTCCTAAAGCATTGATCCCACACACCCTCTGCTCTGCTTTGGCTAACATACAAACAAAAGCATGGTCAAACTGTGAACTGGACTTAATGGAGAGAAAAGTGAGAGAAAGGGATAGAATCAGATCACCAAGAGATGTCCCACAGCAGTAAAAATGCTGGATTTAGTTATGTTGTGAAGGTGTAGGGGGTATAGGCAGCATGATTTTAATCTTAACTTGCTGTTGCTGTTGCTGCTTAAGTTTACACTAGAGTGGTTCACCTCTGCCCATGCTAAAGAGCCTCTCTGAGGGGAGGCAGCGGTTCAGGGGCCAGGCTCACAGCAAGTCAGTCAGGTGGAGCAGAACCAACCGGGAAGACATCTCCACACATATTCACACACAAGAACAAGGTAATGACATTTTTTTCAGATTCTTTCCATTCATAGATATGTAAGGTTTTCTGTTCTCATATATAGGAAGTGTCAATGATATGTAAAAGTATAAATGCATTTAAAATTTTACTTAAGAGTACTTAAAGTATAGTCAGCCATCGATACTTGAAGTACAAAAGTGGAAGTACTCAAAGGCACGTCTCACATTAACGTATATGATATTATTGGATTATATTTACTGATGTATTATTGTGTTCATCAATATAATACTGCAGCTGGCAAAGGTATATTCTTATACTTGGAGTTGCTCTATATGCTGCTGAAATACTCAAGTACAAAATACAGATACCTCAAAATTGTACAGTACTTTTCACCACAGAAACTAATATATATAATAAATATAATAATATAATATAATATAATTAACCTTTATAAATCTACTTTCATTGACTTCAGGTTTGTTAACTACTGTTCTTCTTTCAACCTATACTGTCAGTGTTTGAATTATGTATTCAGTATCAAAAAGATCAATAGAGTGATTTGTGTGTTATTGGTTAAAATGATTGCTCATAATTCTAATTTAAATACAAATTTGACCATATTTTAAGACAAAGTAACACATAAATGTAAGTGATTCTGAAGTGTAACTTTTTCTTGCCACTGTAGTGATTTGATGATGTACTCCCTGCCATCACATTCCACCCCATCCATCCACTCTGCCATGATCACTCAGCAGATGAACTGGATTGTGGTTATCCTCATGACAAATCGTCATCTACAGCTAAATTCTATCCACTGATTATGTTTAGTATCAGTCAAATGCTGAATTTCCCTGCCAGGGATCAATACAGTATTGTCATCATTTATACTGACTCCACTGTCTTTGCTTTGCCAAAAAGTGAGAACTTTTTTTTTTTTATAGAATTGATCTCTTCTAAATGTCAGGGCTGAGCTGTATTACATAAGGCTGTTGTTTTTTCAGGAAATATTTAAATCCATTAAAGCCATGCTTATATCATTATATTGCTGTGTGCATGCATGTACAGTATGTATGTGTGTGTGCGTGTCCTAGCATACAACACAATGTAGTGAGAAAACTTGTGGTCAAGCAGTAAAAGGCCCTTTTTTTATGATGGGTGTTCTAATGCTATACAGCGTGTTTGCAATGTAACCGCACTGGCTCAAAGACCAAGACTCTGAAACATATAAAATACTGAACTCTGATCTTGGTGACATAATCTTTTTAGGTTTGGCAAGGTATCAGGTGTCATTTTGGAGAGAGTAAGAGAAAAAGAATGATGTAAGCAGCATAGCAGAAGACTTTCATACAGACCATTAATCACTGACAGCTTCAAAGCAGTCTCATGTCACACACTGGACCACTTAGCCCAACTGTGATGGGAATCGAGAGGGATCCAAAGTGAAACCATATACACTAACCTACTCTATGACAGGTTCAGCCTTATTCAATTCTATAGTTACACGGCTGTGCAAGTTTAATCAAATTTTTGAACTTTCGGCAAAATTAAATGTGCATGTGTTTCCTCAACCGTTGCAGTTGTACTGCATTTTACATCATCAGTATCCACAGCAGCATGGTTGTGGATTCTCACTACAACGTACTATTATTTATTATTTAGGTCATATACGTGTGACAAATGATATCTTCCACCTCTAATTTGAACTAAGAATAGGAAAAGAACATGACTCTAGTGAAACACTGGTAAAATGTGCTAACACTTTAGAAACATGTAGACCTTGCACTCTGTGAACTGTGCCTGCCTAGGCACTGAAACCAATAACAGGATCTTCCTTTTAAGCTGGGTCTCCTTGTTTAAAGTTTCTCTGAACTTGAGAGTCTACACAGTATTTTCTTCTACACTACACATGTGAACTTTTCCAAACTATATCAAGAGCTGAGTGTGTATATATGTGTTCATTGGAGAAAGTAAGACAGGGTGAACAAGCATCTGGAGCCACTCGACTGGTATAAACAAATTATTAATCAAAGCTAAATAATCATCGACTCTTGTATGGAGCATGTTACACTGAGGCAAACTTCAACACCAGTGGACTGACTGGTGTGGAGATATGGCATGTTGATGATACATTTAGCACTAGTTTACTCAAGGAGCCAGGGATTTGTCATTGGGGATTATGGCAAGCCACAAAGACAACTTCTGAAGCAGAAGTGAACATAGGAACGAGTGGTTTGGCTTGAAGGAAATGGGCAACAGTTGGGTCTAAATCCTGGAAACTAGTCCTGTGACCACAACAGTACTCAGACTTCATATGATGGAAAGCATAAGAAGCAGAGCACGAGCTAACCAAAGCTTCAGTTTGTGCCTTTCACACAGAAGGCGCTTTAGGACCAAACAGTTGTAGGGACTCAGTTCTAGGAACCACCTAACTGAGGAACAGACCTGAGAACTACAGACATCAAAGGTCTTTTTACAGCTGACTGACTCAGTTTTGCATTCAACAGTGACATTAAACAACACAAAAATGTTCACATTTTGCTTTGATCCATCAAAATCTCAATGAAATTTCTCTGTCACAGGGGCAGCCAAACTATACTTCAGTGTGGATTCATTTGTGAGTTTTTTTCCATGTCAAAAGCTGTTATTTAGTTCCTACAGTTTCTACGCAGAAGGGGAACTTCTTCCAAAGGTTCTAAGATATATGAAAAGTTTCCTCTGGTCCAAAAGAACCCAGGTGTGAAGTGAAACCAACTCATGAGTGTGGGTCTAATGACTCTCACCCAATTTACATAGTTCACCTAATGCGCCTATTTGGGCTAGAGGTGGAGTGAAACAACCTGAAAGATAAACTGCAGGTTCCATACCAGCTTTCTCTTAGACTGATGAAGCTACTCGAATAAGTGGTGAAGCGTTTCAACCTAAAAGCTAGAAGTCCAGTTGCCGTGACTCAACCACTAGATAACTTCACCTGGACGACTTTGTATCTCCACAGACTAAAAAACAATGTTCTGCTCTACAACATAGATACTACCAACACAGTGACTGTCTTAAAGGGCCATAAACATGCTTGCAATTACTATCAAAGCGCCAAGACATGGGACAATAGGACAGTTATAACTCTGACTACCAGCTCTACATCATCATCCATGTTACACTGAGTGGTGGTCTGTTTCCATATCGCACTATGTAGCAAGACCACGCCTCCTGTAGTTGCTGTAGTACTGCGTGCAGAGAATTGTGTGTGGTAATGAGCTTTTCTCATTCTCAAAAAGAAAGAAAAGGAAGTGGATCAGATAAACCCTATGCCACAGAATAGAAATTTTTAGTCAGGATAACAAAATCTGTCAGTTTTTATTTACACCCTCACTTTCAAAGGGAGAGGACACTGTCTGGAAACAGCATTCACACCACCATATGATGTAGTCAGTTAGCGTTATACATCACTGTCCACTGTTCATCATTCTGACACACGTGAAAATAATTGTGCCATAAATGTCACTTTTATGAAATGTGGTGCTGAAAGGCATAATAGAAACATGTCTCAAATTGTGCCCCTTTTGCCAAAATTATAAAACTGAAAATGGGAAAAACATGTTTTATAGGGCTTTATCCGAAATACTTTAGAGCCCTATGAGCGCATTTCTCTTCAAAACAGGTGCTGTCTTGCAGTTGCAAGATATGGCATAAACTACTGAACATCATGAGATAAGAAACAACTTTATAAAACATGTCATTTTATTTTACCATGAAAGTTCATGCCTCATTGCAGCACAATGGTTAGCACTGTCACCTTACAGCAAGAAGGTTCCAGGTTTAAATCTTGTTGGCCCTGGGTTTGTATGTTCTACCTGTGTGGATTTTCTCTGGGCACTCCAGCAATGTTAGCTGGGATTGGATACCCCTACGATCCTGAATATGTCAGGATTAGCATTTGATGATGGATGGATGTAGGCTGTGCCTTCATATTGTGCAGAATGTTTCTGTGATCATCTTGATTGGTCCCAGGTCTAGAAAAGTGAAATTGAAGTCAAAGAACTCAGTAAATGTTTTGGTTTGAATTTAGACATTTGGCCTGCATGGTATCCAGATTGTTTGTGTCCTACAGAAAAAAGAAAAAAGAACTAGGGAGGAGACATGAAAGAGGGTGTGCTCTAGTAAAGAGATGTGAGCTTAATTTAGTGTTAGAATAAAAACAAAAGCCCAGCAGGTCAAGCTCTAATTGTAGCTAGGACCAGTGCAAGTCCAACCCACAGCAAGCATTAGACCAAAAGAAGTCCAAAAAAAGGAGAAATATGGTCTGGAGTTTTCAGTCAAGAACAAGAATCAAGTCAAATTTCTAAACCAGTATGTTACACCATGTTCCCTGTCTCTCATCTGAGTTTTACAATGACTAAAAGCAGCCAAACGCTTTCACATGTTTTCACGCTTTCTTCTTTTCTTTTTATCACTGCTTGAATGACTTCAGCACTACTGCATTCTTTAGGACCTGCAGTGAACAGTGGTTCCTCCTCCACAATCTGCCACACTGGCTGGAGATGCAGATTGGGCAACACTAAGAATGAAGTCATGGTTGTCAACATGAAACCCTTCGCTCCTTACATCCCCACACAGAAACCTCAGCACAATTTATCATGCCGCAAATGTCTGTCCTCTGAACTGTATTTGCTCTAATTGATAATGAGAAGAGGTCATGAGCCTCCAGCTTCAGTGTGTGATTATTTCAATGACTGTCAGGTGGTCAGTGAGCCCACTGTCTGATATTAACGTTCACCACAACATCCCCACAGAGGCATGGGTTACAGAATTACTCAGTCCTTGGGGTATTAAAGATGGAGGTAGTACTGGGTTTTGTGTGTACGTGTGTGTGTGTGTGTGTGTGAGGGTGTGTGTGTGCGTGTGTGAGCAAAAATAGTGGGAAATCTCAGGTTACCCCCACATCATTCCACCACAGCCTGCAATACATCACTGTCACAGTGAATGTAGGCTTGTTCCAAATAGTTTAGTCTGACAGCATTTTATTATGATAGCATGGTATTCATGCTAAAAGCTGCATTGTTGAAAGAAATGGAGAACATGGCTGTAGGTTTATTTTATAAAAAATTCAAAACACATAGGATACATGTTTTAGATCTCTGGAGGCCTCCTCATGGTGATGTGACATTGAACACAGCGTATTGAGATATTTTGCAAAATAAGTTAAGTATATAAGAATAAGTACAGAATAAGTGTAAAAAATAAGTTATCTGATGGTGGTAAAGTCACATGATCTTCAAAGGTGTCATCTTTTGAGGATGAAGAAACAATGGGGATTGGTGAGTTGTCAAAAGCCTAGATATACTTGGTTTTAACTATGTGTTTGTGTGTATATCATGGCTTCCTTACAACACAGTTCGATCTCTCAGGGGAGCCTGTAATTGTTGTGGTGTCTAGGTTATATATGAACAATTCTGGAATGAGACTGTACATCAGATAAACCCTATAACACAAAATAGAGACTTTTAGTCAGGATTACAAAATTTGATTGTCAGTTTTTATTTACACACCCACCTTCACACTGCTTGTGTTTTTCTCTGTTATTACACTCCACAGTTGGGTTTGGTTTCTGACACTTTCCTCATCTGCCTTTCAGTTACGATAAGGGCAATCCCTCTGGAACAAACCATGAAACTTAGATTTCCTCTGGTCTTTACTCAGAAAAGGGAGAAGACACTGTCTGGAAACAGCATTCACACCCACATGTGATACAGTCAGTTAGCATTATGCATCACTGTCCACTGTTCATCATTCTGACACAAGTGAAAATAACTGTGCCATAAATGTCACTTTTATGAAATGTGGTGCTGAAAGGCATAATAGAAACATGTCTCAAATTGTGCCCCTTTGCCAAAATTATAAAACTGAAAATGGGAATAGCATCTCTCACAGGGCTTTTATCCGAAATACTGTGAGTGAGTGCATTTCTCTTCAAAACAGGTGCTGTACAAATCAAATACCCTTTGTAATGTGAAAATACCTGATGTAGAAGGTTGAAATATCAACCCCCCCTCCCAAAAAAATTATTAGAAGAGTTAGGAACAGGCTTTTGGAGTCCAGTTACACTTCTATGCCAGGTGAACAGTTGAGCTCACAGAGGTTTGATTTCTGTGAAAAGATCAAGACAAGTTGAGAAGAAAATAACCCACCTCACGACTCAGGACAAAAGCCAGACCTGACCCATTATTTTGTCTGTGTGAAGTAAAGCCACAGAAATGCACGTGCAACTGCCATGCTAAACATCTGGTGCAGCCTGCATTTATGATGTCATCTAACAGCCATCCACGTAAGTTAACTCAATAAAGAAAGACAACTCCATTAAAAACGAGGGCAAATCAATGCAGCGTTGCTCATCAGTGAAGGTATGAGTCCTTGAACTTATCATGGATTGGGTTCACATTCAGTTTGACACACTTATTTACTGTATGCCTTCTGGAAATTCCTAACTTTCTCGACTGGTTTCAGTGGGTGCTACTTCCCGTAATGGTGACCAAGGAGCTACAGGCCTGTATCTATAGTGTAATTGTAGAGCCCTTCTTAAAGTGAAATTAGATTACATATTGAATTGATTGAGGATGTCTATTTTCAGGTATTGATCATAAACCAAAGTACTGAACAAATAAATATTCTGACCTGACATGGCATTAATTGAAAGATATCACCAAAGTGAAATGTAAAAAGTAATCGTGAGGGGAACATGGATGTCAAGATGAGCTGGATGTCAAAGAGAAGATATTTCACTCAAAACCACAAACGTCTACCAAAACTATCATTCTGCAATTACCTAGGTGCCATAAATGGTAATCTATTTGATAGATTTTTATGTATTTCACTGGAGAAGTGAAAACGACCAAAGAGAGGACTTGCTGGCTGAACTACCACCAAAACTGAATGACTGAGTATTTTCCACTGTTCGATAACAATCGAGTTTCTATATGCCATATGCTCACACTCTGAGGCTTTTTATTTGAGCGTAACAACACTGGTGGCAGAGTTTGGCATCCATCAGATGGTCTTCATACACTTATACCCTAGAGTCCATCAGCTTCATTGACCATAAAGTGGAAATATGTCCATGAAAGCCACTTGGGTGAAGTTTACCAGAACTTCCATGGGCTGTTGTGACATAAGCACTTATTAAGGTGCTGTTGGAGGATGTCCTGGAAATGTTACTTTAACGTTATTATAGTTTGGTAAAGTCTGTCTGAAAGAAGCATCTGTCCATCCACTATGTATACCACATATTCCTTTCTGTGGTCACAGGATCACTCACATTCAAACCTTTCAGGCAATTTAGAGTCACTAGTTAACCCAACCTGCATGACTGGGAGGAAGCTGGAGTATCTGGAGAAAACCCACACTGACACATGCAACATGCAAACTCCACACAAAAAGGCCTTCGGGTCGACCAAGGTTTGAACTAAAGGGAATGTGTGTCCCTGAAATGGCACCTCCCAAGCAGCCAACTTTAGACCCTTCTGTTCCAAAGTGATCTGTTCTGTTCCCTGATCTTGCCATCAAACTACTTTGCAATCTGATTCATCTTCTCAGTGTGGTGAGCATCTCTACAGAGTCATTATTTGAAAGTGCTGGTCACAATAACCTTGATGAGATCAGGTTCATCAGTGAGAATCTTGATGCCGTTAACAGGCAGTGGCACAAGGGAAATAAAAAAATATTGGTGAACTTGTTTTGACATTGCTGATGACAGAGTCCCCTATAACCAAAGCTGTGAACTGATATGGGTGTTGACTTGTGGACTCGGAGCTGTTTACATTGGAGGCAGAGTGCTTGTGCAGTTCACAGGGACCAGAAGCTGCTGGTTGCTACGATGTACTTGCTAACAGCTTTATGGATGGGTGGCACTTCAGCTTTCTCAACACCCTGAACATGTTTCCCAGGTGGATAGAGCCAGATGCAGGAAAATGGGATAGGTTCCTACCAGATTTCTTCTCATCCTGGACAATAATCCAAGGGTCCATAGAAGCAGTTGTGATTTGTGTGCCAAGCCCGAGTGAGGCCACTTTGCCATGGCTCATTCTGACAATCCATGGCTGGAACTCTGCAATGGCTGACTGCCCCACCTAGGGTAGTATAGTTGGGTAGCCACTGAGGCTCATGGCTCTTTGGATGTAAAATAGGATAGAATCAACCTTCAAGTCAGTTAGATATTTTAGTTAAATCAACCTAAGACTAAAGAAATGCAGCAACATCCAACTAACATCTAAAGTAACATAGCAGTTAAAAAACTTATCAGCTAAAAAGATAAAACTGCCCGATGGCAGTAACAACACACCATCAGAACATCATACAGTAATACCTCTGATTGAGGAAAACGCATACCATTCATTTGAAAACTATGGGCGGAACAGAGGAAGTTTGGTCTTTGTCAATGTGTTGCCATGTACTGTACATCCAAATATTGGCCAAACACAAGAGCCACAGTTTATTTAAGACAAAGCCAGTTTAATCTCCCTCCACCAGCTGCCTTCTTTTAGCAGATGAAAGATAGAAAATGGGAGTGAGGATCTTATGAGGAGCTGAGATTAAGAAGTGTGGGTGTGACAGGGCTGTTTGACTGCCCCACACTTCGCAGGTCTATTTATCATTTTCAGATTCCATATGTACAATGTGTTAGCTGCAGGGTGCAGTGGGAGAGGAGGAGGAGGAGGCTAGGCTCCGACAGCCTCTGATTGATTACCTGCATACTTCCCAATATTTCTAATTAAATCTTCTACAACAGAAAAAGAACAGGTGTCACATGCTCTTCCACCTTTCTCTCAACTACACAGTGAAGCTGGGATCAGTGACAGACCTGGAAAAGTGTCTGAAGAATGTTCTGACAACTTCTCTGTAGGATCACTAGGTCAGATGGAGAAATATGCTGCTGTTCTGAAGCAATCTTTTGACAAGCTTCAACTTCTGGTAACTCTTACTCTAACTCACGAAGACTCTAGTGTTTTGATTGACTCTCAAAGGATCTTAAACCAGCATGAATAAATAAATAAATAAATAATAAAAAAACAAAAAAGAAAAGTTGCTGCTTGGCAACAAATGGCACAAACTCAGAGTTTCGCCAGTGAACATAATACAACTTTAACTGTGATGATATCCCAACATTCAAAACTTATTCATGCTGCCCCAACTACAAATTGTTTAATCAACAGTTTGAACATTATTATTTAAACTACTAATTATTGTAAAATAATAATAGTTATAATAATAATAGTTAGTCCAGAGTTGTCTCTATATCAGTGTGGCAATAGAAGATAACAGCTTTTACTACCAAGTCATTCTGTATTAGTATTGGAATTTACGCAATTATTTACTGTATGCCTTCTGGAAATTCCTAACTTGGAATTCCTAACGCTGACCATTTTCATAATATATGAATTGTGATGCAGAAAACTAGACTTCCCAGATAATATTTCATTGTGTAATGAGTATGTGAAACAACATATCCTCACCAATGCAGTTCATTGCCTTTTTTTTTTTCATGCAATGACTGTGTGAATAGGGTGTGAGTGAGAAATGACTATTTGCAGTTTGTTAAATTATGTCAATCAATTACATTGCTCCCTATAAATCTCTGACAATTAGTGTCTGAGTGTAACGTCCCTGAAATTCAACACAGACTAGAAGGAGCTCTTTGTGTATGGACTTTATCCAAGCAGAGTGCATGTCAGTGGATGTCTATGTTAATGTGCATGGTAGCTCTATGCACAGCACTCATGTATGCATGACCGACAGCACCTGGTAGAGATTACCTGTTGCAGAGCAGAGCATTAATGTACAATTAGTGTAGTGCTCACGCCTGGCCTGCCCTGCTGGGCTAGTAAACAGCACGGGGGTGCTTAGCAGTTAGATTTTACAGCTAACACCTGCCCCTTATGGTCCAGAGGTAGACTTTTTCTACAAGCACACCATTAACCTTAAGAATGAGAGCTCACTTGTGGCACTGCTATGACTAATTCCTGCATTCTTTATACATCTTGTCAGAGTGGTTCATGATCATGGTGACAATCATTTCTGCCTTGGGAGATGATGTAATTTTAAAGTCAGCCCTTGTATGTTCTTTTATGTGCGAGGATAAGGTGTGTTTAGTTGGATCATGCTTTCCATTCAGGGGTCATGAGTAAAGAAAACGTGTTAATTTGTGTGATTTGTGCCTCATTTCTTTCTCCACATTTTGACAAACAAAATCCATTTTGTCCTCAATAAAGGAATTTGCTTGTTATCCACATAAGCAGAGAGTGAGAACCTCTTAAATCAGTTTCATTTGTTTGCCCCCTCCCCTGTCTGTAGTGAGTTATTTCTAATGGGATCTGTTCTCTCCAATACAATTAAAAGTAGCATTATCAGGTACTAGGCAAGTAGGGAATCACTGGGAGAAGGCAAGCAAACCATAATATAGGTAAGCATTCAACAGAAAGATTTTTTTGTTAGATCACTAGCTTTATGAAGTTATCTTTTTTATTATTCAGGATTAAACCATACCTACCCAGGGCCCACCTGTGGGCCTGAAGCTGTAGAAACTGTGTTTCCAGATGTATTACCAAAAATGATCATGAATAGTAATAATAAACTCACTCACTTCAGCCATCTATCCAGTTTTTGTTACATTTTTGATGACTAAAGTATTATTCTTACATATTTGCACAATATGCTTGCAAAAAGCCTATTCTGTGTTTAAAATGCCAGACTGAACATTCAAGACTGAGGGACAAACACTTATGTGATTGACATGTAACTATTAAGAAGTCCAACATGCACCAATCATTTGTGAAATGTCGCTGTTTTCTCTTTTGCTGTTGTGTTTTGTGAAATGTTGCCATGTTCTTACACCTTAAGGCCTGGTGGTCAACCCTTTATAGAGCTGATAGAGCTGTGGCCAGGGGCTGATGCTCTAACATACTGAGAAAATGATCAGCTGGATTCACATCTTCACTGATAGACTATGGGTTATTATTAAGGCATGTTATGCTTTGGCTCACAGGAATGATGGAAATGTGCAAATATATGAAAGTCATACACAACTGTTTTCATGTCTTCTCATACTGAGTATAGTAATAGCTTTAAGTTACAGCATAGTAAATCATCAGCTTCTTTTTGGAGATTAACTATTAATAATCATTCATTTTCCTGCCTATTGCAGCGTGACGCCAAGGAAGGACAGGCTAAAAGAGAAATAAAGGAGTTACAGCAGGTAGCAGCTCTTTTCTATCGTGGATCAGGCCATCTAGAAGTAAGGATGATGAGGGAGATGTATTGCCACATAATACAGAACCCGGAGATCAGGGCCAGTTACAAAAACAATGCTCTCTGACATGTCAGCTCAAGAGGATGGTGAAATGAAAGCAGGATCCAGTAAGTAAATTGGAACATAACTCTAAACCACAGAAATTTACTTAAATTTTGCCTAACTTTACTCTTAAATTTACTCTTGGTGTGTTACTCCCACCTGCTGATAAGTGGTGACATCATTGTTAGGATTGTGTAGTGCATCATTTTCGATCATCCACTCCTTCGGTTGTGAATTAAGAAAGGCCTCTACACCTGCTCATCTGTTTATGCCATCCCTGTCTCTATGCAATGACCAATCTGTTTAGTATGAAGGCAGTGTCAGTCAGTTCCACACACATACAGAAAACACTGGATTCTTTGTGAAACAGGTGAAGATAAACCATAGGCATTTGGCAGCAAAAAACACTCTACACATGTGGGTTTTGGCAAATCACATCTATTTATTAGCTGTGTAACAGGGTACTGTCAAAGCCACAAAGCAATACTTCACTTTGTCACGTTGAAAACCTGCAACTATCCTCTACCCAAATGACAGGTGAGGGTCAGGAATGATGTCCCGGGGGGACATGCAGGAGATGAGCTGGGGGTGAGGCATTAATCTTTCTGCAACTATAACTATTACGTACTTGGTGGTGGTGAAACTGATGTGAGGTCAGTGTACCAAGGAGCAAATCTGTGACACCATCCTCAGAGCCAAGAGATGAGCTCATCACGACATAGCTTCACTGTCTTATCTGGAAATGTCACTTAGCAAACATGTTTCATCAACACCACAATGCATCAGCTGTAAAAAAAAAAAGTACCACCAACTATACTAATCTATGTGTGTGTGTGTGTCTGTGTGTGTGTGTGTTTGCCATTGTGTTACCATCCCTGTAAAGATTCTCATGTGGTGAACAGACTTTATTTGGAATTCATGCAGTGTGAAGATTGAACATCTACTCTTTTGCATTTCCTGCCTGCCCTTCAAACAAGAGGCCCTTCCAAGCTAAACAATGTGCTGGAGAAATAATAAAATAGTAAAATGACACATGCCTAAATGTGCCTAGATACAGAGGATTTCCATCTACAGAAAACATATGACTGAAAGCACATCATGTACTGAACACAGTGTTCAAAGCCCAATTCCCATTTGGGATAAATTTTTTCAATGTAAGTAAATTTGATGCGGAAAATATAATGGAGCAAAGAGCTTGTGCAGTAGATCCCACCCTCACATTTTTAACATCTGACAATTCATTTCAAACTTTGCTAGGTCACTGAGGAAGCACAAATATTTAATATTATAAAGTAGATACTGCTTAGAAGTTTCTTCGAAAAATGTCTGCTTCAGTTACTGTGACACACGGCAGAGAACAGGTTTATTTAACTTGGGCAACAAAATTAATTACACTTAAGGGTATGGTTGTGGCTCAGTGTCTTAACCACATGTTGGTGGTTTGATCCCTGTCCTGTTCCCATGTGTCAAAGTGCCACTAAGCCATCTGGTGAAACATAATTGCTCCTGATATCCAAGCTGTGGTGCGGTGTAGGCATGGGTTACACCGGGCTGTCGCCCACTGCAGCTCAGCTCTGTCCCCGTGACAATTCTGGCAACATTCACACTTCTGGTTTAAAACATTCACTTCCAGACATGGTCTCATTCTGACCAAACAGAAATATAAATATGACTCGTCTGTGGTCATCAAACAACAAGATCATGCTTCCACACTGAGCTTTATGGAATTTACACATCACAGCAACAGTAAGTCTATTAATGATGCACATCTATTGCTGTAATGCTGTGATCTTACTATAGCCTCATTAACCTAAATGCTTTACAGCTCAGCTGCTGCACACACATTCATCGTTTCCACAGTGAAACAAAGCAGCTGTGGTCACAGTGAGTCCAGGATCATCAAAGCTGTGTCTACATTTCTGATTTCACCAAAAGTCAGAATATCATTTCCTCTGGAGAATACAGTTTTTTCTGGCTCGTTAAGTTCATTCATCCATCCATCCATTTTCTATACCTGCTTATTCCTAACCAGGGTCACAGGGATCTGCTGGAGCCTATCCCAGCTCTCTTTGGGTGGAAGGCAGGGGTACACCCTGGACAGGTCACCAGTCCATCACAGGGCCACATAGAGACAAACAACTACACACTCACACTCACTCCTATGGGCAATTTAGAATCACCAATAAACCCAGTCAAAAAACATGTATGTTTTTGGTACATGTTTTTTGGACTGTGGGAGGAAACCGGAGTACCTGGAGTAAACCCACACAAGCACAGGGAGAACATGCAAAGAAAGGCCCTTGCCAGGTTACAAACCTGGGACCTTCTTGCAGTGAGGCAACAGTGCTAACCACTAAGCCACTGGATTGTTAAGTTTTGCTGCATAAATCTGTACCATTATCGAACCTTAGACCTTAACTAATCACTGAAATAAATAACATAAAAATCAAAAGATTGTTGCCTTATATTACAGTTGTAGAGTGTAGTTGCAGACAGCTCTTTGTATTGACACTAATTTGTTGGGGCACCGCAGCTGGATACAGGGCAGTGGATTGCTGATTAAGCCCTAAAAGGTTAGGGAAAACAAAATATATAATGTTGTGTATCTGAGAATGGGCTCTATGGTACTGTGTGGTGCACGGTCAGCTGATGGCCTGCTACGACTCCATGACTGATGGGTAGCAGAGCTCTTGGCGCAGAACTTCTACAGCTGCACAATACGATGACGTAATGCTGCCAAGCCAGGCACTCGACATTCTGCTATAAGCAGGGGAAATGAGGTAGTATGCTTGTGTAGTGGCACGCAGCACCATATAGTACAGTACATATATACATTTGCATACATGTTCTGTATCTAAAGTTGGCATATGTAAACATTAAAAAACACTCCTGCACAGTATCCATACATATACCTTCACAATTACCCAGTGGTTTGTATGTGATATAATATTACATAAATAACATATCTGTTTCTTATTAAGACTTGATGTATTTGACAACTAATCACTTTAGCTTTATAGTTATATTACAGAGTAAATATATGCCTTTAAGCAAATAGGGATATCCTGTCACATATACTATGAGCTACTGGGATAAAGTCCCATACAAAATTTACTGCCAGTACAATGAGTCAGTGGAACAGCTATTATATAACTGAAGTATTGAGAGACAACCACTTACTGCATGCTGTGGTTGATACAGTCATATTTATGTGATTTCATATCCACCAAGTAGATCTTTCATTCTGTTTTTTATGGCATGTGGCTCACACCATTAGACATTATTCACACGTTGAATAACTTGAGACTAGATGTCAGCTGGAAAAAAATGAAATGATACTGTAAACCTGACATCTCTTTTGTCATATTTAAATATGTCCCACATTTGAATTTTATTGAACATACTGTATGTAGCAGACCTACAGCAGGAGCATATTTTCACATTCCAAGAGTGTTTCCAAGAGTTTTACCCTTAAGAAATTTATTGTTCTGAAACTGATAACCCCGGGCGCTAAGTGACCCGTGAAGGTAACGGCAGGGCACTGTAATCAAATACTGCACTGTCAAGACTCCCTTTGATCAAGAGCAAAAAACAGAATTTACACTGGCTCTTACTAGGAGAGCCCTTTGTAACAAACAGCCTCCCGTTGGTCATCCCTTGCCATAAATACATTAAGACTGTTCCTGGTTCTCTTCCAGAAATGACCGGAAACTTATGCAATGACTTATGAATTGTTATTGTTATATTTTTGCTTTGATTGCTAAATATGTAACATGTGTGACCAGACCTATGGAGAGCATGGCTGCCAGACAAGATAGAAGCCATGAAACAGTGTCTCCTCCTCATCTCTTGAGTTGTCTGAATGCTGACACTAACTCCAAACTTAGTTTCAGCTTCATACTTTATAACCTGCAGCCTAAAATCTGCAGTATAGCTCTTTTTTTCATTTTCAATTTTGTTATTTACTATTTTGAATCAATAGTGCCAAAAGTGCCATCTAACACAAATGACTACTCCATAAAATTGCTGTAAATATACACATATAAGTCACTTAACTGTATTAGTCGCAGATCAAGCCAGAGGAGTAGAAAAAATGCGACTTATAGTCCAGAAAATATGGTATTGTTGCCCATTTAGAAAACATTCTTAAATATTTACAACACTTAAAGGAAAGATTGGTCTTTCACATCAGACAGACCACTGAGACTGCACCATCGCAGCCAGGTGACTGTGATCCAATCACCAGCAAGGATGGAGCACCTCCTGGACCAACCACATCCTGTCAAGCATGATGACAGACCAATCAGATGGATTCCCCACCCAGCGCGGCAAGACAGAAAAAGACAGACACTCTCTCTGAGGAAAAGAATCTCTCAGGAAGACTCACTGAAAGAACACAGTTGCTTTCACCCAGAGTCCGACAGATAGGGACTCTCAGAGAGCACCAGCAGAAGATGAGGTGAGGTAGAAAAACTTTTATTGCCTACATGGAGGAGACAACCCAAAGACCTCCTCCCTACATGTCACTGACCTGTAGCAAACAGCTCACCTCAAGCTTACATCAGTAAAACTCCACAGGACAACTCTGCAGCGGCCAGGCCTCCAGGCCTGCAGTCAAGGACTTCAGGGAATACCTACATTTCTCCTGAAAACATGCCAGCAGACTGCAGTGGGATCAGCCCAGAGTGGAACGGACCGAGCCTCAGTAAACTCGTAGCTGTGCTGGTTGTTTCAAACTGATCTCAGTTGGTCTCCATAGTTACCTATGGCTTCCTCCAGAACTGCCATTTAGACCTCAGACTCAAATCTAGAATATAAATTGATTTCAAAATTCAGCACCACACAGCTGACAAAGTTAGTGACTATCTCTTGCACACATTAGGGAATTTAGTAACTGAAGGACCAAACATTTCCTTCAGGGGTGGGTGGAGACCAAGACAAAGCCTAAAGCAGAGTGAACTCTGAATCATCCGGTGGACAGAAACACCAAATGAACTATGAAACAAATGAACTGTTCTAGACAAAACCAAGCCAAATCAAACCTTTCTCCAGAGTTTTCATTATGTCAAATATCAGGTTGTGAAAACATTACGCTCAAAACAGTGCTATTGAAATCGACCTCCGCCTGCCTCTTTGCCAAATGATTGTCTGAAACCCATAAAGATAATATATTTCTTGTGCCACACTGTAAAATGCAGGAAACTACCTAACTGACTACTGGCACCTTAAATAAAACCTGCACTGTACATCTATCCCCTGGTGCGACAATTCACCCCTTTTACATTTTAATCATTCACCAAATAGTAGTAAAATGTAAAAGGGACATTGTTTGACAAAAAAAAAAAAACTAACTTCAGTTGAAACTTAAACCAAATAGAGCTTAGTGGGAGCGAGATGTAATGTTTTGTTTTTCTTTTTCCTCCCTTCAGTCTACCCTGTGCATGAGATGTGGAATGTGCAAACACTAGAAGACACAGACTCTGTAGGGACAACACTGTTTCCCTCCAGTGTATCTCAGTACCATAGTAACCCACCATAGGGGTACAGATGACTGTAGCCCTGGCAGAGAACAAGGCTGTGTCCGCTGACAGATGCTGTCTGAAAGGGGAAAAGGAAAGGAGAGAACTGGGGGATGCAGTGCAATTCAGTACGTACAGTACATCATCTGTTTACATGTGTGTGTCTGCCCATATCATCTGAGGAGAATCTGTCTTGTATTTGGCAAGGTCACACTGAAATAAAACATTTAGTTGTGATTTTAAAATTTCATCTCTCTCTTTCTCTCAGAGCCACTGGACAAGCAGACCTTGAAATAGGCAATTTCATGTCACATTATCTCCCGAGGTTCACAGAATCAGACCTAGTTATAAAATCTACAAAATATCAGTTCGAATCCACTGAGTGTATGAATCTGCAGTCAAGCTCTGTCATATTTCCTTTAAACCACAGAGGGAAAAACACCTCATTGTCATGAATGGATTATGAGACAGTGCTGCTTTTGTAGTCATTTTCAATAAAAAATATTAACATACAATGGCCCCGTTCTTGTCTGTTCAGTAATCATTCCAGGCTTGCAGGTCAGAGTGTTGTTCCAGCATACATGTTTATACACACTACTGGTATGGTCTTTCAGTCCCATCAGGTAGACCACAAGTGTATCGAGCTCCTGTTATGAAGCCTAGAATTGCAGGGTTCTATTGGTTTCTTACCAGAGGGGAAAAGAAAAAAAAACACAAAATCCTTGTTGTGTTTGTAGCAACCAAGGATACACTAAGGGTTTGTTGTAAAACAAAGGAGATTATTCCTTCAGGGATTAATAAATGTCCATTTGACAAGATATAATCTCTGGATGGAAATGGAATAAGTGAAAACATTTCACCATTAGAGTTGCACCAACAAATGCACCGGGATTTTATATTGGCCAAGATACACCATGGTACAGCTTTCAGTCACAACAGTCCTCAATTATGCCAGTGCCTCTGCGAGTCTATGCTTTGAGGTAAATGTTAACATTAGCCAGTTAACATACTCACTGTGCCAATGTTAAAGGTACTGTGTTGAGTTTTTGACTGCAGCATTCCTTTTATAAGTGGATCCCACTGTGTTTGCAAGTTTTGTATGTGCACAAGGACTTGCAAGCAAATTCCTGCAGATGGTTTCACAACAGTTGGTTGCAAAAATTGGTTGGGCCTCAACACGTTCAGTCTGCTGCCTGTCTGCACTGAGATCCTGTTACGGCTCATCCTGCTCGTACTGTCATTCCTTTGTTGTGTAATTTTCATGAAATGTGTCATTGCCAGGTAACTACACCAAATAACACCACATCGAATAACTTGAGGTATTTGATTATTAAAAACTACTCTTCTACACATAGTCAAATATATTGGTGATAAATTGACACTCATAAATAACACAACAGCGGGACTAGTATTAATTTATATAAAACCAAAATAAATTTGTGATAGAGACACTGCTGTAAAAAAGACATTCAAACAAGGCAAAGTAAATGGTGCATTTAAACAAAAACAGAGGGAATATTACATCATACAAATACTAAAATTTTAGGAATATGCATATGCTGAAACTTAAAAGTAATCGCAGAATAAAACCTCATAAAAACTAGTTAACAGAAATTTTCAATAAAATTATTCGATGTAGTGCAATAAGATGCAGATAAAGTGTACATAAAAGAATCCAACATTTTTTAACAAAAAAAAAAAAACTAGTGATAAAAACATGAAAGACTTGTGTACATTAACCTGCTTAGGTTGTAATAGGTCGGCTATACGTGTCAGTCTGGTCAGCCAATTTGACTGTTGTCTTTCTATTTAATAGGCATTATCAGCGTACATCAATCCTATTTATATAGGTCAGTAGGAGCCTACTACACCTACTGGACACAATGCGAGTCAATGGCAAACTGACGTTGCTAATGCTGTACCCGCACAGGCAGTCTTGTGTGGTTGGGTCCAACCTGCAATAGTTCTGTATCCCATATACTAAGCTGCCACTTTTTGATTTCAAGAGGTCAGAATGTCTGTGTTCAGCTCACTAGTTTTGTAACTTCTAACTGAATCTTTAAAATTAATATCCATTCCCTTGTTTATGTTTGAAATCAGCCTTATTACTGGTTACTGATGGAAATCAGTAGTATCAAAGTGTGTGTTAAGTTACTGGTTATGTGGAGCCAATGTTTCCTGGAAAGTAAATACTGCCATTTCACATTTTCTTATGAAAACCAATTTGTGCTAATGTTGGTCTTGGCTTGACTTGATTACACCTCCTGTGATGGAAAAACAGTCATGCCTTTACTGTTTTTATGTTTACAACAAGAAATACTAAGTCTGTCCTGCAATAGAGATACCATCCCTTGACTTTTATATAACAGGTTTCTTCTCTGTGTTTTACTAACAGTATTCTCTGTTGCAATAGGGAGATCTTATAGATTAACCATGCAGCCAAGTTTTTTAAAAATATTTTTTTCAATAATAGGAATCTGACAGGAATCTCCTGTAAATATACAGCATATGCATGCAAAATGACTGTTTTTTATTTTTATTTTTTAAAAGCAGAAAAGTTACTATTTTTGACACTTCCAATGTCTTACTGAGGCAATACACGGGTGACAAAATGGAACAGTTTCTGGCTGCACACTCACCAGGCCCTCAGACACAGTGTTTATATTTATAATAGGCCTAATGATGAAAATATATTACAGCATGTGGATGACAAAATGTTCTCTCCTTGAAATGTGACAAATGAACTGTTTTTTTTCTCAAGTTGACATCACTCATTTAATATGTTGTTCTGTAATAACAATCACAACTTTACACTCCACCTTGACAACATATGACTGCAATTCTGCTGTCACCTGATATGATATGAAACACTCTGTAAATGTTTTTCAGAGTTATTAAGTGGGGGACTAGCATGTCCCATGAGGATATGACAACATCAGTAATGTCATGTCAGGGACATATTGTAATCCCTCTAAGTATTAGTTTGTCAGAATGCAGGATATATTATACTGTACTGTCTACATGTATGTAATGCAATACTGGCCTTTACTCATCCAACCAACAGGTCATCAAAACAACCTACCTAAGTCATACTGATAGTCCTTATCACATAGTTTATGAAAACCACATAAAATGTCAGGTATTTCACCTCGAGTTACTTAGATATTTCAGTCGGGACTGAAGTGGTGCAACAACAGACCCAACATTACCATCCCTTGAATCATTTCACTAAGACAGCCAAAAAGCTAACTACTCCACTATCCCCTCGCACATGTTGTCCCCAGTGCACTTTGCATTGATTCTTCAACTTTTTTGTCATGTCAAATTATGTTCCCCCATTTTTTTCACACCCGGCCCAAAGTGTGGGGTGGATTTGGGCTGCCCCACTAGGTCTTCATCTGGGCCCCATAGTGTGGGGCCTGCACGTGCTCTTGCATCTCACGCCGTTAACGGGACCCAGACTGCACTGCCCGCAGTAACCCCCACATGGGCCTATATTGTGTGAAAGTGCCCACAGTATACTCAGGTGATAAGTGGTCCCTGTGCAGTGGGTATACTGTGGGCATACTGAGGGTATAACAATGTGATCCAAGTGATTCCAATGATGACAACCTCATTTTTGAAGAGGACTCTGCTCAAGTCTAGACTTTTAAAACATGGCAAAGTGTCGCTGTCGATGTGGGCATGCTCTCTGGGTCAAGTAAAATAAAATATGTTCCTATTTAGTAGCTGCAGTACAAAATACATCTGGGTCCAGAACATTGATATCAATGTGTATGCAGAATAATTGGCTTCTTAAATGAAGTGGTGATATTTTAATATTTATTGAAATGAAACTGTCTAAATATCTGTTTGATATATATTCTTTTATATTTATGAGTGCAACTCATGGCTTTATTAGTGGATAACAGCATTACAAATGAATGGAGCATGTTTTTCTATCTGCGTTTGCAATGGCTTAATGATTTAAACTGCAAAAGATGAACTTATTAATAGCGATGAGGTCCATGACAGCACAAAGGTTAAAGGTAGTTATTATTTGGCAGAACTCTGCTGTGAACGTGTCAAACTCAGTAGAAAGGAACATGCACACCAATGTGCAGAGCAATCAATCACATGATGTCATGCAGAAGGAGACAGCGTACGATGTCTAAATTAAGTCAGCTGTCTAAATACACGTTAATAGCGTGGTCCATATCTCATGTACCTGGTAGAGAATAAAACACACAAACCTTTTTACACCATTCTCTATTAAAAACACATCACAAATCAGACGCATGAATGAAGCAGCACACACTTTTCAGCACGTATGTGTCTGTGTATCTTTGTGTGTGCTTCTGCAGACCTTTCTCCAAACCACTCACTCCGGGAATGAACCATAGACTGAAGTATTTACATTACAATTACTTTGTCTGATGTCCAATCACACACCCTGATGAAGTAACAAAGAATGTATCTTGCCAATCCCTGCAGAGAAAACAATCACTGAAGGTTTGTCCCAGGAAACAGAGAAACAGTGCAAAGCTTTCAGGATCACACTGTAATATAGCTCCAGTTTTCAAAATAAAAAATAACCCCTAGAGTTTATATGCTTGCTGGCAATTAAGTTGTTTTTCAGCAGGATATTCTAAAAACATTCAGCTTGGGCCTCCCATAATCATGTATAATTTCTAGTTTTGAAATGAAATGCTAAACATGTTTACCTCCAATATGTTTTAAAAGAGACAAACTTGCAAAACCCTGAAACACGTGACAAAGTCTTAGCTAACAGTACAACAATTACTTCTCGTCACTGCAGTGCTTGTAAGAGTTTGGCCATGAGCCTCTAGGGAGCATGGGGCTAGAGCAGGTTGCTGCCTTATCCCCGTACAGCTGTCAAAACCTACAATAGCCTCACATCTGGCATCATCAGCCCGCTGCCGCTGCTGCAACGTCACCCTGTCTGAGGTCACTGCTGCTGTCATAAATGGTCACCCACCACCCTGCTGCCAATCATCGTTCAGTTGGATCTGCATTCGTGCAGGTCTACAGTCATCCTAGCCCATAAGAGTAGTCCATGGTGAGCTGTTTTATCATGTAAAGGAACCAGACTACTGTCTGTAGTTACATTTTAGATTTCCATAATGGTATTTGTCCTAGTCAAATGTGTATTTCCACTACTCAGAATGGTAATTAAAGATATCCACAATAACATTCTGCAATAACATTAGTGCAAACTATATTTGTCAATGTCTACGACATAGTACTCAGTGGATGACAGGACATGGGTCATGCTGCTCTTTCTTTAATATGCAAATGAAAAAATATGCACATGTAGTAACCACATCCTTAGCCCCGCCCATCAGAGCCCTCCCCTCATGCCGCAACAGTGACAGAAATATGAAACTGCAAAAACTGAAGATCATAAGATTGTCACTGGAAAAAAAACAACTTTGGCATTGAAAACCAACAAAATACCAACAAGAGACAATAGTTTGTTTTAAATGCCAAAGGTTTTCTTTTTCAGTACAAATGCCTCAGTGCCAGTCATCTTATTTTTCTGTTCTGATTTTGTTTTCAGTGCCAAATGTTATTTTTCAATGCCAAAGTTTAACTGTACACTGTTCTGGCTCTATAGTGTTGGCAAGGTTACCACTGGTTGGATCATGTTCAGAGACAACTTTTATTTTGATGAAGGAAGTGCTAGTATGCATTTGTAAATGGCAGCAGAGTTTGAAAAGGTGTAGCCAAGTGTCACGTTTTGTATATGTGCTGGGCTCAAGAGTGGAGACACAAAAACTAGGCAGGGTAAGGGAGAACAATGATATATACACAGTTTATTAGATACCTACGGCAAAACAATGAACTATAAGTGTGTCCAGGTGAACATAGGGAATTACACAGGACAAAAGTGTAAACACGATAGCTTAGCAAATCCAAGATAATTTAGAATTGCACTGCAGAACGACATGGAGCCTACTGGGGACAATACAACAAAGCATCTAGACAGGAACATAGGCTGAGATAAATACACTAAGGAAGTTAATAAAACACAAGTGAAAGTCATCAAGACAAATGAGAACATAAAGCATGGGAAACAGGAAATTATTTCAAAGTAAAAGTCGAGGACAGGAAGCTCAGGGCAGATCCTGAGACCAAGAATTGTCAGTGAATATATTTCTGATGTGTTGATTATCAAGATATCAAATCATAAAATTACAATATCCTAATTATTAATTGAATATAAATGCAATTTCTAGGAGCTTGCTGTGATATCTAAATGTACCCATGACTCTGACTTCCATATATACTATTCCATTTGTACTTCACTATAATATTTAATATTCAATACATGTAGAAATGGAAACAGAGGCAAATAAATTTTAAATTAAAAAATGTACTCATAATTTGCCAAATTTGCACAGATAATTCTCAGAAAAATTAGTGACTAGCTGACTAGCTGACAAGCTTCAATGTAACATAATAATAAGAACGTTATGTAGTAGCTGGTCCTAGCTGGTCATTTTAAAAGGCTAGCTGACTACACAGGTGCCAGAGTGCCACATAAAGCTCCACCGATCAAGATGTTTGGATTCAAAATGCATCAAATGGCTGTAATGTGAAAGATTTCACTTGTAGTGATGAACTAGGAGAATTAATAACCCGAATCTGCATGTCCATCCCTCTGCACGCAGCTTTTTAGTAGTAGCCTCACTGTTTTGGTTTATTAAGGCCCACAACTTTACTGTTCTGTGGGACAGCAGGAAGCTGTTTTCTGCCAAACACCTTTGATAAACAAGTTGTACCGTACCTGCCCAGCAATCAGTTAGTAAATATTTATTTTACTGACAAAAAATTTATTCGTTAAAAATGCCTGTGACCCCATAGATATTACAACATTAACTGGACAACTTGGACAAAGAAAAGGAAAAAATTATTATATATATTATACAAATTATTCAAGAGAAGACGTATCTACAACAATCTTTACTGTAGATGCATTTAGTGTCTGTGTATATGATTTGCTATGTGATGAACTGGGCTCACTTTGTGTCCATATTACAGTCAGAGTGAAGTGAGTGAGGGACGGGGGGAAAGAGGGAAATCACCCGCAAGGCCAGACCCAAAACATTAGTTAGTAACCACACAGCATGCTGGCCAACACTAACAGCTGAAACGCCTCAGTGAGTTTAATGCTCAGACGCCATCATCCAACCACCACACCCAAAGCCAGAGCAGCCAAAATCTCCTTTCTCTGAGCCCCTCTTTTTCTCTCTTCCTCAGCACATCCTGCAAGACACACATGGACTGAGCATGCTTGTTTATCACTGAATTTTCAATAAGCACTAACAGCATCATCCTCATTACGTCTGACAGGTCTGAGCTCTCTTGTTCTCCAAATACAGACACAATACTCACATCACATTTGCATGCTTTTCTTTGGTAAAAATCAATGACGTCATAATGCTGTTTCCAGTGTGTTGGGAGGTGAGTGCATGACCTTAGCAAGAGCAGATGTTCTGCATTAGTATCTGTGCTAGCTAACACTCCCAGTGGGTGGATACACACTGTTGTCAAAGACACATATGTCTGGATTTAGAAGAATTACAAGAACTTTTTTTTTTGTCATATTAAATATTTTCTGTGTGTGACATGCTTTATATGGCCCTTATGCAAACACACTGAGACATATTAAATATCTAATGTTTTTGATTAGTGTGGGATAAAGTGAATTAAAGTTCAGCTGAAGTTAGAGTTTCAGGCTCATTACTACAATTTGTACTGATTAATAAACACTCCGCCTATATATATATATATATATAGAGAGAGAGAGAGAGAGAGAGAGAGAGAGATAATGGTTAGAATCATATACACAGCATGAATATTCTGGAAATAGTTTGCCTTCTAGGGCCAAATGCTTACAACAGAACTTCCTCTCCCAGCCTTGGAGATTACATTGTCATTTTATGAAATTTCTCTGCGCTGCCCGATCTATTGACCAGAATTGATGGTGACAATCAAGTCAAACAGAAGAGGAATGTTAATCTCATGAGAGAAATACTACAATGACCAATCAGATAATTGGATTAATAGGGGACAGGAAAGTTCTGCCCCACATTAGCCCCTCGGTCTGAGCATGAACAAACGCACAACTGTTTGTAGGCATTATCATCAAAATCATATGGCCCCTCTCGTCCTCCTCTGGCTTGTTGTCATACGGCTTGAGCCCATGCAAATTGTTAAACAAAGCTTAAGTATTGGCCAAAGGAGGGCTCTTTCAAGTGACTGGCAATTATTTCTACGAATGCTTTTTAAAAACACAAATAGGCAATTAGAATATGCACTTCAGAAATGCCATGCATGTGTTTAAACTGGCCTGCAGCACAATTTAAGCGCTAACATTTTCCAAATGTGTAGTGACACACTGAAAGATGACATCATGAATGCATAAACCATTTTGTGTTGGAGCTCGCTGCAGTGGAAAGTCCCTCTGTTTCTAGTGAGATGTGAAAGCAAGGATCACAAAACTCCATAACACTCACTTCTGACCTTAGCTACCTCTGGAGAGGCTGACCAATCACACAAGCATGTTCCCACCAACCTCTGGATCTGTGTGCGTTCTTCTGTTTGTACGTGCATATGGGTGTGCGGACATACATGTGTGTGTGAATGCCTACGTGTGTGTATTCCCACCAAGTAGTTCCAGAGTCTGCAACAGGTGCAGCTGATTAACTAATCCCCCCTCCCTCTTAGTGGAACTGTGCATGGGGAAAAAACTCTACTCTGCTCTTCTCCCAGTGGGTATATTGGCTTTTTGTCTATTTGGCCCGTGTCCATGTAGAATAGAGAGATCTCAGCTGCTCTCTGTACTCTTCATTCGTCAGCCTCCAGAGCTCCAGGCTTAAACCTTGAGTCTTTAATTGCTTTAAGTGCTGTCGTCACTCTGAGGCTATCAAAACCTGAGCAGTACAACACGTTCCAAATTTTTTATGACGTTTTAGTAAGAGCACAAATACAGAGATTTGCCAAGGTTTGTGAAATAAAAGAGCAGAAGCAAGGGTTTCAATTTGTTATGAAGTGTTGGTGGTGGTGATGAAGGAGGACAGGAGAAGACCCAAATGCAGGACAAGTTCTTTATTCTGCCTGGATTTACCAGGCATAGGCAACAAACATCTTCGCCACTCAGTGGGTAGGCAGGCAATACAATCTCCGCCACTCGGCGGGCCAGGCATAAAACAGAAACGAAAAAGACCAACATAGACACATACGATAAGTTAATGCTCCAACAAAGAAAAAAGAAACACAGGAGGTATAAATACATTCGGAACAAAGACCTAATGACAAACAGGTGAAACTAATCTTAACTAATGAACACAAAGCCGCCCAAGCTTAACACAGTAGAAAAACAGGAAGTTAACCAAAATAAAAGTCCAAAACCTGAAATGAAACCTCACTCCATAACAGAATTATATCATTAATATGGCTTGATGTTTTCCTCATTGGATCCAATGATAAATAGCATCATAAAAAACCTAAACGCAACAGTCAAGTTGGATCAGGTCCCCGTCTGTTGAGGTTGACAGATAAAATTGTAATAAATGCTTCATATTTGCGACTGACATTGGCAATTAGGAAATTGAAATTAGGAATCTGACCCATATTGCACTTTTTTTCTTTATTTAGGGTTTTTTTTTTTTTTTAGGGCAATGCTCACTGCACATAAACTGCAAGCTCCAGATTTGTTATGATGCAAGAACCCCCAATTTCAGGGTTATGTACCATCACAGGTCCAGTGGTTCAGCATATGTATTAATATATTTACTTTAAAAAACAACTTAAGAATGGACTCGCGAAAACATGCAAGCCTAGAATCATTAAAGCTACAAGATAAGCCCTCGGATAAAAGATGATGAACATTTTTTCAGACATTACTTCCAGAAAAAAATGACATTATACTTGTGTAATATATTAATGAGTTTGAAACTATGTATAACAAGTTTTTAACAAATTAATATTGTTATAGTTTTTAAGCTTACATTTTCTATTTAATTCATTAATTAATTAACTTTTTGGTCAAACTACTGTTCTGAACGTCAAGAAACATTCATACTGAACATGTAACATTTGTTTGTGGAATCTGATCACAGGTTTACTCAGATGGCACTGATGTTATAGTCAGTTATATAATTATATATTAATATAATATATATAACTATTTTTATTGCAATTACCATGGTATGAGTTTTTTTTTTTGTTGTTTTTTTTTTGTCCTTGACTGAGACACTCACTCACTAGACATACAAGTGGGTGTTGAATTAATCTTTAGCCAAGCTTTCTTATTAGAGGATGTGAGGAGGAGTGATTCAGTTGATGACTTCCTGCTGAAACTCATCTTCTGGTCCTTTTTCTCTTCTTTTTATTTTGCTATAATAACGACTCTCCTTGTTCCCTCCACCCCCTGCTTCCTCCTCCTACTTCTTCCTTGCTTGTTCTATTACAGTGGTGGTAAAACTATTACCTGAAACCAGCTGCGGCCTTAGAAAACTCCCTTCCCGAATGCTGATATAAACATGTTCTTTTGATTAAATCACTGGCCACTGAATGAAATGTTATGATGTGATGTTAACTCGAGGTTCTAGTTCCTACTACAGTAGACCTGACAGCAAGGCTACCAGTAAAAATTCATATGTAGACATTTCTTACTAATGTAGTGTAGGTTTTATACTGACTTTTCTTCAAATTCAACTTGATTTTAAAGCATGTTTTGTGTTAAAATACCAGATCACAAGATGAGTACATTCCAATGTTCATCTTTATTTATCATACTGAATCTGTTGTAGATTTGATATGTTTTATCCACCTGTTACAGGTTATTAAAATGCTTTCAGTTTTGCAGCCTCAGGTACCCATGTTCCATGTGTCATGGATCAGATGGGTCAGGGTAAGACCTTAGCACCTTTGCTCCCCCTTTGCCTGCTTGTTGGCCTCTGTTTCCTGACTTGGCCACTTAGCACCCGACCCCCTCACACACTCCACTTGCCTCTGCCTGTTTGCTTGCACTTGAACTGTTTGAACTTTTAACTGGTGTCTCTGGGTTGTGCAATTGATTCCTGTGTTTCTGAGACATGGTTGGAGACAGAAGTCCTGTAGACCTTAAATAATCTTAGTTTCAGTTGTGCTTTTTAGGGTTATGAGCAGCTTTGTCTATTTTTGTTTGTTGGTAAAATTGCTATTTAACCTCTTTAACTAACACAAACACTTTAAAGCCAGTCTCATCACATGTGTTGGGAACAGCAAAAAAATTATGTCTGGATTGTCTTCAGGTTACTTTCCATTTATGTTCTTTTCCTGGAGGTCTGTATTATCACCGGTCTTAAATGAATGTCATTAAGCTATAAATAAGCTGTCCAGCCTAAAAGCCAGAGGGAGGCTAAATAATGATCGCTTATCTTCTTAGTGACGAACTTGTCTGCGTCATGGTCATTTTACTAATGTTTCATGTTAACTACACAGTGATGTATTGATACTGACACACCATAAATGTTTTGCATGTCTTGGTGACCTCTTTGTGTGTGTTACAGCTGATACTATCTAATGAAAGAATGTGATGGCTTCTCACAGTCATTTATGAATGGCCAGGACCCTACAAACTAATAGTAGAGCTCAAAGAGCAGCTGATATGGATTCTTACATTTAAAATCATTTCTAAATGTATTTCTTTCTCTTCCAACCACTTTTAGAAATGTGTTTCATCCTTTGCTGGGTGCAGCCTCTGATATAAGGCCCCTGGACAGCAGTAGGCACAGATGGACATCAACCCACAACCTTGCTAGGTGTGGCAGAGGAGATGAGAAAACACTGCTGTATGAAACATTTGATGGAGCTTGTATATTCCCCCACAGAGACTGAAAGATCTCTGCAAAATCTGCTGCAAACACAAATCTGATTGTCATCAATGGCAAGGTTCAAGCCAAGAAGTGTTTATGACTGACCTTTGCACATTCACTATTCATGATCTCTTGTTTTCATTCAGTTCATTACAAACAGACAAATGTTGCTGCCTGAAGAAATATAAATCACAGCACCCAAGAGAAAGATTGATGGCCTGCCTGAACAGCAAAAATTGAAACGTATTAAACCAAATGCAAAAAGAACAAAACAGTGCACTGCATCACATAAAGTTATCAGTGTCAACTCAAGTATCACGGGTAAAACAGAAGCACTCTGAAGCATGAACACTCTAGCCTTAAGACATCAACTGATGTGATATCTTGAAGTTTGTTACTAAGGGCTTGACACTGAAAAAGTTCACAGAAAAGCACTTTACTTTAAAAGTCATATTGTTTTCTGCAGAATCATCACAGCAGCAACTGCCTCCTACTGAGATGAGATTTCACTTCATCATCTCTTGTTTGTAAAGAAGCAGATGGGGCTCTTGGAGGAGAACAAAAACCTCTCATGCTTTGCATAAATCACATCCAGTGATTACATTGATGATTGGATAGCGATCTCACAAAATCTCATTCTATTCCCTCTCTTAAATATGTAGCGATTCTAATAGGTAGAGGGTTGAAAACAGCTGCTTCCATTCAAGGCATGGCCCCAGTTGTGGATAGATAGATGGATGGAGAATGGGTGGTCTTTCTCTAAAGACTGTCCATTATCTACTCTGCATATTTCAGACTGGAGCGCAGATATGTTAATTCCATTCCCCTTTGAATGATTAGATCTTAGAAACCAGCTGAGTCCTTAAGGATGATTACTGTAGCCAGGCTGAAATGAGAGCCTTTCTGATAACAGACAACAAGAAAAAGAAAGACAAGGAGACACAGAGAAATCATCTATTAAAACAGACTGGCATCCTAATTTACTGCTAAGCTCAAAGAATGGATCGCTGCAAAACTGTTTTGCTTTTACTGATCATCACATTCAACTTAAAGCTACACAGTGAAGTTTTTAACTGGGAACCATTTATGGGCAACACCATTCTGATACACTCACTGTGACAGCAGCTCTAAATCTGCACAAACTTTTCTTTTCACCACTACGAGACAATCAAAACCAGCAGTGACCACAACATTGAATACCATTTAAGGTAACATGACAAACATGGCAGCAATTTATTTATTTATACATCCAGAATCTATCAGGCTTCATTATTATAACAGTTGAGGTCAGGTTTCTGACCAGCAGGTCCACTTTTAGCTCTGCTTTTGGTCTCCATCAACTCCTGTGGGAAATGTGTTACAATGGCTAATATTGTCTGTCTGCTGTTGTCTGGGTAAGTAAGTATTACTTTTGTTTAACTTTTAGTTAGAGTCTTTTCTATCATTGCTCATATTACTATTATGCCATCTTCTACAAATGTCAAATCATATAACGTAAAAAGGAACGGCTCTTCTGTCAGGCTTTACTGAAGATAATGCAGTGATTTTTCTTTGTTTCAGTTCATCCTTTCAGTCGTCTGTCCTTAACAGGTGAAAGATGAACTAACTCCTGATGTAAACTGGTGCTGACCTCAGCTATGTACTGCTGGCCCCCGAGGACTGCAGTGGCATCAGGTCAAATCACTTCATGGCTCCAGCTTGAATGACTGTCAGTTAACCTCCTGTTCACCTCCTCACTGAACTTTCCTCTATAATTACAAGAGCGTCTTTCAGAAATGATCGTAACAGTTCTGCGGGAGTGAATGTGAAAGAGAGATAGAGAAAATGGGATAAGTGTATTCCTCTGCGTGTGCAGATATCCCCATGTGATGAGCAGACTGTTCATCTGATGAGGTTTACACAACGTACACTGAGCCAAAGCGCATATTTCTGTTGCAGCTTTGGAGGCGTGTTGATGTCTACTGCACGTTGCATGTGTGGCTCGCAGACACACACACACACACACACACACACACACACACCAGCACTGTGTTTGAAGGCATGTTGTATCATTCCCATTTGTGAGTTTTCATTGCCAGCATTGTTCTGTAGAATGGCAGGGATGTGTCTTCTTTTGGCACCTATTCACTTCAGGAATTTAGCAATCACGCAACAACATTGTTTCCATTTTCTGAAGACAACCAGAAGGTCGTGCTGCTAAGGACACTGGAAATGACATGTTAAATATAATACTGCTAAAACAATATAAGACGAGGAGGACAGACCCTAAAAATCTTCCTCCACATAGAAGCAGTTAGTTTTATCCTGATAAACACAAACGGGAAAATGTTATTTGTGGTTTTAGGGGGATTTGTGCTATGACAAGTACTTCTTAGTCAACAGCAGCCATGCCACATGTCATATTAGCATTTAGAAGTTGTATTACAAGTGCAAAAAAAGTAGTTCATGTCCCATATTTCTCTCAAAATGTACTTGCTGTTGCAAATAAAGAGTATGTACCATAAATGTAATTTGTAGGAATCTCTGCTTCCAGCCTTTTTGTTACACTATGATAAGCACACCCTGTACATTTGTAGTATACAGATATCTGAGTAGTATTTATTTTTCTCACCTAACTCTTGATGTTGAAGTTTGTCCTTAAATGACTTGTGTGCCTGGCTGCTGCTTACAAGTCAAAAATCCAGACCTATCAGAGCTGAAATGTCTGTGAGACATGAGAATGGAACTTATTCAAGTAAAAATGAGATAACTTCATGTCTTAAGGTCCTACGAATAGAATTTGTACATATTTTAATGTTTGAGTAATGATGGACACTGACAGGAGGGCATTTTTTTTCTCCCCTCACCTCTTTATTCACCATGACCTCACTGTCTGTTACAGTCTTAATCCAGCATGAACCGCACTGTTAAATTGACTGTTCAAAGCAGTTTGGTGTAATTTGACAAATGAAGGCTGAGTTCTCCGTGTTCCCAGAACACAGCTCGCCTGTGAAACAATAACAAATACAACGTAAGCCAATTATACATGTGGGGCAAATTAATATGGCAGAGGAGGATTCTGGTTACAAACACAGCTGTAGGGGTTGTTTTGACTGCTCAGAGTTTTGGCTGCATTACAGCAGTAAGGTACGCAACTGGCAAACAGTTCTTCCCTCCCCTCAGTATGACTACAGATCACCATTTATTTCGCTTATTTACTTCAACCCCACTGTTTTATTATCTCCCCGCTACCTTTAGACTGACGCAATTCTTCAGCAAAACAGCTTCGTACTGACAGTAAATTTCATCATCATAAAGATTCACAGACTTCAGCTTCAAAAATCACACGTTTTCCCTTTGACAGAGCAGTTTCTGAACAGACAACACCCAGAGCTTACTCTCCCCTCTGTGCATCCTTCCTTCCACAGCCTCCCTTTCAGAGCAGTAACAGGTGGATTGCTGGTAGATGACCATGCAGCACCTCCATGTGGTCTCTTTAAAAATGGACACTGAGGGAATAGTTTGATGATGTTGCCATCTAGAGGTGGAAGATTCACAAATGATCTGAAAAGTGTTACATCACTTGGTGATTCAGCCGGTTTGGTACTTTTGTGAATACCAAAAACCTACCTGACTTGCCTTTCGTTATTTTTACTAGGTCAGTTGTTTCTATTTTATGTAATGCTTTTGCTCCTCCAAGCGACAAATGGCATGAAAAGCTTATACAAAGACAAATGTCCTCAGATTTAATTTTATTTTTACTGATAATATTGCACAGTACAGTTTTTTATCTCAATGTGTTTTAATTTAATACACTCGTACCTTCTGTAAAACACTTTGAATAGCCTTTGTATTTAAAAACTGTTATAAACTGAAGTTTCCTTGGTGTGCCTAGGAGCCACCAGAGGTCACTGCAGCAGGTACACTCATGATAGATAACCATATTTGCACTAATTTAAAAGACAGTATGTGCATGTTAAAGCAGGTGAGATGATTTTTCTTAGCTTCAGATTTTGTCATGCAGTGACAGAGAAGGTGACATTTCAGGAGAAGCAAAGAGAACTGTCAACATAGTGTCACTCTTACAGATGTTCTTCAAAGAGGAAGCTCATGTAAGTTTTCGCTGAAAGAAAAGTTTTATTTAAAAAAAGCAAAACACTCTAAATCATACATTCAACAGCAAAGAACAAAATGTTCTTATTTGTGTGCTTTATTTTTATTTATTTATTTTGCTATAATAAGTAGCCTTTCTGCACGTCTGACCAGGCATTTTGAAATGTTTTCATTAGCTTGGACAGATTGGCTACGAGAAGCAGACCACACTCTTTACTGAACTGTTTTTTTTTTTTGTTTTTTTTTTTTGGTTTCCTTTTTCTGGCTGGCCACAGAAAATTCTATTTTTTGTTATTTTGTATGTGTTTCAAGATGTTAAAACCATAACAGCGTTGTCAAAGGAACAACTCCAGATGTCTCCAAGTGGCACTAAAGATGATTAAAAAAAAAAAAACAAAAAAAAAAAAAGCCAATCAGGTTTCCAAACATAGACAAAACAATTTAAGGGCAGTGAAATACCTTTTGGGGTTCTGGCTCAGGTTTTGCCCTTTAAAGGGCAGTCAGCTCAAACATGTATGCACTCAGAGCTCCAGTCCTGTGTGTGGATGTCTGTATTTTATTATGTAAGAAAGAAAACAAGACTTTGACGGAGAACAAAAGGTGGAGTGTGATTGCATAACCTATGCAGAACAAGGAGCATATGGTTTTCATGTAAATCAGCGCCTGATGCAGATGCTGATGCGATCCAACACTTTTAATTCACTTACTCTGCGAGGAGGGCATGTGGGTGCTGCAGAACCCTGTGCTAATGACATGGCGGATTAGTTCTGTGGTTTGGAAGGAGATGGAAATCTCCAGATGACCGCCGCTTTCATTATCATCTGCAAATGTTATTTGAAGTGGAAATTAGTACAATTTATGTTGGACTATTTCTCTTTTTGGTGCTAGGTACACAAACTGTAGTTTTGGATTAATCTGACTGATGACAATACAGTCTAATCCCAAAGTCCATTAAGTAGCTGTTGTGAAGCTTTCAATCATATCACATGATCTTTATTAGTTGATGGGACAAATGTGACAATAACGTAAAGAAATGTCTGACCGTCATAGCGAAATCATGTCCTCCAGACAAAGTAATATTAAAGCATAGCTGTGACATTGTCCAATTAACACCATACTAACCAAAACACAAAAGCTTCCAATAAGACTGATTTTAAAGCTGAAACAGTTAATCCACAGAAAATATGTTTACAACAATTACAACATACTTTTTCCATAATTATTTTTCAATCACGAATACCAAACATTCTCTGGTCCTAGGTTTCTGTTTTATATCACTGTAAACTGAATATTTAGTTTTTTCATCTGATAAAACGTGTATGTGGATGTAAACACGCTGCACTTAAAACAGTTAAAATTAAGTTTTGTAACTGCTTTATAAGGAAGGAAATAGATTCAACATGTTTGTTAGACCTGAAAGACTTACACATGTGTCTGAATGGATTACCAATTATGACTTACAGGAACTTCAGGGGGATTGTTTAACTGCAAATTTGTTTAGGAATTTGCACCACTAACAAAATCAAAATCTTGAGTAGTGTATTATCAGCATATTGTGGGGCCCTGTCTTGCCCAGGAGCCCCATGTCAAAAATGCAATTCGACTGCTGAACATGGCATGCAGAAAACCCAAGGGAGGGCGAGTACCCTAATATAGGAGTATTCTGCTGCGTTTACTGTATGTAGCTGGTTGGGAAAGTTTTTATTTTCATTTTTTGCATTTAATGAGCATCTAAACATATAAAACACACTGTGTGAATACTAAAAATCCTTGTGATTTAAAATCATCTTCAAAAACAAAATATAAATGCCATCCTAAAACTTTAGCTTTGTGTACAAATGTCACAATACAACACAACAACATGACTCTTCCTGCACATTTGGAAGCAGTTATTTGTTTTGGGGATGCAAAGTTGCATCCTTCTCTCCTGCATTTTGAAGAATTTGGTGCCTCCACCTTTTTTGAGTGTTCCATACCTTTTGACCTCTTTTTTGGGCTGTGGTTCAACAGACTTCCTTCATCACCATAAATACTCATTGCACCATACTCACCACAGGATACTTTTCTAACTTGTTAAACTGAACCACACTGTGCCCGGGACAGGATTTCCTCAGGCAGAAGCAGCTTAAAATCAAAATACTGCAACCGCTTTGTTGCAGGTCTCCCAGAAGATTGGTGGTCTGATCTGTACTGGATCCAGCTGTTTGTGGCAGCCAGATCAAAGAAATTCTGGATGGAGCAGACAGTCCATTTCCTTTTGTGGCTTGACATTGGATACAGCCTGATTAGGCAGTCACACAGCAGATCTACCCCACCCTTGCAGGTCAAGACACAGTGACTTGGCACTTCTCGTTTGTTTTGCCATCTTGTGTTGATGTTCTATTCCCTGGATATAAGACACCATGAAATGTTGATTATTGTCCAGACACCTTGTTATAGCAATATCTCAGGATTGCCTGACCATCATCTCTGATGTAACTCTGGACTTACAGATAGAGGGGATGCAATTCTTTATGATAGTCCCTGCTGCCAGGAGACCTTTTGCCTTTAAGAGATTGAGCACTTTAACAGAGGAGAAATACCGATCAGAGTATAGATGGGATCCTCGTAGTAGAGACTCTGTCATCCAAACAGCAGCATTTCCTCCAGTACCCACCTGCTCATCTCAGAATGTGTTTCAACCTTTGTAGACTGCAAAATGAAGCACTAAATCATTGGGACTTGCAATGACTGTCATGGTTAACTGATGCGTCCTTGTTGCACTAACTCTCTCTTTTCTGTTGGATTTTGAAAAACCTGTCCCTGGTCATGAATTAGGCAATGATGGGAACCTCTTCAAAGTACATAGAGTAAAATATATACTCAGAAAAAATTAAAATTAACATACTCTTCAAAAATTGTATTATAATATAGTTAACCTTCATAAATACAGAATAAACAAGGAATTTGACTAAGCTCTCTCTATGTACAAGAATTAAAAAAAGTTTAACTTTTTAAGAAAGGAAGGTAGGAGGTTAAAAATAAAGGAAAAGAAATTTTTAAAAAAGTTAGAAAGAAGTTAGAAGTTAGAATTATATTTTTAAATATGCAATATATATAGTGTATGAACTATCGCAGTATGAGTGTAAGGATTGAACTATAAGGTACAGATGTAGAAATATACATAGTTATTGCACAGTTATCTCTGCCACTCTATGACACTAGAGTTCATAAAAGTGACAGCCTGGGGGAAAGAAACACAGTCTCTGTGCCAGGTGGTTTTGGTATAGAGTCCTCTGTAGCACCTGCCAGAGGGGGAGAGTCTGTTTGTTGTCAGTTTGTGTCCAGAGTGTGAGGGGTCTGCAGAGAGGCTCCTTCCCCCTTTCCTGACCATGGACAGTACAGGTCTTGGATGGAGGGAAGATCAGCCCTGATGATCCTCTCTGCAGACTGGAATGTCCATTGCAATCTGTTCCTGTCTAGTTTGGTGGCCAATCCAAACCAGTGATTGAAGTGCAGAGGACAGACTGTATGATGGCTGTGTAGAAGGTGACCAGCAGCTGCTGTGGCAGGTTAAACTTCCTGAGCTACTGCAGGAACTACAGTTTCTGTTGGGCCTTCTTCAAGATTTGGTCTATGTGGGAGGTTCATTTCAAGTCCCGGGAAATTGTGGATCCCAGGAACCTTAAGATTTCCCATAAGTAGACACTGTGGTGTTGAGGCTGGTGAGAGGGGAGGGCATCAGGGGACATCATTCTCCTGAAATCCAGAGATCTGTGTGAAGATGGACGCCAGCTCGTCAGCACAGACTCTCAGACAGGAGGGGAACACCATCAGTCTTCCTGATCGTTTGTCTCTGTCGTACATCCTCCTCACAGATATTTAGTGCAGGCAGGGGATCTGGGTCGAGAGGGTGGGGGTTGCAGGCAGTCCATTCACATGGGCAGTAAAGGGACCCTTTTCTGCAACAGAAGCTGCTCAGGTTATCTGCCAGTCTTAGGTTTTTTGTGAGGGTGGTCTCCTGTAGTTGGTAATGTGCTGCAGGCCTCTCCAAGCTGATGCAGTCTCTGGCTGTGAAGCTGGTTTTTAGCTTTTCACAGTAGCTCTTCTTAGTTACCCTGGTCTCATTTGTCAGCTTGCTTGAACAGGGCCCAGTCCCCACTTCTGTAGGCCTCCTCCTTGGCCTGGTGCAGTTTTGTGAGGTTCCTCGTGAAACATGTTTTTTTGTTGCTGTACGTGCAGAAGGTCTTGGTCTGCACACACATGTCCTCACAAAACACTGTGACATCTTACATCAGGTTTTGATGTAAGATGTCACAGTGTCGTTGGGTTCGTTGAAGTCTGTGGCTGCAGTGTCAAAGACACTCCAATCAATGCAGTCAAAACAGACATCACTACAAAGTCCATGATGTCCTCTTAGCAGGACATTAGGACATAAACAGACTGCAAGCATAGTGTTTTAAAAAAGGCAACAATTGCATGTCCCCCACAGAGGACAAATATGAATTGTCAGGTCTCAGGAGGACACATGAGTAACAGGCTGCCAGTTGAACCCCACAGAGAACAGTACTAAATATTAAATTATAGTTCCAATGTGTAGTGTGCAGTTATGGAACAGAGCATAACAAATGGCCACAAAACTATTCTGAAACAAACATATTGATTAGACTGGCAAAAATGGCAAAAATGTGGGTAGGAGCTCAGTTTAAAAAGACAATAAGTGTCAAACTTCAATCAATAAAGCTCTAGCAACACAAAAAAGACTTACCACAGAACTAACTACCACTGTTAAATAGCATTCATATCACCAAAACTACTTTAAACAACTTAATGGTGCAGAGGAATTCAATTCAATTTATTTTCAATTTACTTTATTTGTATGGCGCCAAATCACAATACAATCATCTCAAGGCACTTTACAAAAACAAAAACAAAGCCCAACAAATCCCTTATGAGCAAACACTTGGCGACAGTGGAGAGGAAAAACTCCCTGTAACAGAAGAAACCTCCAGCAGAACCAGGCTCAGTTTGGGGTGGCCAACTGTCCCAACTGGTTGGGGTGAGTGGATAGAAGCCTAAACTACACACAATTAGAAACAGAGGATTACAGTTATGGATCAGTCATGGATTCATTCATCATTGTAGGATCTAAAATGACTTGGTTAGGTCAAGGAACTATTACAATTTGGGTTAAACTACCTTCTGTTGTCATGATGAGAATAACAGGCTTCACATACGTAAGACCTTAATGCCCGGTTCTAATTTGGTTCCATTAAAAGATCAAGTCTAAGTCACCTGGAGGGATAAAATCTGAGCCACCTGAGAATCTAACGTGAATGTAGCTATTATTGTGGTTATTAAGGTTGTGAAACATAAATAAAACAACACTAAGGAAACAAATACCAGTCTCCTGTGGGAAATAATATTAGCCACACTTTACTATGTTGTAGTAAAGCTTTTAATGTCATGAGCTTCAGCTCTCAGTGAATTGTATGTTGAAATTATTAAGAGTATAAAGGCTTCTTGCCCCCACTATCTTTCAAAGTTGAATATCTCACATCCAAAAGCAACAATTGACTGAAAACTGAACAAATTCAAGCGGCTGATGAAGGTGAAATCATGGAAAGTTCCAGAAATGGACCTGGAGGTGAAAACAAGCTTTGAAACTGTTGTGTGTAATTGCACTTGTATGCAAGTTTAATTCCAGGAAATTTCCCACATGCACGCAAGTTTTCAATACTCTTCCCACTTTAAAAACACTTCGATATGTTAAAGGGTGGCATTGGTGACTGGACTGAGTTGTCACCACAGCAACCTGACCTTCCCCAGGCTCTGTTAGCAGCAGCAGCAGTAGGTAAAAGCCCATCATCTCCTCCTCCCCTCTGGCTGCAGTTGCTACAGCAACACGATGAGTAGGTCTGGTCATGTGGGCGGATGGCTGTGGCTCTGGGTCTTCTACGCAAATGCTGCTTTGGCTACTGACACACAAAGAGCGCTCAGTGGAGGGCCTCCTGCCAAAGCCACTCTGAGTACGGACCATGTGAAGTCACTGCAGAGCAACTTCTCCAGTGATCCAGAAATAATGCAAATGTGTCTTCCTCCTCTTACCCTGTTCTTCTGTCTTCAAACTGCATGTAAATAAGGAGGCAGCCCTGATGTCACTCGGTCTGTATCTTCCACGGTGACATGAGGCGCCTCCTTAACCACAATCATATTGAAACAGTCTGGGAATCTCATAATTAAATTTATTCTATTTTCATTGGGCATTGCATTTTAAATGAACACTATTGTTTTGGGGGATCACAGCACTTTGGATCCCAGAGGACCCCTGCTATTGAATGATGGCCCGCCAAACCACCAAAGCAACATTTCAGTTTAGAGTTTAATGTTGTATTATAGTCTATTTGGGACTTTTCCTCCCTAAAGGCAAAACCAGAGGGAGAAACTAAGAATATTTTATTTACTAACATAAAGCATCTAGAAACACTAAATCTAACACAAATCATTAATCCTTTGTGGGTCACACACCATTCACAGACCCCTGATCAGTAAGACAAAGCTCTTGGAATAGCATTCCAGGAACCAAGGCTCAGACTTTTACTGGCACTGTTAACCTTTTGGACATCTCTAATATTTATATACAATCACAGTAACAGATCTGACGAGGTAATAAATTCTCAATATTATTTCTGTCAGTGGCATTTCACACCTCACTGGGGTACCTAATGCAGGACTGGGACTTCTGAATTGTCCTGAGAAAGGAAAAGGAGAGAGAGAGAGAGCACAGTCCAGGGCTGTATCAATCCATACAAAATGAAAAAACAGTAAATGCAATAATCAAGTTATCATTTGAAGTTATTTATAAGGATTCAAACATCTCCCAAATTAACTGCTTTAAACTCCTTAATGTTATTGTAAACTCAAAATCCGTTGGCTTTGGATTTTTGGTTGGAAAAAATAGGCCGTTTGATGATGCCGCTTTGGAATCTTTTACAAAAGGCTAAATCAATTTATTGGTTCAACTGGAAATTACAGTCATTAGTTGCACCTGTAGTTCAGACAAAATATGGAAAATATTGGATATATATCAATCTAAACTGTCTGTGTCGAGCCTGACAGATTATCCTTCACCTTGGAAACCTGACAAAATAGTCATCAGCAGATGGGGTTTGTTCAGCTGTCACATCATGTCAGGGACTTGCAGGTGTTTAACTTCTATTCCTTTAGATCATGTGATACAGAAAAGAGCTCCAGAACAAGCAGGTGAGTGGACTTTGAGTGGAATTTTTTTCGTCACGCGTTGTCTTCAAGTCTGGAATGAAGTCAGAAGCATGTGAGATGTCCTTACAGCGCTCAGCGTAATGGAAACATTCATCTATAAGCAAACTCCTACTATTAAAGACCATGTGCTACAGTCAATAGCTCCAGAAAAAGCATCACTTTACTGTATCACTTCTAAAAAAGCAGGTGTTACTCTGTTCCATTCCCATAACCATTCCCTACAGATTCATTTATTAATACAGTATGTTCCATAGCACAGTAACTTCTTATCTACTGTGTATGCCTCAGTGCAGAGTTATTCAGGAATACCTCATTACAAATGAATTCTTTGTCAGGTCATTCCTTGTTCTTGTTCCTCAGTAACTACCACATTTTTGTTTATTGTACTGTAATGGGTTTCACTGAAAGACATCTATTCAATGTAAATTTTAACAAAAATATTAGCACATTTAATCATTCATCCCCCTCTGTGCTTGTCTAATTGAGTCTATTACAGTTTTATCTGGAAAGCCTATTTAAGAGGATTTCCTGCAATGCTGAGTTGCCTCTAACTCCCCCCCCCCCACTCCCACTGTTGTTAAGGAAGTGGAGCTTAACAGAAACCGTTCCAAGAAATGGCCCTGACTTTTATTACAGGGTACTTAAAGCTTTTTATCCACACGTTTCTTCAACAGCAAGTTAAGCAGAGAGCTAGGGTAAAAATGAGAAACTCAAATGTGTGAGTAGGTAGAGTTCACTTCTGGTGAACCTCCAGACAGTTAAAACGTGCCTTGGATTAATTTAAAGCAAAATTTCTCAAGAAAAGACAGAGCAACTCACCAGTGTCTTGTAAAACGCAGGCACCACTTCAGGCCAATGAAATAACCAACAGCTGAAGCTTTAATCACTCATGTTTGGTAACTTTATTGTTATGGCAAATATACTCAGAAACAACCAGCAAATGTAGAAAAGCACGTGACACGATCTGTGAGAGCAAATAGAGAACAGATTCACAGTTTTACCATGCCATATGTTCACAAGTCACACACAGAAGCTCATAGAAAACAAGACAAAGAGGTGGAAAGGGCTGCAAAGGTGACAGGCCTGTACAATATCATATATATCTGTAACAAAGGTACAGTACAGGAGGTTGTGGCTCCCTGTATGTTTCAATGTATGTAGCAAGCTTAATAAATCTAATGCTGACACTTTGAGTTGTTCCACTGTTTTCACATAGTTTTACATAGTTTATAATGTGGACGATAACTGATTTTTAACAGCTACTAACAAGATAAAACAAGTGATTGAGTACTGACATGACATATTTTCTTGTAACATGAAAAGGAACATGTGAAAGCAAGACAATGCTATGATACAGCGGCAGCAATATGCAGAGAACATGTGCTGCATCAGTTTTAGCACATTGCCATACATAAAATACCACCAATGAGCAAGCAAAAATTAAATCTCTCCAAAACATAAGAAGTGTAACAGCTTCAGCATTATCTGACACAATAAAAAGTACACGTGCTCCAAGAGTTTCCCTGCAGACAGCTGGAACTGGGTGTTTATGTCCTACTAAGGCATGGTCAGTGGTTACACTGCAGCTGCATTGCTGCACGAAAACTTCATCAAGTTACCTCCAGGAAAAAGCACTTCATCAGAGAGGACGCTCCTCTCTGTCAGTCCTGACACCTCGCTCATTTGTGCATGGACGGAATTCAGAATGACTCATTTAATTATTTTAAGTAAAGGAATCAGTTAATACATAGACTGGATCGCACGTTGACAATGGAAAGGAAAAAATAAAAGTTAAGGCATGGATGAGACCATTAAAGCAGGGTACAAGTGCAAAACACTGGAAAGACTAACATTAAAATCTGACATCTGGAATGTAACATTTCTTGGCATCAGAATCCCATGAATTAACTTAGAAAGCAGATTCATCCACAAAAAAACATATCTGATATATTTTAAATAAGAAAATAATACACTTATACAATTTCTCAACTTTTATCAATTCCAAAAAGTCATAACATTTTGTACCTTCAAAAATGTTGCCAGAAAATGTAGAGAAACTGATTTAATTTATATTATATCATCACTCTGGCCATCACTGAACAGTAACTAATATTTCAAAACAGTCTGTGTTAAGACATTAGGGTTACACATGTCTATGACAGAGATACAAAGAATGATGGTGTTGTAACATATTTGGCACAGACATCTCTTCAGTAAACCACAGGAGTTTTCTATTCATTGTCTTTATTTAAATAGGAAAAAGGCAATGAGTGCCATGTTACTACCATTAAGGCAATAAGACCCTAAGGCAAATTTCGTAAGTGCAACAACCATGTTTAAAGTGAATGTGGTCTGTGCTCTTTTCAAACAGTTTCTAAAGTGACAAGCTACGGAATTTTTTCAAATGAATGCCCAATGCTGCAACCACCTTCCTCAAAATAAAATAAATGAATAAATAAAGCTATTAGCATTGATAGACACCCCCCCAAAAAAGTGGGGAAATATGTACTATGTACTTTACCCACCCTTTAAGTCTGGTGGTTAAATAAATATCTATCTAAAGTATTATCAAAGATGACGGACCACAAGTACAGTATATAGAGACACCAGCAGGTCACTGTTTTACAGAAACCTAGAAAAAAAAAATAGAGTTTGACCTACATCCAAACCATTCATAGGCTTATTAATGCAGAGTCTAGTTCATAAATTTACTGAAATTTACTGTGACATGTCTGTAAGCAAGCATAATATCTTTTCAACACAGCACAGTATGTACTGTAATTCACCTTCACCTGCATGACTGCAGGTTAAAAAAATACACTACTAGAGTCTTATGCTCCCTCAGGAAGGCTCAGATTTAGAAAGGAGAGCTCACATTATGACAGAATCACATCAACACTAGTGAGGTACTGAAGAAAAGGTCACCAGAGAACAGAAACAGTAATGCTAAATTCCTATTAAAATGTTTCGAGATTTGAGTTGGGGGCACGGGGGGAATCCAGGTTAGAGCAACAGGTATGGATTTTTCAACCCAGAGACTGTGGGAGGGCACGAGAGCAAAGTTTGAAACCCACATGAAGTGAGTTTAGCAGGGGAGTTTAGCAGGCAGGAAAAGGCTGGAAGTGGAGAACAGAAGAGGCTTTGCCACATGTGCAGATCTGCATTGCTCATCAGACACTTTCTGAGATCAAACACAAAGCAGGTAGTCTTTTGTGATCAAAGCTGCATGAAACGCAATGTGTGTGTGTATATACAGAGCCTCATATGTCAATACATCACCCCAAAATTAGAGACAGAACAGACCAATCTGAGGAGTTCAGACTGGGGACAGAGAATATTCAGTCTCACCATAAACGTGCACCTAAACACAGCAAACGACTAGGAGCAGCCCTGTTGTCACACTGCTTTTCAGAAATTCATCAGAGGTAAATGATCATGTGGATAATGAAAATTGTAAAGCTAGATCTAGAGGTTCTCCGGCTCAACCTTTTTGGTTCTGTAAGAGGGTCTGCAGCAGACTCTTCTGAAAATCCTCCTCAGGTATTTCGGGAACCAGAAACTCCAGGAGAAGGTCAAATATAGAGTAGACCAGGTGTCTAAGAGAACAAGAAAGGAATATTTTCTTTAGTGACTTCTTTAGTGCCACCTGGAAGGGGACAAACTATAACCTGAACACTGCTTGCAAGGATACAGGACTAATGGTTCACTGCTAGATTTCTGTAAATGCTGGTAAAAACCTACACAACTAAGCATCATATCAAAAGAGAAAGAAGAACATGGACAACTTAGAGGCCAATATCAGACTCTTATGAACCTCTTCTTGCTTTTCCTCTTCCACTTCTGCTACACATCCCATAATCTTCTGGGAAATTCTGGTGCTGTGGGTTGTACCTTAAGCTCTCCCACTCACTGGTGCCCTAGGCAAGTTGCCCGTGTTGCTGTAATGAAATGGTCACTGAGTGTGTAGTATAGAGTACAGTCACCTGTTGATGGAAGGGTCTTGCAGAGAGTCCAGTGCAGTCTGCCAGCTGAGTTTGTACTTTTCTGAACCCAAGATATCTGTGACTAAATCTGGAAACACAAAGACATGAAGAATTAGATAACACTGTGCACATAGCTGTTTGTTGTGTGCGTGCGTGTGTGTGTGTGTGTGTGTGTGTGTGTGTGTGTGTGTGTGTGTGTGTGTGTGTGTGTGTGTGTTCATCAACTGATGAAATTAAAGCATAATGTCCAACTGATGCTGGACATTTGAGGCTGATATTTGCAATTGTAAAACTTAAAAACTTTAAAAAATTGTTTTTAACATTAACTATAAACACAAAAAATAAACAAAATATTTGCCTTTCATTTATTTAAGAATTGTGGCCAGGAACTGTTCTACATGGGGCAATTCATAGTTGAGATAAACTGATTTGTTGGTCAAACTGTACAGTATTTGCAGGCTCTAATTTGCATAGTCAGCATTGTTACTCCTCCTCTGTGGGTACATGTACCTGGAAGGAGTCTCATCAGACAGTGCAAGGCTTGTAGCCTGGTGCTGTCCCTCTGCTGCTGGCTGCGTTCTAGTTGAGGTGCCGTAGGGAGCACTCCACCTGGCCATACAGCCTCCTGAATGACCTGCAGGTATACTGCCCAGTACCGGGTACAAGTCAGGTTGGCTACGCTCACATCTAGCCATCTGAAATTTATAAGCATACAACAGGTCTCAGGTTTAGTTTAGAGGATCGGAGTGTCTTTTTGTTAGAGGCTCAAGCAGATACTTTGAAAAAGTTAATACTCAAGTAACAAAATTCAACTGAGCTCACAGTGGAGCTACAATCAATATTGTTTGCTAAGAAACAACAACAACCGCCTGGATTTTGTGCACACGTCATTTGGGAACAGAAAACCAGCTATGTGACTTTTTACTCATATCTAGAGTACACATGAAATTTTAAAAGTTCTTACAGCCTTCCAAATTGATTCAATTTTCACAACTTAACAGTCAATTACAAAACTCCTCAAGAATTTCTTCTTCTTGAGTTTGAGATTTGGAGATCAAAGTGACAGTACATGTACATCAATAGGTATAATATGTACAAACAAACTGGTGGCCTGTCCAGGGTGTACCCCTGCCTTTCATTCGAAGCGAGCTGCGATAGATTCCAGCAGATCTCCGTAACCCTAAATAGGAATTAGGGGTTATAGATAATAGATGGGATGTACAAACAAGTCATACTCTACGAAATGTGTGATCAAACCTTATGAAAATCTCAGAACACATTTCTTAATTGACCCCTATCACATGATTTTTCTTTCAGCTTTTTAAGAGCATAAATGCTTGCCATAATTACATATTATTTTCAATCTGGTTGAACTGGAACACTGCCCCCATTCATTCAAGTGTATCACATGTCAAGATAGATTGACCTTCCCACAAATATTGTGCCCTTCACATCATGCATGAACTTATCAACACTGAGTGATCCTGTCTTGAGACTAGCTAATCCGTTTAAATGTAACCCATGCCTCGTTGCTTTCCCACACAGATTTGAAATTCAAGGTGCAGCAGTCTAATGTGGCATAATCTTAAATTGGAAGTGATGGGGCAAACTGAGCCAATCTTCCTTTAAATTTACATATTCTTAACATGATCAAGGATTGTTCCAATTTTTAAAGGTTTTGTGCAAAATTGTTTATTTTCTTTTTTTTGCCATTGTCTATTTTTTGAATGGATTAAACTATGGGATTTAAGATCTTGTGATGACTCTTTGGTCCTAACCGGACCTTTTTAAGGTTTAAGATTTAACAGCCAAGGAGTGAAAACCCAGACAGTCATTATCCAGACTGGATGACGTGTTTTTTTTTTTTTAAAGCATAAAACATCACCAGTGTAGTTAAAGAATTCAAGCATTTTATGGGTCAGACTTGTAAAGGTATAGGTGATACTAGCAAGCTGGTTTTATTCTAAACAGCAAGAAAATAACTAATTATATGCAAAATCATTATATTCAAGATAATTTAGATGATTTCAGCTCCTGCAGGAGTTTTCCAGGCCTTGCAGAAACCTTCAAAATGTGTAAGACCATGCAGATGCTGTTTTGCAACACTGCATTCAAAACCTGAGAGCGGTGTTATAAATCCCTGTCTGGGTCCAGTGGTCTGGTTCTTTTGCTCACGTCCCGTGGGCCTTAATGAAGTTATTTCATTAGCTTGTCCTGGCCTGTGACCATTCTGCTCAGTTCTCGCCTTCCACTATTTAACATATTTTTATTGCTTGGTGTTTAAGAAGAGCGTAAGAGATGCCAAAACCTGAATCCCAGTACTTTTCAAGTTGTACAACAGCAAGGGAAAAACAGGTGTAAGAAGCACAAATGGAGCTCATTTATGTAACAGACACACCCACTGCTTGATTCGTAAGTTTGACTCAACATGATTTCAGTCATTTTTCCATTCAAAATGCCAATACTTCACAACTGTGCCGCCTCGTTGTCATACACAATAGCAAATTAAATATCTACTGGTTGGCAAAACTAGCAATACAAAAGTGTCCCAGCTTAAGGATGTGTCTCTTTTTCATCACAGATATTTTACTGCCATACAGATATTTATCTGTAAAGTGCAGGAACACACAGACTATGTACAAAACACAAAAAAGTGAGTACATGACAGCTACAATCATAAGTAATGCTAGATTGTGTCTGATTAACTGTATTTCTTTCATTCAGAATTTTGGTATAGAAACTGGCATTCATGATGTCATCTATACATGTCTGTGCTTGTATTCACTAAACTCCATGTCAGCACACTCCCACATCCACTGTGCCCCACTGTCATAGCACTGGCCCGGTCCACACCAAACTTGCTGGATCCCATCCGACCCAAACAATTTTAGTTAGGTTTAATCCAACTTAACCATGTGCTGCCAATATTCATCAGGCTTCTTTTCATATTCTTCGGCAAAGTTTAGTCTTGCAGTTTTGTGCCGTTTCATACGTAATGGTTCTCTCCTTTTGCACAGGTTAAGTAAATGCAATGTCCTTCACATGGCGTGATCAGTCACTGAATCACTAATTTGCTTAAAGTTAGAAGCGCTTACCCATCTGTTTTTCAATGCAATGTTGCATATGTAGCAAAATGTCATCAGTTCTTGAGGGAGATCACAGCTCTTGTTTCTGAGAATATGGTTTTTCTTCATGCAATTAACCTTAATTAGGCATTACAGGCATTACTGCTTTTGGTGCAGTGATTTGAGTTTGACCACCCAGATGATTTCATCTAGGCCTATATTTGATTTAACTCCATATCTACATGTATTTCCATTTTCTATAAGTGCAAAGGACCCTCAGACTGAACACTAAACATATCCCTTAAAAAGTTAACACCTTATCTTTTAGTTGGAAGAAGCTCAACTAAGCTCAACTTGCCTCTGCAGAAGCTGATAACACAGTCTCCAACACAATGTGGGTCCAGACTCAAAATGAATGAGAGGGTGCTGGAACAGTAAGCAGCCTTTACACAGGTGCTGAAGGTTGACAGAAAAGAAAGACACATTGTGCCAAAATGGCAAGTTGTCGATGTTCTGGAGTCTGTTAAAGAAGGGCCTCAGTCCACTCTGAGATTTTACAGAACCACTGTCAAGTCAAAGCTGTGTGTTTCTGTGCTGGAAGCCATGTTTAAAGCGCAGCCTGAAACAACTCAGCCAACAACATCTGCAGCACAAAGTGCTGAAGTTAAGGAGCCAAAAAAGAAAGAAAACATAAGCTAGCCTCTTTTAAGCTTAAAGTTCTATAACAACAGACACATATTCCACCATATTTAAGAGAGGGGACTGAGGGCCAGCTAACGTAATACCCCTCAATACCCCGCTGCTAGAGAAGGGCATCCCATAAAATGGGAGAAGGTTTGTCACAAGTTGATTTCTTGGCAAAGAAGTAAAAGTATCTCAGAAAAGGTGGCAATATTTTCATGTGCCATATGCCTGAATTTCCTCTGGGATAAATAAAGTAAGTATCTATCTATCTATCTATCTATCTATCTATCTATCTATCTATCTATCTGTTTAAAACTAGGTAAAACACTGGTTGCATTGCTGTGGAGTTTCTCAGTCCAAAGCCAAACGCATCAAAAGTAATGTGTGGGAAGCACCATAGCTTCACAAACGCTCAGGGGAATAAGAAAACGTTGTTCTCTATGGTTAAAGAGTATAACCATAGGGAGATTTACAGTCGTAGCACTGAAGGGACAGTGGAATCACTCAGGAATTATGTTCATGCAGTGTGTTACTGTTTGCTTTGACCCGCTGTAACACAGGGGGATATAGTGAACTAGTCAGTGTGGGCTTGTCAGCTGCTGAGCTTTATTCAGCCTCTGTCAAAATACAGTTGTTGTTTTTTACTTGGTATGAAGTTGGGCTAATCCACATAATTTACAGCATTACCAGAATGTCCTTATATCAGTTCTGTTATCAGTGGATGTCTTTAATTGTACAGTTAAAACACTGTGTAGTAAAAAAAAATTAAAAGAAAGTAATAAAAATTAAAGTTGTAATCTACAGTGAAAAATAATATAATATGGAACAGATAAAAAAGTGTTCATCTTTAAGCTCTAAACAGCAGAAGCAAAAGCTATTAAATTATCAATGTAAGTCACTGGGCAATAGCATAGAAGTTCTGACTTTTGTCTGTGTATCTTGAACTTAAAAGTAAATTTTTGACAGCAGTTGACAGAACATATTGTATGGTGTAGGTACAACTGCAGTAAGCAGAGTGCTCACGTGAATATCAGCTTCACATTTAACTACAAATTTTGCAATCCTAATTGATAACAATATACGTATTCAAATAGCATTCTTTCAGCCGATTCAGTGGCTGCTGGAGATGCAATATTGTCTTGACACTGTAGGTGGAGCTCATGCAGGAAGTTTATAAGGACATTCTGTTACAGATTGACAGCCCCTTTATCAGAAAAATGTGTTTCCTTGAGTTCTGTCTCCTTGTAGTTTCTTTTTGCATCTTACTTGAGCTGGACCAAGACACAAGGAAAAGATGCAAGTCAGGGAAACAAAAATTCCATTCTTGAAAGTGGGATTCACCAAATGTTGATGCCCACAAAGTCCAACAATGGCAATAGCAAAAAAAAGCTCCAGAGCAAGCAGGTCAATGGGCCTTGGGTTGAGATGTCCATGTCATCTGCTGTTTCAAAAGTCAAGCATGAACTATAAGCTCAAAAAAAAAAAAGTATTGTATTGTGTATTTTGTATGATGACCAGCAGAAAACATTAACACAAATTGTCATTTTTCTCTGGTCTGGTTTATCGGATCCAAATCATGATAGCTCTGGAGAAAACCTATACTAATTCATTGAAACCAATGTCTGATAACAAAATAAAAACATAATATTACTGTATATATTAAGTACTGAGTTTATTACTTGGTTATGGTTATAATGTTCTTTCTACTGGTGGCTAGTGACACAGAATACAGAAAAATTAACATGTGGAAGTGTGTGAAAATGACTAAGGCTTTTAGTACTGGTACAAACATCAGTAATGATACCAAAGCAAAATAATCCTGTAGCTATGCTGATTAATGAGTTTCAGCTGTGCACACAGCGAGTAAACAAAACAAAAGCCCAATTTGGACAGGAATTATTTTTGTAGGGCAGGTGGGCTGACTTTAATATTACCTGCTGTGGTCAGTGATTTTAATCAAGTCCAGACTCCATCTGGAATCATTATGGTTTTGACATTATAGATTACACTGTAACTTCTCTGACACTTACACCACACCCCAGCTGGAAAATGACCTTACCTAATGAACAATTAGAGGGGAAAAAATGACAGAAGGGTCAGGTTGGGTGACTGTGTGAGCGTACGTCAAGTGAGTGAGAGCATTAATAGTCTGTAATGTGGGTAAGTTGGCAGCAGGGGTTTAAGGTTGATGTGTGGCTGCTTTTCAGACTTCAGCACGTTGTTCATTTGTGTAATGAATGTTTGTTGGCTGAGGTTGTGTTAGTTTGAAATGTTCAATTTGACATGTCATGAAAATGACAACAGCTAAACACACACCATGCGCAAACCACAAACTAAGTTAAAGTATTTTCACTCCATTGACGTAGTTACTACCGCACATGCAACAGCAGTAATTTAAGCAACTACGTCAAAGTGAAGCTGGCTTTTCCATTAAGTCAATTAGTTGCTCTTGGTTAGAATATATTATGCAAACTCTTCTAACCACCAATCCATATTTCTAAGGCATCATTAGTGGTCTGCTGTAACAACAAGCCCATTATAAACAAGAATATCATTACACTTTGTCATGTTTTATAGATACAATATTGTACAAGTTCAATTCAGTATTTGGTTTCAGCATCATTTTCTGCTGAATAATGCAATGTGAGTGCTCAACAATAAGGATTACAAATTATTTTTAAAAAACTGCTTTTGCTTTTTGAGAATTCACTGTCAAAAAGAATTACCAAATAAATAAAAAATCTAAATCTAAATCTTAAATAGGACTTAAATAAGTGGTATAGGATACAAATCGTAATGATAGGATGAATTTCACTTGTTAAGATGAATACCTTCCCCAGAATCTACTTCGCAACTGGTATGTTGCCTTTCCCTCTTCAGGTAGGAACTGGAACAAATTAGAGAGCTTAATTTCAATATTAATTTGATAAGAAGAGTACCCACGAATAAGATATAAAATGAGAAAATAGCAGAGGACCCAGTATTCCGAATTTATTCATTTAATGTATGCTTGCACTTTATGTGAATGATGTAGCTGCTGGCATCTCTATTTCAGGATACTATCTTGGTGAAACAACTACACTCAACTTATTATTAGTAGTAGCTAATAAAAATAAAAAGTAATCAGCATTTTATGTTTTTGGTTGCTCACCTCATTTTTGAGTGGAGGCCACAGGTTGTCAATGTCAACGAGGTTGCTACTTTAAAACTGCAGCGTTTTCACCTTTTTTAAACCAATAAACCCTGAACACAAAATCTGAGAGTGAGCTGAAAGAAAAGCAAAACAAAATTTTCTGTCCGATGCAACTTCCAGTTTGCCACTATTTAACAATCTGCACAACTCTTTGCTCATTCCATCATGACCTCTGGCACAAAACACTGAGCGAAACTGGTGCACACATTACAGGCTATAACAGGGTGACAACTTGTTGCTGGACATTAAAAACGCACATATAGACATTAAAACGCACAGTGACACAGACAATGCATGTCATTCAGAGAGAAACTCCTCAAGGTTTGAAAAGGACAGACTAGAGCAGAGAGACACGATGTGGAGTCAAAAACAGCATGACTGTAGTCTAAGTGAGCACATCACCGCTCACATAGACAAGTCAGTTATCTTAAATTATCTCCATATGTCTTAGCTACAGGCAGTGTCTCAAGAGTACAGTACAGTCCTGCCCATAAAAACCTCAGACTTCTTTTCAGAACGCTGCACGTGGAAACATGAAACGAACAGGATGGACACACACAGCCCCCTTCGTACCATTGCTGTCACAGCTGAAACTGCACAGCAAAATTTGATCTAAAGTTGTCTTATAACTACATTGTATATGTTGTGAAAATGTTTAGTATTTGGAAAAAGCAGACTTTTCCAAAATTTTATACAATTTGATTTTATTTACACCAATTCACTTTCACAGTTTTTTTTTTTCAGATTTTCCAGAGCTGTATAATATATCTTTAGATTAGAAGTGACATGAGTGTATAAAGTTTGTAATTTTTAACATTAAACCAAATAAACCAATTTTGTAGTTTTAATTATAAATAATTATTTACAGTTATTTGGTAAATGCAGATAAGTTTGAAAAATACATTGCTGACGTCAAAGGTAACATTTAAAAAATTGCCTGAATTCAAGTTCATGTTGCAAAATTTAAGTTACAAATTATGCAACAAACAGCAGAAGAAGGGAAAGAAATGCTGAGAAACTAAAACGTATCCTAATAAAGGGGTTTTTCCACATTTCCCAGGCTTTCTCTCTTTGTTTTCATCCATATTTTAAAAAATCTAATTCTGTTTTAATCTGGCTAAACTAGATTATAGTGCGGTTCCCAAAAACACAATGGTAAACAAAATGAAATTCAACTGGATAGATAAAGATCTTCACTTCTGAGATAAATTATAAACAACGATTCTGTACTATATTCATATTCTATCATCTGAAATTGGTTTAACTCTTGTCATTTCCCCACTGTTCTTTACTCTCAGCAAAAATGATCTCACCAAAACCTAATTGTAAAACAAAGTGTGCACTTGGTTTAACTAACAGACATGCACACATGCTTGCACTGGATCTACTAATATAGACTTTGTGGTATACCAGTCAATAAATCTTGCCTGGTCAGCTGAATTATTAAGTTGTGGAGGTGGAAATGCATGCAGATTCTTAAAAGGGATGAAGGCAATAAATAGGTAATGACTCTTTTCTGGCACTGTACTAGACACCACCTAAACTCTGACCCCAGTCCCGAGGTGAGCACTGAACTGTGACAGATGTGAATTCATACTGTTTACCCCGGTTCGCATTAAGAGTTCCATTGTCAGTAAATGGTCTTACATCAGACACAGCAACAGCAGGAGAACATAGACATCATGAAAACAGTTTACATCCTCCCAGATGAGATCATTTATCTGTAGCCTGCGAGCAATAAGGAAGAATCACTAGTCATGTTGTGGACTGGGCAGTGAGGGCAGACAGGAGCCATGTGGAGCTGAGCTTTGTACAAAACCATGACCAAAGAATTCCTGGGTAAAGGCAAAAGGACACCACTGAGTTTCTTAATATGAACACGCCATGACTCCGTAGACTAGAATCTGCGCTTATCGTAAATGGGAGCAGCTGTGTCTGGGACTAATGGAATAGCAAATTTTGTCCTGTTAAGCATTTTATTCTCTTGAATATCTTAAGTCATCATGGGGCTAAAGCATTTGATGCTTACTCATGTAAAGTTTTTGACGACTAGTGCTACTCCTGTGACTCTTAACAAGTGGTACTGAACTTGAACTTTCGACAGCTAGGGGGACTCTGTGGTATCTGTGGAATCTCTGATGGCCATTTGCTGTGTTCCCATAAATTTCTACAAATGCTGACGACAGAGGTATGTGTAAGTGCAACTTCAGCAAGACAAGGTCTCAAAAATATGTACGTATCAGTGTGTGTGTGTGTGTGTAACAGTGGCATTGATAGGCCTGATCAGTAGGTAGCCTCACATAGTTTAGCTCTGAAGAAAGAGGAATTTTAGTGAAGCTCTGGCACAACCAAAGGAAGGCGGAAAGTAATCTAAAGCTGCACATGAATGAGGAAGGTGCAAAGGTATTTCCACAGTAGGATGTATGCATAAAAAGTCCTTACAGGAAAAACAAAACGAAACACAAAGTCTTTTTGGCTATTTTAAAGAAGAAAAAAAGTGAAGTAATAAAAAGTGCATATTAAATCCTGCTGAAACTGTGTTGAAGTCCAAAAATGAAATGTTACAGAAATAAGTTCTGTTTCCTGGCAAAGATGATAGAAGCCCAAGGTTGACGGCACATTTTCAATCTACACTGCTGCTCCTCACAGGCCTGGCCAGTTTAACAGTCCTTTCCTCAAACTCTGTGCAAATTTAAATTTAAACAAAATATCGCAAATTCAATAAGGCACAGTGGAAATAAAGAAATCTACAAAATATTGGATAACTGTTTATTTCAAGGAAAACATTTTGTTCAGGCAAAGTTTTATTATTTTACTTTTGTATTTTGAATTGAGCCTAGCAAACTGTTAAATGACTGATTCAGGATCAATACTATAGAAGAAATCTTTTTCCATTGACATAAACACAAAAACAAGAATAGCAGGCACATGATGTGGTATACACGTTAAAAAATGGAGCCTGACAAGATACATATAATAAAGCTGGCGATGGAGGCCAAAAGACAAGGGCACTAAGAAGAATGTGGAAACAAAGGAAGAACCGGAGAGAGATTTTTTGTCAACAGCCTAGCAGAGGGTTAAAATAAACAGCAGAGGATAAGAGAAAAAAGAACAGAGACCATAAAACAGACAAAAAGGGAAGCAGCTTTAAGAAAATCGAAGTTGACTGGACATATAGACTTGAATTACAAAACAGAATGTAGGGTGGAAGGACAACAAAGAGAAGAGAGAGCAGTGCCAACCAACAAGAAGACGGATGAAACAATAAAGTGAAGCATCCACGTTGGGAGATTAATTACAAACGACAGATAGGAACAAATCCTGAGGTAAGCCATGCTTATACCAGCATGGTATTTTACCACAAGGACCAACAACCACAGACAGTTTGAGTGGCACTGAACTGAAGGAAATGTAAGGTGCAAAATAATTTAGATGTATATATAACCAATTCGGTCTACCCCCCTCCAAAAGACTAGTCCTAGGTAATCTTAGCCCCTGAATTGCCAGAAACACATCTGGTGTGGTGCACAGCCACAGCAGAGGTGCTCCACAAACAGGTACAGAGGGCATGATGAGATCATTAGGACTCAATATTAGGAGGCAAAAAGGCAACAAGAATAACAGATAGGTGGGTTTCAACATCATAACATAATAGCCTACACAGTATAGTCATACAGTAATACAGAAAGACAAGAGAGCTCCACCAAGACACACACAGGCGCCAGCAGAAGCAGAGAAGAAAGAAACTCAGTCTAAGCAGTTGTGAACACTGTGGAGGCTGAGCAGTCTGTGACATGTCAGACCAGTGCAGCCCTCTGGCTCAGGGCTCATGACATCACTACCTCCACTCAGGCCACAGTGGTGTCTTACAGCAGTCTGCCCTGATGTCTAAGGTCAGCCCTGTTTCTCTGCATAATGTATGTGAGTGATTGCACGTAAGTGCTGGGTCCAGTTTTTTTGGGACTGTTGTGGCGCCTCGTTCCCAATCGCTGGTCAAAGCACAGACATGTCGCATTAACACACACGCACACACGCATGCACGCACACATGCACACGCAGGTCAAGGTTTCTGCCTATTCTACAATAATATCCAACAGCAGTCTCTGCTGTCATCACCATTGCAGTCTTATGGCAATCACTAAACAGATTACTTTTCCCTTTGGCGCATGCAACCACAGGCAGATTTAGACCCTGCGCTAATACACACACATACAGAGCAGAGTTCTTTCAACCAATTAGAGCTGACAAATGCCAAGTAATTCTATATGAGAGATTGTGGTCGGGTAGAGTCTTAGGCTGTACAGCATTAAAGCTACCATGAAAACCACCAGAGTTGTTTTCCAGGTCCACTCTGTCAAAGAAAATTTTCAAGCAAGACGAGAGAGCTCAACAAATGTTCTGCTCTCTGTCACATTAAGCCCACAGGCTTAATGTGACTTAAATAAAATTAAAAAAACATGTAGTGCAACTGTAATCAACAGTCACAATAATACACAAGTGTGGATCACATCAGCAGAAGTTTTACGAAATATGTCACATATCGCCTGTCTGGTCTGTCAGTCAACTAATTTTACAAATTTCTTGTACATGATTGTGTCCTTGGCATTTAAAAAAATCTTTAAAGTATACAGCACCAATCAAAGAAAAAGGCTGATTTAGCAGGCCTGTACACAAATAATAAATGTAGCTGACCCAGGACTGCCTTGGTGAAAAATTTGTTGCTCACATGAGACACAAAGGGACCTTGCCAGATATTTTCTCTGCTAGTGATTACTCCATCCAATACTCTCATACAAATATTAAGTTTAGCGCATTGAAATAAAAAGCTAGTGGTGCTATTTCTCCAGTCCCATACCATAAAACCACTGCAGAAGACCACGTCGCAACCTGATGACATACAGCAATTCAAAGAGTGGCAGGAAAACCTGAAATGATGGAAAACCATGTAGAAAATGTGATGGAAACATGAATTGTCTGCTTGTTTTATGTATTCGTGTGAGTCGTTAATGTCCCAATCAGTCTACGCAGATCTGAACAATTTATTTGTAAGATCTGTTTCCACTACACTTGGATTTTGTTTTTTCCACTTCAGTCAAGCATATAACATCTATTAAATTGAAAGTGTGCTTAAAACATGTGGATGGAAACACTAGTGTAGGGGCGTTAACAGTGCAAAAATAGGTTGACGTAACAAAAACATGCATATAGTGTATTCATTTCTAAGCTGAATTAAATGAGTTTGACATTCTTTAATACAGTTTATGTGTTCATTTTCTACTGCTCCTTTAAATCAGTGAGCCTTAGTGCCCTCTGGAAGACACACTGTAATCTTTGCATTTGTAAGTATATAAAGGTTTGAATCACGTGATTAACTGAACAACTATTGGGCTGAGCTCCAACAGTCACCATGGCAAAATCAGCAACAGTCAAGATAAAGAGGAAATGATTTGAATACTTATCAGGAAATCAATAATAAGCAAACAATGGGCCAAAAACTAAGTATGTAGGAACTGGCGTCCAGTGTGATATTTTAGTTACCATTTATGGTAAACACAGGCAAGCATAACTAGGTCCCATTTGAGCTAAAATAAGCCTACAGCCAGTTTTTGACATGCAAGATGTCATTGCACAAGTATGTCTCTGGAGACAGAAGATGAACCACAACTCTGGAGGCCAATCTCAGACCCCAGGCTCAGGTGAGTGGTGAAAGCAGACACCAGTGATATAAAGCAGCCAACAGACCACTACATGACTTCATCCTGCTACCGTCTTATTTAAGACACAGTATTTATTACTTATCAAGTCCATTTTGTAAACATCCCAGCAGCGTTTCATCACGCTGTCCTTCATCTAAGTTTATAAAGCATGTGGACAATAATGAGCCATATTATCTTTCATGTCCTGCCAAGAGAGGATTTTGGTGTCACTACAACTCTCTTACACTAATTAAGGATAAATGGACACTGAGGCTGAGAAGCTTCAGCTGATGGCACACTAGAGCCAGGGGGTATCATTGTGACCTAGGTATATGACCTATAAAGTCCCCTTGAGATAATTACATAGATCTGTACAAATAGAAAAGTAAATGCCAAGTAGTGTTAGCCTGTAATAGAAGAATTATTTATAGTTCAGAAAAGTCTGCAAATGCAAAAACGGAATAGTTGTTTAAAAACACATGACAGAAACATGGTACAGGACAAACTTCCAACTGAAAAACAGGATTACCCTGATCACTCTTTGAGAAGTGTGTCTGAATTTGTCTCTTCTCAAGAACAGTCTGTCCAGGGATGTCACGCCTCCTCCAATCTAAAAAGCTGACAGAGCCCACACCATTATGTAACAAGCATCTTTTTCATCCTATACTCCCCCCGTTCTTCCCTCTAATACCAAATCCGTCACGTACGATCCACCTGTCTGACCAAAGGCACAGTCAGCCTCAGGCCAAACACCTGCTGACTCAAGAAACTTGGAGCTTATAAGTGGGTATTAGGTTTATACTTCATGCCTGGCCCCGGGACCCATGTGTCAAAGCAAAACCCCAGAACAGACTCTGCACAAGATGCTGATATCACCTCTTCTGTTAAGGGTTAGACTTAAGTCCCTGGATTGCCCACTTTTCTGCCACTGCTAACCATTATATCTTTACACACTAACAAGTCATGAGGTCTTCTGTTATTTTAAGAAATGAAATGTTATCTCCACAAGAATAAATGCTAGAAGCTACATATGGCTATTCACATACTGGTAGCATCTCAAACTAAATATACTGTATGATAATTCATAATCAGAATACGTAAACATGTACAAATCACTTTAGAATAATGTGCTTTGAGCAATTAATCAGAACGGTGAACCTGCAGCAAACTACCAGGCAAATAACCTATTTGACATAGGTGAACATCACTACACATGGATCTGCTTAAGACATGACAGGAGTCTGGAGCAACTATACCGCAACAGCTGACAGGAAGGGTTGTCCACTGGTAGAAAAAGTAAAAAAACATTCAATTTAAAAATAACTGTGCACTTTTTTTGTATTTTTGTATCTGGTATTTAACCAGATACAGTATAAGTCAAACAGCTTTTCTTCAGTGATTTTTGGTTTCTGTTGTTCTACACCTTGTAAATTCAGCCAAAAATGTAATATAGAAACCAGCCTGGCATAGTTCATGGCTTTGACACAATTTCAATTCTGCCTCTATGGGCGTGTATCAGCCACAGTCATGGTACCAGCCACCACCAGAGCACCAGTGGGTGCAGTTAACCGAGCCCCCTGACCACAGGGCCTCTTTTTCGCCTGTAACCAAGCTCCAGATGACATCATCTGGAAGAGTTTTGGAGCTAGAAGTACAGAAACAGCTTATGCTGAGGGAAGTTTGCCATTCATATAGACATACTCTCCAAACTAAAACCACAGATATTGAGTTGAAAATGGATGAAGTTGATCTTAATTGTGTTTTCACATTAAAGGTAGACTTTCAGCAGATTTTCAAACAGGTACTATTGCCACCATTGAATGTCACTATCTTTGTGCCTTCTCTCTCTAGTTTGTGCTTCTCTCTATCCTCGCTCTGTGCTCTCTCTCTCCCTCTCTCTCTCTTTCTGTACCTTCTGCAGGTGTCCCTGGTCCTGGAGCTGTATATTGCTGATGTGCAGTTACTGGCCCCACCATCCTGCAGTGTTTATTTGTTGTTTATTGTTGCTGTTCTTTTCTCTCTCCTCTATCCACTCACCCCAACCGGTTGAGGCAGATGGCCGCCCAAATTGAACCTGGTTCTGCTGGAGGTTTCTTCCATAAAAGGGAGTTTTTCCTCTCCACAGTCACCAAATGCTTGCTAATAAGGGATATGTTGGGTTCCATGTAAAGTGCCTTGAGATGATTGTGATTTGGCGCTATACAAATGAAATGATTACCTAGATTTCAAATGTGCGGTGTTCATACCAGTGGATAGCATGAACAGGATGGAAAAACCCGAAATTCAAGTGGAATTCCAACCTGCACAGCATGATGACTAAAACGTTTGCCCACTGATCTATAAAACAGAAAATTCAATTCTCTTTGATCACAGCTTTTCTATTGTCAAGCAGAAGTTGGCATTTAAACATAACTATAATTGATGTTACTTTGGGAACCAGCCACAATGCATCCTGGGTGTTAGAGGATTTTTCATCTTGGAAGCCTTAGAGAATGTCCTTTTTCAGTGCTGACTACAGTCACAGGGTATTTACATTTTTTGCCATCTAACCACATAAAGGGTATAGTTGTTTTAAATGATCCGCTCTGTAGTAGCAAGTCATAAGTGGCACCAGTGACATCAGTGGCAGCAGGGCACAATTCTGCCATGGCTCATGGCTACCTTTGTGTCCGGCTCTGCACTACCTGTATACATTTTAAGATGAAAGTGAAGCTAAGTGAAGCTGATTTTGCTGCAGTGCTTGGTCACTGCTGGTGACGAGCTGTGTAGGTGACAGGACCAAATAATGACCATAACAGTCAAATTAACCTTAGAAATTGTTTTTTTCTTTACAAAGCATGCACAGGGCATTGAAGTAATACACCTGACTATACTCAAATAGCACCTGTGCATTCTCCATGTAGGTGAAGTGGTAAAAATGTCAGTCATCAGCAGATATGACGTGTCCTCTGGACTGGCAGGGGTAATATTCCACACTTAGTCTTTTTACTGATGCAGCTTGATTAATTACTATCATTATATTGTATCATCATTGCCACTGACCTAGTTTCTCCACTACATGATTGCTGCCAATGTTGAGCATAGGAGTCTCAAAGGGCCCATTTCATTCTGGTCTAAAGCAAGTATCTCAACACACATGCATGCATTTATGAAATTGACTTCACACATTTTAAAAGACTGACACAGACACAGATAAACATCAGATGTCCACAGTAAGATAAACTAAAAGCAGACATCTTAGCCACACTTAAATGAAATTCTAGTGCACCGTGGAGCCTCTCTCCCAGCAGGCTGCTGACAGCACTGTCAGCCGAACACTCAGTCACATGGGATGGCAATACAGGAGGCTGTAGCAGCATGTGGTTCAGAAGCTTTTTTGCCGACATCATTAAAAGTCAGCACCAGAGCTGTGAGTGTTGGAGCAGCCAACGCGACGCAGCACGAGCCATGCTGTCTTGCCTCGTGCTGTCCTCGTGTCGCACTGACCTCCCTTTCCATGCTTGCAATGTTGACATCTACAGTACATCGAGACGCTGACAACAATCTGGCTCCAGCTGTATTTTCCATCCAGACTGCTGTCTAAGAGAAAGAGGCTATATTCATCTGAAACTGCCCCACTTTCCAGTCCATAAAAATCAGACATCTCTCAACCCAGAGCCTCGCCTTGGACCCCATTTATAGGAGCAGAGCGCCGGTTTCTCAAGCCAGATCTGTCACACATGCACAGAGCCAGATTTGGCTTGTTGAGTCCTGGTTTCATCTCTCGCACACAGACACTTTCTCTATCCACGCAATTTTAAATTAAACTCTGACATATGTGCACCACAGCTGTAGATTGACATGAATACGATTTTTGCTTCTATATGCCTCCTATGAAACAGCATTCAGCTTATATACAACGTTCAAAACACATCTGATTCTTAGTCCTGATTAAAAAAGGCCCAACATAGGATTTTTAGACACATTTGTGGACCAATTT